>NW_011495076.1:1555523-1602722 GCF_000754665.1 Bison bison bison
CAGCATATTAAAAAGCAGAGACATTACTTTGTCAACAAAGGTCCATCTAGTCAAGGCTATGGTTTTTCCAGTAGACATGTATGGATGTGAGAGTTGGACTGTGAAGAAAGCTGAGCCAGAAGAATTGATGCTTTTGAACTGTAGTGTTGGAGAAGACTCTTGAGAGTCCCTTGGACTGCAAGGAGATCCAACCAGTCCAAGAAGATCAGTCCGCGTGTTCATTGGAAGGACTGATGTTGAAGCTGAAACTCCAATATTTTGGCCACCTGATGCGAAGAGCTGACTCATCTGAAAAGACCCTGATGCTGGGAAAGATTGAGGGCAGGCGGAGAAGGGGATGAGATGGTTGGACGGCATCACTGACTCAATGGACATGAGTTTGAGCAGACTCCGGCAGTTGGTGTTGGACAGGGAGGCCTGGCGTGCTGCAGTCCATGGCGTTGCAGAGTCAGACACGACTGAGTGACTAAACTGAATTGAACTGACATGGAGACACAAGGTGACCCTTTATTATTTACCAAATCCATTCTTACTTCCACTAAACAGTAACTGATATATTATTTTCAAATCTATTATATTACTGGTTTTATAATCACCAATGTATTAATAATAACTGATTCAGGAAAGTGTAAGAAGTGGATGAGTGGATGCAAGAACTACCTGGTGAAAGGTTTGATTATAAAGGACATTTGTCTCCTTAAAATGGCGAGAGCTGGGACATTCTTTAATCAAGTTATCAAACTTACCATCAGCAATAACAGAACAAAGTGACAGGTATCTCCAAAAGTAACATAATGGAAAGTACACAACACCATCTATGCAGTGTTCTTGCCAAATTTTGCCAGACTGAATTTAATAATGTGGAATAAGTTAGACAAATTCAAATGTGGGACATTCTTGCAAGACAACTGGCCTGGACTCTTCCAAATATCAATTAAAAACAAAAAAAGTGAAAGGGATTTCACAAATTTTACATTTTTAAAATGCTAAAAAACAGAAAAACCAAGGAAAAATTATAGAGATTTGACAACAGCTTGTGTTTTGTCATAGCTGCTTCACTTTTCTTTGTAAGAGAAAACACCATTTCCAACAAGTCCCTTTAATTACCAAGGGCAACCCCATGACCCTGCTATTTACCACGAGGCAAGCACTAGACAGGAATGCACATGCTTTCTCCTTTTCCATAACATCTTTAATTTAAAGGGAACCTTCACTCAAAAGATGTCAAAATATGAACCTATCAAAATAAATAAGTAGAAGCCACTATCACCTCCAATGCCCTTCCTCAGAGGTGCTTCTATAAACAATCCAGCATGCATTCTGTTCGACCTTTTTTATTCACGTTCAGACATACAAGCACACAAAAACATAGGCATAGACATTTATATTCACAGGTGCTCCCGGGTTGCTTTTACAAAACTGAGATTAACCTGGGACTCCTCACTTAGCAATAGAAAGTGGTCACTGTCCAATTTCATGAAGACCTACCTTATTCTTTTTCATAGGTGTAGTACTTTTATGTATTATTTAATCACTCTTTCATGGATAGATATCTTAATTGTTTCTCATTTTTGTCATTATAAAACAATGCTGATATAAATAATTTTGTGCCTTTATCTTTCTATAAGCTAAGTTTTTAGAAGCAGTGCTATCACCATGTCAAAACGCTATTCAATTTTCACTATGCGTCTATCAAATTATCTTCCAAAAAGGTATTACCAGTGAGTGTTCCCACAAAAGAGTGTTCAGTGCACACTTTTCTTCACACCCTCGCTGATAAGAGATTCTATTAACCTATGAAGATATGACTGGGCTTGGGTTTTCCATCTTTTAATTTTTTCACACATACCAAGGCCAAACTGTTACTACACTGCAGGCCAGTGATAGTAGAGTGAAACACACACGAAGCACCAGCTACTGAGTTCAACTGCTTTCAGGAAAAGACGAGACAAAGCGCCGCCTTTGTGAGCTCTAAGTGTAACATCTTTTAGTTCTTGTCTGAGTTTTCTAAAGTTTCCTGAGGCCAGTCAGCTATGTCTTTAAAACAGCATTAGTGAAAATCTCAGTAATTTTCTTCTGAATTCATGTTTTTTACTTTTATGTCAACTCTATTATGGGAATTAATGAGAAGGAGCAGAGAATTGAGAATAAAAAAGGAGCTAATTAAAAACTGAATCTGTAACTTGTATTTGAGTATATTTTCCTACTTGTATTTGAACACAGGGTATTAAGTATTTCAAGAGTAATCAAGTGCACAATTAAGCCACTCTGTAAATGAGAGCACATATATAGTGCCCACCGTGGCAGATATCAGTTTAAGCTCCAGGTGAATTAGTGCCTCTTCCTTTTCTTCTCCTATACTAGTTCCCCATTTGCTCCCCCTGTTCGGGCATATTTTTCTTTTCCAATCACATACAACTGTCTTAGGCTGGCATGACAGAATTGGAGAGTGAGGGCCAAAGCAGTAAGGAAGGTTCCAGTTCTGGTTGACAGCTCTGGCCAGAAACTCAGTTCTTCCTACTGTGAAAGTAAGAGTACTGAGTATTAGTCCTTCTTCCCTTTCCTCTTCTGAGCCCTCCATTTGCTTCTCTGTCAGAACAGAGAGCACAGCTGTGTTTTGTTTGAAGCTTTGAGCAGAGTGCACCTGCCTAAGACTTTCTGAGACTTATAATCCCGTAGAAGATGGAGAGTGTCGTTACTGAGGGGGAACCAGATAAGAGGAAGCCACTTCCTCTTTTTCCTCTCTCTCCACTCCTGCTGCCCAAACACAACAAGGGCAATCAGTGCAGCAGGGGAAACCCAGCACAAACCTCCACCCCACCCAACTCTCAGCCTTGTCCCTGGAGGTGAGCTCCAAATGAAGAGGATCAGAAGCCAGTTAATTCACTGCTGACTTTGTGCAGTGTCCAAGATTTATTGCCATACTTCCTAAATTTGTCTTTTGATCCTTTCTTGTGTACAAAAACAAGTGCTCTGCCCATCAGAATATGAGACTACTACAATTATGCAAATCCAAGGAGCTCCATCAACATCTTAGAATAAAGAACGCCAGCCTCTGCAATTTTCACATATTCAAATATGCATGGGTCTAGGGAAAAATGAAGACTCTTGAATCAAGGTTCATCATTTGCTTGGGGAAGAGAGCTCACAGAACAATTTTTATGTTCCAGTAACTTACAGGTGTTTCAGGTTGGCATCACTGAGTCAGAAAGTAAACCCTGAGACAGTAAAGACCCCAGTGCTGGCAGAAATCTGCCAAGAAACTGAGTCCTTCTGATTGTAAACGTCAGGCCAACATTCATTTATTACAATGTCTTCATCAAATTGTTATGAGAGATGCTTACAACTTTTTGTCCTAAATTTATATAACAAAGTTAAAGGTTATGTATATGTTTCATACATATCCTTATGTTCATAAAGACGTGGAGCATTTTCTCAATTATGACTCAGTAACATTTTCTGTAGATCTTGATTAAATTCCAGTCACTTGGGACATACTCACTGGAAAATCATTCAACAATAAACAATTATTTGAGTTTCCTTGTGGGCAACACTTGATAGATACTGCCTCAGAACTATTTTTACTCCTGAGTCAATATTTAATCATTTTATCTTAACACCTTCGTGTATCACTGAAATACATGGTGAATGAGATTGATTAAGCCACAGATATAGCAATCTCCTGAAGATTTCTGTTTACTTAAAGAGTAATGAAAATTAAAAAAAATAATAGTGTTCCATAAAATATCCTTGATTTCTGATAAAAACTACTTCTATATTCCTTATGGGATGATGCTTCAGTATTTTAATAGCAAGCTATCATTTGCTATCGGCTTCCCTGGTGGCTCAGAGGGTAAAGCGTCTGTCTACTATGCAGGAGACCTCAGTTCGATCCCTGGGTCAGGAAGATCCCCTGGAGAAGGAAATGCAACCCACTCCAGTACTCTTGCCTGGAAAATCCCATGGTCTGAGAAGCCTGGTAGACTACAGTCCATGGGGTCGCAAAGAGTTGGACGTGACTGAGCGACTTCACTCATCACTTCACTTCACCCAAGTGCAACTTTTCTAAATAGTCTACTTTAGAATTCACATTTGCTTTTAAAATCTTACCAACTCTTATTGCTCTAATGTGCTTAGTGAAATTCTCTGTGGAAATAGAAAAAATTTAAAATATAAACCCAGGAGAATAGGGGTTGCTGTAATGTTAATCATTTTCCCACTCAAATAAGATACAAACAGTAAGACAGAAGCTTCACTCTAAGTCAGAAGTTCCCCAACCTTTTTGGCACCAGGCACCAGTTTCACAGAAGATAACTGTTCCACAGAAGCGGGGCAGAGGAAGGCTTCAGGATGATTCAAGTGCATTACACTTATTGTGCACTTTATTTCTATTATTACAAAGCTCCAACTCAGATCATCAGGTGTTAGACCCAGATGTTGGGGGATCTCTGCTCTAAGGTGAATTTGGGATAGAGTCCTCTCTATCCCAGGATATAAGTTGTAGAGATGTACAATAGATAAAGTTGCTGGACTTCATTACAGTGAGACTTTCCACTACTTGGTCTCAACTCTACAAGTCTTTTGAAAGAAAATACATCCAACTTTAGACTTTTTAAAAAAAAACATCAAAGGCAAGTATGAACAATTTGGGAAATTATCAATAAGTGCACATACAAAGGTAATGTGCACATGCAAATCATTACAAATTAAAAAGATATTTATAATGATTTGAAAAGAAAAAAAACTCCAAATAATTATCAGAAAGGTTTTTTGGCTTATATATGGTTTTTTTTGTTTTTTTTGGTTTTATGATGTACTTTTTATTTTATTTTTTTTAACAAAAATCTAAAGTATCTGTTTTTTTTTTAATTTTATTTTTAAACTTTACAATATTGTATTAGTTTTGCCAAATATCGAAATGAATCCGCCACAGGTATACATGTATTCCCCATCCTGAACCCTCCTCCCTCCTCCCTCCCCATACCATCCCTCTGGGTCGTCCCAATGCACCAGCCCCAAGCACCCAGTATCGTGCATCAAACCTGGACTGGCAACTCGTTTCATACATGATATTATACATGTTTCAATGCCATTCTCCCAAATCTTCCCACCCTCTCCCTCTCCCACAGAGTCCATAAGACTGTTCTATACATCAGTGTCTCTTTTGCTGTCTCGTACACAGGGTTATTGTTACCATCTTTCTAAATTCCATATATATGCGTTAGTATACTGTATTGGTGTTTTTCTTTCTGGCTTACTTCACTCTGTATAATAGGCTCCAGTTTCATCCACCTCATTAGAACTGATTCAAACGTATTCTTTTTAATGGCTGAGTAATACTCCATTGTGTATATGTACCACAGCTTTCTTATCCTTTCATCTGCTGATGGACATCTAGGTTGCTTCCATGTCCTGGCTATTATAAACAGTGCTGCAATGAACATTGGGGTACACATGTCTCTTTCCCTTCTGGTTTCCTCAGTGTGTATGCTGGCTTATATATGTTTCACACATCTGGCTTATATATGTTTCACACATACAACTAGTAAAGCACTTGCCATGAGACTGAATTAACTTTAATGTCCTATGAATATAAAGTACTGTTGCTGAGTACTCACTTGGATCTTCTTATACACCACGATTCTTCCAGAATGTAGTAATTCACTTGTAACTTTATCAGTTCTCGCTTCACTTCTTCAGCTGCTTTCCGACTATACATCGAATATACTATTTTCGTTCTGGCTCTGTAAAGAAAATTAATTGGGCAGAAGATTTTCAAGATCAAAAGAATGCAATCAACCTATTTGGACAGAAGTACTGAATGGAACTAGAAGAAAGACTCCATATAGAAAAATCAGGTCAAGAGGACATTCTTCACAAGAGCTGCTGGCTCAGGGGCATTGGGGAGGTCAACCAAAAAAAGGCACAGGCAGCACAAGAGTCCTGAGAGAAGAAGTTCAGTTTAATGAATCTTTTCATCGCAAACTCAGTCTTTTGGCTTGTTTGATTGCTTGATTTAAAGTTCCCATCACTCTATCACAGATACGAGTATGAGCTACACAAAGACAACTACAGGACTACTTTAAAGGTTTGTTGTTAACTTTAAAGGTACGGCAGTCCTAACTTTGATAACCAACAATTAGTATTAAATGGCTCTCCATTTTATTCATAATTAAAACAAAAAACTAAGTTTATTCAACACAGTTGCTCCAGAAATTAGTTTGCTAAAATTGATTTTTTAATGAAAAAGCTTTTTATTTATAAAAGGTATGGCCCAATGTTACATAAAATATTAATAAGATCACCAATCACTTAGGAAATGACTAGCTGACCAACCTAGAAATTAAATGAAAATTTAATCTTTTTCCTTTTCAGAGAGAACATGGGCTTCCCTGGTGGCTCAGACAGTAAAGAATCTGCCTGCAATGTTGGGAGACCCAGGTTCAATCCCCGGGTTGGGAAGATCCCCTGGAGAAGGAAATGGCAACCCACTTCAATATTCTTGCCTGGAGAATTCCATGGACAGAGGAGCCTAGTGGGCTACAGTCCACGGGGTCACAAAGAGTTGGACATGACTGAGCGACAGACATTTTCAAAGAGAACACAACATTCTAACTTATGAAAAAATAGTAGGAAAAAAAAACATGATCATTTCAGTAGAACTATATTGGTGAAAATTAGAGAATAAAAAATAAAACCTCTCCTTGAATTAGATTCCATTTCAACTGACTCCTCAAAATTCAAGAAAAATATCCTATGAGAAAACCTTAATAAAAACTATAGGCTAATGAATTTTCTGGAGGAACTTAAAGGTGATGATAACTAATAAGGACCTGGGTGTTTTGGAGCCCTGTATAACACAGACACTGTGTGATTTCTTTATGCTGCCAAGGAGAGAAGAGAACCCCAAAGACTGCAGCTTTATTGTCCTATGGGGCCTTAACAGTTTGCACTGAACTTAACCATGTTATCTCAGTATTCTTTGTCCCCAGCCTCTATATACTCCAGTTCGCCATATCCTTTTTGAAACACTTCTTGTTATGCTGCTGGTTCCCTCACTCATTTTCTATTTGTATGAAAAACTTGTTTTCAACAATGTGATAATTGTGTACTAACCTTAAACCCGCATCTTCATAATGTGGATGATTCACAACAGGCCGAAGTGCGGAGAGTTTAACACTTGCCATTGTGGGCATGGCACCCGCAAACACTGCATCTGCAAAGCAGGAGCAAAGGGCTTAGGAAGACCCCTGGGGGACGTGACAAGGAGTCCCCCTCTGGTCAGCTCCATTACTTCCCAGGTAAAAAAGCTGAGGCCTGAATCGTGACATAAAGATTCAGTAACAGAACCAGAATGAATTGGGTAGCTGATAAAACGGTGGTCAGCAACCAAGTCTGGATAAAATATTTTCCTTGCAAGACAAAGCCTCATCACTGAAGATCTCTGTTTCTTTTGGTTGTTTGTTTTTAGTGTCTTTTCCTGATTCTAAGAAGAAGTAACGCATTGACTAGAGAAGTTTTACAGCACCAAGGAATTCTGAAAGATGATTTGATACTCAGTTCAGTTGCTCAGTCATGTCCGACTCTTTGCGACCCCATGAATTGCAGCACGCCAGGCCTCCCTTATGACAACAAAAAGTTCCCTTTGGATACATGAATCAAGTATCATATTCCTTGAGTTCATTTCAAGAAGGAATGTGAAGGACTGAGATTAAAAATTAATCAGGAAAATAAGCATACCATAAATCATTTTAAACTGTGCCATGCAAAACTTTGGATATATTTTTTAAAAAATTAGAATTTATGGAAAACAGAGAAATAAATTATTAAGAAAATACTTACAACATTTCTTTAGCAAATTTCATAAGCAAGATTAACATCTCTCTCTTTCTAGATAATCGAGAAACAGGGTTTCTTAGAAAGATTAAAACCACTGGAAGTAACTAAGTTAAGGTTGTGCACTTGTATATAAAACCATAGGGAAAACCACAGCTAAATAATAAGACTTTTTTTTACCCGGTTTAGTACTATATTTAATCCATTCTATAAGTTCTTCTTGTGGCAAATTGCTGAATTCCCCTACAATATTCCACTGGGTTTGTAAATTTGCAGAACCTTGTATTGACATTGCTGCTAACACAGCAAAAACAACAGCACCAGGATGCACTTTGCAAAAGAGCCATCCAAATAGCTGAAATCAAATAAAGAACACATTGACAATGGTTAGTACAAGCAGCCTGCATCCTGAAATAAGCAAAAGTTCTTCCCAGAGAAGAATACAGTCTCTGCTAGCATCCCAGATACAGGACTAATAATTCGAAGGAAAAGTTCCAGAAACAATAACCTGAGGGGTCGAAAGAATTCTACCATTAGCTTTATATAGGTGGGACATGGTTTAAGAAATTCTTCTCTTAATTTGCTCTCTCTACTTCCAGGTTCCAGTAAGGTCAGGCCTACCTAAATAATTTGCCAAACTCAGTGCAAAATAAAAACATGGGTTCCTTGACTGACAATTTTTAAGACGTTCAAAGCAGCGAAATAGCTATGCATCAATCTCGGTGCAGAGTCCTTCTGAGTGTGGGCCCCTGTGCGATCACTGCTTTCTGTCAATATCTACATAGTTACCATTCATGAATTTAGCCCGCACTGAATGAGTGTTTGTTGTATGCCTAGGACCATTTTAGAAGTTAAAAGGATAAATGATCTGCTGTGGCCCTTAACCTTTGGAAAGATTATAACAAAACCATGAAGAACTTTAATTATAACAATTTAAAGAACTTTGGGCAATTCAATATTATTTTAGAGCCACTTAATAACAAAGGCTGGGGTAAAATTATCACAGCATCTATAATACCGACATAACAATCATCTCACCTGTCTTGAGCAGATCAAGGAAGCCATAACACACATGTGTGGTGTCAAGAAGAGCTTTAGTCTCATAATTAAAACACCAAGGACTGTATATGCTAGCAGTTGCAATGCGTGATAAACCAGCTGAAAGACAGAGAACATATTTTTTACTCCTAATATTTGTAAGTTTAAGAATATATTGTTAAATTGGTGAATATACTAGAAAAGAGTACTTTTTCTTAGAAACAATATTTTGATTTCTGAAATAAACAAGTCTTAAAATTCACTTTCAAACTTCTCCATTTTATTAGAGGGCTAAAATTATAAAATCCTTAAGGCAAGTGGACCTATAATTCCACTCAGAATCAAGTCTGGGGTTAATAAAGCCCACACTTCTGAACCAGGTGGAAATATGAAATACAGTATCATCAACTATAGTCACCATGCCATTGCTAAGAAAGAGGATCCTAAAAGTCTTCATCACGAGAAAAAAATTTTTAGTAACTATGTATAGTAAGAATTTTAACTAGATTTACTGTGGTGATCAATCCACAAGGTATGCAAATTCAAATCAGTATGCTGTACATCTGAAACTAGCATTATATGTCAATTATCCCTTATTTAAAAAGAAACAGGCTGAATCACCAGGAAATGGGAACAGCAGCCAGTCACATCTCTGAGGCCTCTGGGCAAGGTGAGCAGAGAGGAAAATGATCTCCAATCATGTCAAAGATACTCTGCAACAGTGCCTAAATGGACCCCAGCAGTGAACTGCTATTACCTTGATGATGATCAGAACAGACCAAGTGAGTTTCCTAGCTACCTACTTTAACAAATGAATGGTCATATTTGCAGTATTCTCATAAAAATGCATACAGGCCTATTTAAAGTGAGAAAATGAATAGAAAGAAAAGTCCAAATATATACAAACATTAAAACAAGGCACACTTTGGTAATATTAAGTCTTTACCTCTCCATGATCAAACTGGTGTTTTCTGAAATGAAAAAAGAAATACTACCATTGAATCACCATTGAAGCACTTCAATCATGTGCATTTTTACCTGACAAATATGAGTTTTACAACTTCTATAATATTCCCTCAGGACACATACATGTAAACCAAAATAACTAAAAGTTATAAACCAAACAGATGCTACAGTCTTTTAAAACAATTTATTTTGCACATCCCACATATCTGACTACATGGGTATTTTTAGGCCAACAAGACTTGCTGGCTGCCATGTATCACATACCTCACGAGTAATATCCTGACAAAGCAGGGAGCCCTCACAGTCCCATAGCCCTACTTCCTGTCCCCAGCGGTCCCTTGGCTCCCACATAAACTATAACTGCCACAGAGACAATATAGGAAGCCACACACAAGACTTTTTCACAGCAGCAGTTCTGAAACAAAAAATAGTCACAAAATGCCACCTTTAGTTTTGCTTGATGTTAATTTCCTAAGAAAGGATACATCTTTATAGGCCTATCCCCCCCCACATCTCACTCTGGTCCCCTTCCCAGCACCCCAACCCTGTGTTGAGTCTCATCACAGCACTGAGAGCAAATTTCAAAAATGGGAATCCAGATATGCCATTCTTAAGACTTTCTAGTTGGTTGTGGGTTTGCTTTTTTTTGGTAATTACACATAGTCTTCTTTAGATGGTCCCCATCTTTCACCCTTGAAATTCACCTTCTACCGTGTTCCCTCTTGACCAACTGTGCTCCGTCACACTAGACTCATTTTACGCCTTAAAACATCAGACAGCTCTTTTGACTCCCATATTCAGTGCCTCCCACCTTGATCACTCACACTCCATTTCCCTGTTTTATCTTCTCATAGAAAATAAAATGTTCACTTATAGGTTTACTTGAGTATCCTCTGACTCCCCCTACTGAAATGAACCCTTCAGGAGGACAGGGTACAAATCCATCCATTCACTCAATTTCACTGAACACTGAAGACACAGCAGTAAATAAGATGGGGTGGGGGGGAAACTGTGCCCCAGAGTTTACATATAAGTTGAAGGAGACAAACAGAAGCAAATAAGCAAACATTACATGGCAATAAATACCATGCAGAAAAAAGGAAACCAGGGAAAAGATGCAGGAAGTACTGGATGTCCAGGGTGGTATAAATTAATCTGTGTGGTCACCAACTGAGTGAACTCTGAGCAGAGCCTTGAGGACCTGAGAATTGGAGCCTGAGGATCCCCGGTGGAAGAGCACTTCAGGCAGAGAGAACAAACATGACAAAGCCCCATGGTAGCAGAGAAGGAAATGGCAATCCACTCCAGTATTCTTGCCTGGAGAATCCCATGGACGGAGGAGCCTGGTGGGCTACAGTCCATGGGGTCACAAAGAGTCAGACACGACTGAGCAACTTCACTCACTCACTAACTCATGGCAGCCAGCTCCTTGGCAGGCTGACAGTAAAGACGGCATGATTAGAGAAGAGGGAGCCAGAAGGAAAATGAGCTGAAGAAGATCCAGCAGAAGTGTGCTGACAGGGAAGCACATTCAGAGGCTCAGTACTGCGTTCACAGAATTTGAGATTCTCACCAGACACCCAAATAGAGATGACAAACACTGAGTCTATGTATAAATCTTAAGTTCAAGGGAGAAGTCTGGATCAGAGATACAAATATACAACTCGATAACACATGCCTTCTCTATGCTAAACACTGAAATATTTCAAGACCTAAGACCTAGAACAATGCCTAGCAAATACAGTTCAATTCTTTTTTTTTTGAATGAATGAACAAATGATTCAATTAACCCCTAATCTAGGTAATCTGGGTAGCATAGTATCTGATTGGACGATTTGGTTTCAAAAATACTGATGTACTAGCAAAGAGTAAATATATTAGGCAAATGAAGGAAGTGAATGGGTCCTCCTTTATTCTTCTTTCATTCCAAGTACAAATTATCCATTACCATTTATTAAGCACCTAGAATGTTAATATGACCATTACATTAATGTTAATATGACCATTAATATGACTATTACATTAACTCTGATCTTACAACTATTTATTATCCCAACTGACAGCTAAGGAAAGCAAGTCACAGAGCTAGTAAGCAGCAAAGCCAGGTCTATATATTGACTGGTTTCAGAATCAATACATTTTCTACCTCATCATGCTGTCTTTATCCTCCTTTAACCCCTAGGTCCCTGAATAAAGGAGACACTCGTGCTCACATCTTGAGAATTAAAATGTGTATCCTACCCCTCCCCTTTTTATATTGGCATATGACTTTGGTACTTAATACAAAATGAAATGTCAATGTGCCTTTCTCCTTTCCAAAAAGCTCTGATCCTACCTAGATTGAGAGCCCCATGAAGCTCAGTGTTTTTCTATAATTATTTCTATAGCTGAGTTATTATTGAAAAGACTCTCTTGTTTCTGTGAAAAGTTCCACCTTTCTCTTCCAGATGCATACTATAGTTGTAACCTTTAGCCCTTTTCTGAGCTCTTAAAAATTTTTCATCTCAATCGAAAATAAATTTTGGCTTTATGTACTAGAAGCTTTTTCCTTTTTCTCAGCCCTCAAAGGTGTCGGGTAGAAGCAAGGGTACAGTTACAATAAATTGCTTCTAAATGAGAACCAGAGTGCATGCAATAATTTATCACTGCAGAGGTTAAAGAACAATACATAAGGCTGTGTTATAAAAGAAAATATACAGACACACAAATTCAGCAATCTCTACTGCCCCCCAAAAAACTCACAAAAGAATGAAACTAGAATTAAGACTTCCTTTACTCCATCCTCTAATCCTATCCCCTACTAATAATTATAAGTTTTATCTTTCCACATCCCTATGTACAAATAAACATATAAAATCTTCATATTTAAAATAAAAGTATAATCATCCTTTATATGTTTTATAATTTTTAATTCAAAGATGTATGATGAAATATCCATAAAGAATTCTACTTTCTGACTGGCTCATAATTAAACCAATCCTGTACTACCGAATACTTTGGCTGTTTTCACTTTCACATTTACACACCACCACAGTGGGCATCTCTGTACCATCACCTCTGCATTTCTATGAGCATTTCTAGGGGACACATTTGCATCAGTGAAACTGCTGGGTTAAAGGACAGGCCCACCATATGTTTTGCTTTACTGCCCTACCACCCTTGCAAGCACTGGGTATTAATTTTTACAAACCTGGCAAGTAAAAAGGTTTCCACATTATCATGGGACTGAGCATTTTTTTCATGTATCTATTTACTCATGCATAAGCCTTTATCACTCAACTACTATTCTTTCCTCATATGCCAGGCACTGCATATAAACTGCTGAACTGAACAGCAATGGCCATCCCCCCTTTCAGGAGATACAGGCAACAACACTGCAGTTTGTAAACACATGGTGAAAAATGCTGAGAGAAAGAAAAAGGGTGTGACGGTGGAGAATAACAAGCAAGGAGACAAGGGATCTACTCAGAGATGATAGGCAGAAAAGGCTTCTTACAGGAGGTGACATTTAGGCAAAGATTAGAGAAGTGAGTCATGCCAAGACAGGCTGTGGGAAGCAGGGGGCACAATTACGGGCTTAGGGCACAACCACTGCAAGGGCAGGAAACTGATTTTCCTGGTCAAAGAGCACAAAAGAGATTCGTGGGACATGAGTGTAGTGGGAAAGCGAAAATGGGAATGTGTTTTCTCAGCTGCCTGTGTGTACCTTTCACTCATTTTTCAAATGGGTTTTTAGCATTTTTGTTGTTAATTTATAGAAGTTCTTTATGTGTGATGGTCATTACTACCTTGTTATGATCTGCAAATATTTCCCCCAAGTTGTATTTGCTTTGAATAATGCTTATGGTATTTTACCATAGAATTTATCTGGTCAACCATATCAACCTTTCCTTCTACCTTATCGGTTTTATGCCATTCTTAACAAGGCCTCTAACTCTAACATTATGATAAACTCTTGGTTTATTTGGGAGTTTCATTTTTCTCTATATTTAAATCTTTGATCTATCTGGAATTTATGTAAAAAGTGAGGTATGAGTCCACTTTTACATTTCCCTCTTCTTCTGTCAAAAGGCTGTCCATTGGTCCTAAAACCATCAACAGAGTAATTTGCTTTACCTGCCAAACTGAAGCACAAAGCTGTGTCCTTCAAGTAGAAATACGTGTAGGGCTACTGTCAGAGCATACTGGATGGGGCTTAGAGACAAGTAAGTGATGTGCTTAGCTCTGCTCAGAGAGGGAATAAGGATAAAAGCAGAGAAGGGGGATGGCAACAACTGAAACATCAGTTATCAAATGTTGCGTGCACAACACATAACTATAAAATTAATACCCTGTAAATACCTACTTAATAAACTGGAGGAAGTAACAAAGTCATTAATGCCATATTTACCTTATATGTGTCTGCTGTTTAGTTAAGACAACCCACATGTCACTAATAACCTGCAAATAGATTTTTAAACACTTTATAACAGCTGTATTGGAAAAAAAATTCAAGTAACATTTTCTAGACTTTCAAACTTTTACTTACTTTAAAATACAGAAGTATGGAGATAAGAAGTAACTCAGAAATAGTAATTATGACAACAGAATCTTACATTTGTATATGTACTTAAGCATATCTATAATCAACCCTGTTCAGATAGGTTTTATTATCATGTTATAAATGAGCAACAGGCTCAGAAGGATTGAATGATCTTCCTGAAGGTGGACAACAACTAAGAAGGGTCTTGAAACCTGACCTTTCAGCTTCTAATTCACCTTTACTGAATTCCACCACATTCAGGTTCTTGGTAGTGCCTCTACTTAACTATACACTATACAGGAATAATAACTATGATGTCCAAACAGGAGGGTAAAGGGGCCATCTGATTCTCACTCTTCCCTTGCTTTTTAATGGAGATGATGTGAGGCCAGTAACAACCTCTCCGACCTTCCAATTTTGCATTTGCCAAAATGGTAATAATAGTATCTGTACCCTAGAATGTTACTGAAGAACCAACTGAAATAAGGTATGTGAAATATTTAGAGAGATTATAAATATATGATGTGAATAATAATTATAATACAGAATATTCCACAAATACATGACATTGTACTAACATAGAAATAATAGCTCTGAATTAGAAAACCTTTAGGGTCTATCATTTATTTTTCAATTACAGACTAATCCCAAGTCATTCACTTAAAACATTTGTAGTTATAAAGTTCACTAACTCTTAAGAAGAAAAAAGAATATCATACCACTCTTTGCTAAAGATTAGAACTTCCTTGGCCTGATTTATATCTGGACTTAAGATTTCATTATCAAAGCTAAGTTGGGAGTCTATTTCATTGAGTTTAGTAAAACATTGTTAATATTCTATTTTTCCTTTTGATTAATAATAAACTCTATCCAGAATTTAATGAATACTACACAAATGACTTAGAAAGGCATATGTTAAATATTTTAATAAAATGTTACATAAAAGTTAAAAGTGAGTCAATAATAATTTACATAAGCAGAAACAATTGTATGTGGGTCAATATGATCTCTCTGATCCTATCTTTCAAAATACATGACTATCAAAATGTAAGTGTCCTTTTCTTAGGTTTACTTTATGTTGGTAACTAGCACAATATTTTTTAAGATTTATAAATATTCATCAAAGGTTATTAGTAAGAAAATACAGAGTGTGCTTCAATAAATCTATGTAAGTATTGTGTTAGATTAACATGTAGCCTAGTACATGTAACTACTATGAAGAAATAAGAACATGTTTTATTATGAGAAAGTACTCATAAGGTAAAGAATAGACTTACCTTTCTAATGATTACAATAAACACAACAAGAACTACTGGAAGCAATAATGTCTTTGTATACCTCAAGGGAGTCTGAAATTCAAAGAAGTGTTTCATTAGAGAAGAATGTTATTTCAAATGAAACTGCCAATCATGAACCAAGTGAGTTTTAAAACATGTTAAGAAACTTATGCATTCACCAATCTACCCACTGATTCCCATCATAAAAATGGAGATACATTTTCATAGAAATGAACTTCCCCAAAATGCTGAGTTGAAAACACTAACAGATACAGTTCCCAAACACTTGTAGTGTAAAACGCAACTAGAAAGATTACTATTCACTTTTGCACAGTACTGTTCTAACTAGAGAGCCAAATATTCAATGAGGGTCAGCAGAATGGCATGAGCTTTACTGTGCATTTTATCTGGAATAAAAATCTTTTTTTTTTTTTTTAAACTAAAAAAGCCCTACACATTGCAATCCTATACACCTCTCAATAATTTGAGATCACAGTCTCAAACAATTCTCGGCCTGAAATTTCTAAATTGCAATCGATTTGCTCGTTATCAACACATTCCATCACAAAAGTAATCTTTTATCATTACATGAAATTATGCATGCTTTCCTCAATATGTTTATAAACAGAAGGCTAGATTCAACCATATTAAAAATACTGGTACATTTTAATTCTACAAAACATAAGTTAAGTAGCATTTTCTGATTTCTCTCTCCTTAGTCCAATTTTCTCACTTTCTATTCTGTATTAGACAAGCAATTTTGATAATTTATAATAACTATTTTATTATTTCAAAAATTAGACATTTGCTAATAATAACAATAAATATAAGAAAAGTAGTAAGATTGTTTTCTTTAAAAAGGAAGTATTTAAAAAATTGTGTTAAAAATACTTAACAAAGTTTAATACAGCTCAAACAATTTTAACATTATATTCCAAAAGTTTATTAGTGTGAAGTAAGTCAGAAAGAGAAAAACAAATATCATATATTAATGTATATATGTGCAATCTAGAAAAATGGTATCTAAAAACCCATTTGTAGAGCAGAAATAGAGATGGAGATGTCCAGAACAGACATGTGGACACAGGGGTGCGAGGAAGGGGGAGCAGGGTGAGTTAGGAGATTAGGATTGATGTAATACACCACTATGTATAAAACAGATAGCTGGTGGGGAACCTGCCGTAATAGTGAAGAGAGCTCAGCTCAGTGCTCTGTGGTGATCTAGTGGGGTGGGATTGTCGGGGGAGGTCTTAGAGGGAGGGATATACGTATGCATACAGCTGATTCACTTTGGTGCACAGCAGAAACCAACACAATGTTGCAAAGCACTAATACCTCAATTTAAAAAAAAAAAAACAAATGCAAAGGAAAAAAACCATAGTGAGAGATATGTGTACACGCTTGTTCTATTAGAATTATAAATTCTTTTAATATTTCTCATAATTATTGATTTTATTCTAAGCATAAAAGTTACAGACGCTCATTGTGAGCACTAGAAAACGGAGAAAAAATGAAGCAGACAATGAATTTCACATTTTAATCAGTTATCAGCATTTCCTCCCTGATGGACTGTATATGTTCACGTCCTTTGCCCATTTCTGCATAGGTGGGTAGGGGAACAGTGTGGGGCTGTACATTTTTGGTGCTGAGAAAGAGTGAGGGTCCTTGATAATTTTTTATTGATTTGAACACTCCTAAACTAATTAATCTCTAGTTTCCGTGATTTTATCACAAGAATCATCCCAGTCATTTGACT
Source organism: Bison bison bison (assembly GCF_000754665.1). Classification (NCBI taxonomy): domain Eukaryota; kingdom Metazoa; phylum Chordata; class Mammalia; order Artiodactyla; family Bovidae; genus Bison; species Bison bison. Next base: position 1,572,919 of record NW_011495076.1, read on the forward strand.
TTAATTTTTATAACATTTAATGTACAAAACTGTACATATAACAGTTTTAAATTATATGCAGACAAATCTATTAATCATTCTCATATGCATTTTGTACTAATATGAAGTTAAGAAATGTTTCTCAAACTAATTTTTCAAGCTTCATTTATATTTAACACATCAACTGAAATGAAGTTTGGCATATGATACAAAGCTTTAACCTGATTTCCCACCCCAGTTCAATTTTTCAAATAATATTCATGAAACAATGCATCTTTTACCACTTAGCTGTGGTGCTCTCTGCTCTCTTCATTTCATACCAAGTACATACACAAAAACATAGTTAAGTACATACACATGGGGTCTGTCCAGCATTGTTTATTTTTGGCCATAACGTTCCTATTTTGATGTCTTTGTACTTTAAATGCTTTCCATTTTCATATCTAAAAGGCAAAGATCTCCCTCACTGGTTTTTACTACCTTTCAATAGTACAATTCAATTAAAATATGACTACTATAGAAAATTTAGAAAACGCAAATTACAAAATAAAGTTAATCACTAATTACCTCTTCACCAGAAAAAAGAAAAGAAAACCAGTGTTAAAATTTTGCTTACACTTTATGTGTGCTAATCATAGCTCAATAAGATCACAGCATGTTGCTTACCCTATTATACATCTTAAGTGTCTTTCCATACCAGTATGATACTGCGTTAAATTGTTCCCTCTTCCCACCATGCAGCAGATGCCCTCTCTCTGAACCTGCACTGTGCTCTGTCTCTACAGCACAGTCCCTGTGAAGATACCTATGGAGATGAAGAATGGCCGGCTGGACGTGGCTTTGCCATTTTCTTCAAATTGGCTGAAGCCATGCTATGCCTTAGTAAACTATTTCTTCTGTTACATAACTGATGATTCATACTCTCAAGGCTATGTAGTGGCGTGTTTATTTTCAATAATGTTAAAGGATTTACACTGAGCCCTAATTTCTCTGTTGATGCCTATACTTCCTTTACCATCTCCTTGAAGGAGTCTTGATCTGCTATAGGCATGCATTTTAATGTTTGGCAAGACACTTTTCCCTATTTTCTTTCAGCAGGTTCAACATTATCACTTGTACACTTTTTATCAGCCATTATGTGTCAAAACCACTTGCCAGAACACAGGAAATGAAGACTGATAAGTCACTGGAGTAAAGAGTCATCTGCCATGTGGCATACTCTCTTCCAACTGGTCTGCGATTCAGTGGCTTGACCCAGTGGGGATCAGGGAAAATGAATGTGTCAGCAGAGGACTGTTGGCCAGTTCCATACACACACAGACACACAGCTTTGAAGAAAAATGTCTCAGAGATAATTAAATATCCTCATAAATCAGGACCACATGGGTGGTGTGTGTATATACACACACACACATACACACACACAAAAGGCACATATATATAAATACTGTTGAACCAAACTAGCTCATAAAGTATTACAAAATAGTATTCAATGTGAAACATCTTAAAATATCAACGGTATTTCCTATGTATCTCCTTTCATTCTCACAATATGTTTGTAGCATACTACCAGAAACTAGTAAGCTACAGTTCTAAGAATGAGAGTCACTTGCTCAACAACATAAGTAATACTGCAGACTTCTGTCTCACAATCCACTCAACTACTCTCAGATCTCCTTCTAAACACACGAGTACAGTTTTAGAAAGACAAATGTTGTTGGAATGAAAAACCTGTATTCAATGATATTTCAAATCACTGAGATTATTCAAACAAATAATCACAAAGCAAGTGGAAACTGAAAAGCCTGAAAGTTTCACTGAATCAATACTACCCTTGAAAGGAAGCAACTTGAAATGCTTCTGTGTTTACTCATCCTAAAAACTATTGCTAGACTGAATGCATGTTTCTAAATTATCAAAATCAGAAGAAATCATATATTTCATGAGGCTGTGCTAATGTAAACAGGAACATCTTGGTTTAAGCTGCAAGGTTTTCCTTTTCCTTCAAACTGAGATATGAGCACAGAGGTAAGAATCTGAGTAACAGGAGCACCCTTTATGAAAAATGAATGGACCAAAACCTAAGGAAAGAAAAGATAAATCCCATCTTACCTCCTTCTCCATAAAGTCAAACTCTGCTGCACATGTATACAATAAAGTGTCAAAATCCTTGTAACTGAAGAATTTTGATGTTAATAAGTTGCCAATATGAGCCTAGTAAGGAATAAAGGGTGGCACCATTAGATTATGCCATACATTGCTATAACTCATTTCAATCTTAACAGTACCTAAAAACAGCTTCCATTGCATGGCAGAACTTGCTGTTCTAACACCCGGCTGTTTTTGGACCCTCCAATTTCAGAGTCTCCATTCTTTGGCTGACAAGTGATAGCTCCAACAACACCCTGCCTTCCACGCACCATCAACCACATTCCACAGGCTTTTACCCTTGAGTTTTCCCTGCTCAAGGTGTTAAACCTTGTGAAATACACTACAAGGTATCCAGTGGGCTTGGTAACATCCAGCAATCACAAAGGGACATCATGTTTTTGAGTAAAGAAAAACAAACATAATTCAGAATTTCTGAAAGGCAGACTGAAAAGACTTTTTGAAAGAAGCAGACAACAGGCAGACCTTGGAATAAAACACACCTTTTGACTGACAGTTAGCATCTGTCTATTCTTCACATATCACCAAGTTCATACTTGCATCACCTCACTTACTTCCCACAACGAGCCACATGAGGAAGCTAGAATTATTTTCATTTAACAAATGAGAAAACATGTGCCAAAGTTTCAATTCATTATTGTCTAAAAGAGCAAGAACCGTAGGAAAGGGGATAAATTATACCCAAAGCAAATCATGACTAAAACGCTAAACAAGACATAAACGAAGTGTTGGGGGGGTGGTTGGGGAGTGAATAGGAACTCAATGGCGATGGGATATCCTGAAGAATCTCAAATGCTGTGTCTTGTAGGGAAGAAATGTATGCTAATAAGTTTAAGAAACCAATAGGGAGAATACCTTGGCCTAAAAGTACGCAATGCATATGCAAACCACCAATCCAAGGAAAGGGAAAAGAATCTAAAAGGAAAGCAAAATGGTTGGAAAATCTCAATAAAATGAAAGAAAGAAGTCCCAAAATAATGATAACTGCCATAAATGTGAAGACCTTAAGTTCACTAATTAAAGACAGATGCTCAATTAGAGTTAAGGGAAAAAATTCAGTATCATGTTTGCAGAAAGGCTAAAAGCAGAAAAAGAGAACAAGATATACCAGATACAATGAACCACAGAAACCTGCATTAGCAAATGTATGTCTCACAAAACTAAATTCAAACAAAAACACATGAAAAAGACAACAAATGACATTATATGCTGATAAAACAAATAACAAAGCAAGATTATACATATCATAAACATCTTTTCACTGAATGGTATAGATTCAAAGTATATAAAAGCACAACTGGAAAAGTCTCTAGGAAGAAAAAATAAGTTCACAATATTTGTTGGTTATGTGAATTTATTTCTACAATGCAAATTATTTTTTTCTAATCACAAATGCAGCAAAACTGGAAAACAATAACTAAGAAAGACTTTAAAAGTCCTTTCAGCTAGAAACTGAATAACATAAAACTTATCTTTGGGTTAAAAAAGAAAATCACAAAATAGTTCACTTGTAAGATGCAAAAAAGGTACTACTTATAGGGAAATTTATAGATTTGAAATGTGTTTATCATAATATAAGAGAAGTGAAAACAAAAGAGCCAAGCACTTTCCCTCAAGCATCAGAAAAAGGTTCAGAGCAATCCCAAAGAAATAAGAATAAAGGAAATGAGGATGAGAGATTTCAGTTACAAAGAAAAATACAATAAAATCAAAGAGGAGTTTTTAAAAAGTGGTACTTTGGAAATATTAATATAATAAATAGCAAGTAGAAAACACAGCAAAAAATAAAAGCACTTCTTTATAGATTAATATAATATTGATTCTAAATCCAAAGAAGGAAAATTAAAGAACATAAAAGACAATTTCACATATATGTAAAAAATTTCAATAAGAATTTTTTCACTATCTGAATCCTATAATAATTTTTAAAAAACATGATCCATTTGATGATATATATGAAATGGGTGAGTTTCTACTAAAGATGTAAACTACCAGTAACTTCCTGAAGACAGTGGATTTGTAGTAGAAAATCTTCCCATGAACAAAACTTCAGATCCTGAGGGCTTCATGGTCAAATTCTAACAAACATTTAAGGAAGAAATAATATAAATTCTATATAAATTCTCACTGAAAACAGGAGATTGAACATTTTCCAATAATTTTAGCAAGCACAGCATTACTTTGAAACCAAAACCAGGCAAAAACATCATCCCCTGGATGCATTCAATTGCCAGGCCCAGAGCAGGTACACTGAATGACTGAATAAATGCATTTTAGGCTATGCTTTTAAACTTTTAAAATATCTTTCCACAGATTGTAGACTACCCCTTTAATAGTCCAGTGGTTCTCAATCTTTTTTAAGCAAACAATTCTGTTGTTCATATGAAAACCTGTATAGATGTCCACTATGTAAGAGATTAAAGCTAGACTATCCTGGATGCAAAGAGCCTGTGAAGTCCCACAACTTCACAGAACTCAGTTTCAAAATCACAACTTAAATCTATTACAGGAGCAAGAAAGACAGTGAATTAAAATAAATTACAGGAAAAAAAAAAAAAGTGTGGTTTACGTTACTCTTTGCACGTTGGTCAGTGTCCTCTTTTAAGTAATGTGCTCACCAAAATATCAAAATAAAATAGACAAATTACAGATAGGGTGAATCTTTTGCAATTATAAAACAGACTTCTTCTCATCTTATTATCTCTCCTACCCAAATACCAAAGAAAGTAAAACCAATAACAAAAATAAAAATGTCTCTCGCAAGACTGACTTGGATTAAATCATCTATAAAAGCTTATAAATAAACCTTTCATAAGCACTAATCAGAAAACTGGAAGAAAAAAAAGAATGAGTCTATAATACAATTTATTATTTAAGAGGCTCTGAAGGTGGTGTCTTTGTCTGTTGCAAAAGGGGATTATAAAGAAACCAGAGGAAAATAACTGCATAGGTTTTAAAATTTGAGCTTAAGACTCTAGAGCTTTCTTTAAAATTTTAAAACCTTTGTGATCTAGAAAAACCAATAAAATAAGAGACTGTGTCAAAAATTAATTTTGAAGAATAGACTATATATTTAGTCACATTTACTTTCTATTAGATAGATAAAATAACAGGTGAATAGACCCCACCTTAAAATTTAGATTAAATAGTGGTACTTGGCAACTCTAATAATTCATTCTAAGCCTGTTTATTTCAAGTCTTTCAAGTTTAAGCAAAAATATACTTACATCATCTGCAATACCAAAGATTTTAGATGTCAAATACTTTAGTATGACAGTTCCAAATAACCAAAAACATCCTTGGATAACCTACAAAAGAAAAATATAGCAAAACAAAACTAAACCAATGCATCATACAGCCACTGCATAGACATAGCCTAGGAAGAAAAAATAAATGCTTTAATCACATGTGAAGTAATTATTGCTACAGCCAAGACAAAATGCTGAAACACATGCACCTTAAAATAAAGAATGTTACTTCAAAATCAAGGGCTGTCACCAGAAAGAAAAATATATACAATCTTCTTATCAAAGTTAATATTTTAGAGGAGATTTACACAGCAATTGCAGTTAAATTCCCCTTCTACTAAAAGTTTCTTACACATGTACTGCTCCTCAGAAAAAGCACAGGTAATAAAATACAAAAATTGAAATTCTTTAACTACCTATCCAATATTAATCTTGCTTCATGAAAAGAGTAATTTGGCACATTAAAATTGAGCCCTAATATGTTATAAAACTGTTAGAATTCCTGCATTATATAGATCAATTCCTTGAAAGTAAAACATAAAACCAATGATATATTTTAGAGAAGGAAGAATGTATACATTCAAATAGATTGATTCTTACCCATAAACTAAGTTCAGATACATTTATTTTCAGGAAATATGGTTTCATTGCCAGTAAACCCTGCATGGAGAAAATAACATAGCATAAAGTTAACAATTACAGACACAAATTCAGGTACCAAAAAAATACTTATAAATAACACGACCCTCAAAATCTAAAATTTAGCACAATTTTCATTGTTTCACATAGAATCAATACAAGCTTATTCGATTTCAAGAAGCCCTGTTTTGTCCAGAATATTTTAAGTCAATTAGTCACTTTGTAAAGTCGGAAGAAAAATCTCTATATGTAAATTTCTATAATTGACTTCTATGGCTGGTTCTGATTTACCTAAGAACCAAGAAATATATAATAATTTCCGAACTTTAGATAGGTGTCTTATAAGATTTTCATTAAGTTAAAATATTACTAACTCCTTGAATAAACTATAAATGAGTTTTTGATGAACCAACTAAATACTTCTCAACCAAATCTGATTTCTTTCCAGATACATAACAAACTTCCAAAGCATAGTATCTATAAAGATCTAAATCTACTTCCAACTTGGCAAAAATATAGTTAGAGATTGAAACATAAATACATGAACCCAAATTAAATCTTTTCAGAAGTTTCTGAATATCTGAGAATGCAAAATGTGTTACAATTAAGGTTTCAAAGTGATAACTAAAAATAGACATGTTTATAGTTAAATATACATTTATAGTTAAATATACAAAAACATGCTACATTTTGTACCTGTTGCCATCATTTATTTTTATACATCAAAATATTGTTACATGAAATATGCATAATGCTTAATCTATACCTGAGAGACAGCTCAATATCAAGCACCCAGTAGGAAGCCTAACACACTGTAGGTGTTCAACAGAACTGAAGAGAATTTCCTGCAACATGTACTTAAGATTGAATTTATTGATAGGCAATCTTCCATTCAATGGCTTTCCTGTACACAAGTACCAACAGTCATGTACTTCACCCTGAGTAATACAAGGACTTCTCCGTGTACGCATGTAAATACAGAATTGGGTCCACTGTCACATTTCCTAATTACAAGCAGAATTCACGACTGTAAGAACTATCAGTAATAGCAAAGCACAGCAATTCAGTTAATGAGGGGTGTTTTTTAGTCATGATTGAACAAAGCGTCAACCACATGCTAATTGCTCATTTCTGTGCTGGAGTATACTCAAGTCACACAACCTGAAAGGGATGGTGGTCTAGACTGGGAAGAGGCATTTGGAAAACAGAATCTTTAAAAAAAATTTACTTGTAAAACTGGACAAAGAAATAGCAGATTCCAAATTTGTTAATGGGTTCTAGAAATCAAGAAAGACAAAATGATCTGACTTACTTAAATGACTATTCAAGAAGTAGAATATATTTCAGTTAAGACAGTGCAATATGCTTTCATCTCCAAGAAACCAGTCTAAAACTAAAGCACGTGTATGTTAAACATAAGGAATATTTTCTTTCCTCTTAGGTATGCAAAACATTGTAACAGAGAAATCCATTGACAAAAAAAAAGGAGTAACCACCTCTGCAGTCTTTAAATTTAGAGAGACATATTATATTTAGAAAGTCATTCTAACAAAAGTGGCAGAAGGTTTTAGATGACCTGTTACCCTAATTCCGTAAGACTGTCTCTCCATAATCTACATCTGCTCTTAATGATCTAGAAAAATATAACTGAACCATTACCTGATTTAAATTATCTGAATAAGTCATACAAATAGACATGAAGGGAAAAAACTAAACAAACAAGTCCTCAAGCCTCTCTCTGATCACAGTGGAACAAGAAGGAGAGACTGCTGTGAGATGCCAAAACGAGGAAAGGGGGTGACAGAGTGGGGAAAGAAGAGAACAAACTGAAAAGAGGGGAGAAAACAAGAAAAAGAGGAGAGCATAGAAATCATTCTAAAATAAACCCTGGGCCAAAATTTAGGTGACATAAAAGATTAGAGAGAAAGCACAGATTGAGAGTACAAAGCAAAGCACTATGTTTTCAGGCATTAATTTTTGCTGTGTTTCTTTGGAAGTGAGAACTTAAATACATTATCACATTATATGTATTTAGTAAGACACTTGAAACAGTTCTTGAAAGATAATCCCTCATGAATCTCAAGCCAATGATAAACTGGTAAACCATTAGTTTCAAAAACAGACATTTACTTAAGGAACACTTACCCAAATAATTACCAAAGAGGAAGCATAATAAGAAGTTAGTAACATTGAGTTTCCAAACATCAAAACAAAACAAAGTGCAAGAGAAATCTGAAAAAATCCAAGAAAAATATAATTAACATACAGAAAACCAAAAAAATGATTTTTACTCTGAAAACTGCACATGCCCATGATAAACAAAATTTGAACCGTTCAAAAGGGAATATACAAGTAAAAGAGCCCGCATTCTATGCCCCACTTCAAAACCCCAGAAATCACCACCACCACCAATTCCCTGTGCATACTTACATTCACATATACAACTTCTAGTTTATAACTTTTTAAAACCACAAATGAAAAGTTGGCCCAGAAGCTATGCTACTGCTTGCTTTTACTCTTAGTTTGTTTCAAAGAGCTGTACATATCAATTTAAACCAATTTAATTCATTCTGTTGAATAACTGAAAAAAGTACTCTACTCTTGAGATACGCTATAATTTATGCAACCAGTACTCTGAATACTTAAGTGCTTTCCAATTTTGTCTTGCTGTTAGTTTTGCTTTTCCTATTATAAACACTGCTGAGAAAACATCCTTATGTATCCATCTTATATATTAGTACATGTCAACACATTTATGGGATGAATTACTATCATGGGTCAAGGATACAAACATTTTAAAATTTGAGAAAATACTGACAAATTTCCATACAAAAATATCATACTCTCCACCAGTAGGGTATGAGAGTTCCTGCCGATACACACTCCTACCAATATCATGTATTATTCTTTTTAAATATCTGCCAATCTAACAAAAAAAAAAGGTTGCTTCATTGTTTCATTTTTTTCTATGCACCTTTCCATTCTTAGGGATGAGACATACAGCTTCTTTTCTTCTATTTACTACTTACATTGTTTTGTGTGTGTATGAATTTCCTACTCCTAATGTCCATTTTTCTATTGGGTTTTTGTATTTTCTTAAGCACTCCTTCATATATTATACAGCATGGCCCCTTGCAAAGCAAACATATTACAAATATTTTCCCAGTTCATTTTTATCTTTGTTTGTGATATTTATTATAACTGTTTCCTAAATTTTTACATTAGTCAGTTTATCATTCATTTCCTGTAAGACTTGAGAATTTACCTCCATTATAAGAAAAGCCTTTAAAAATAAAATAATCCATGCTTTCTTTCAGTGGTTTTATTTTTGATCCACATACATAAAATTTATATAAAAATTTTATAATCAGCCTAAATTTGAAAAAGACATTTGTATTAAAATTGCTTTATCCTATAATGTACATTACACTATATTTTAGCTACATCTGCCCACTATCAAATCTTTAGATATGAAAATAGTACACATTGTTTCCATTTCTTTAAGTCTTCTTTTATATATATCAAGGGTGTAAAGTTTTCTTTATATAGATCCTGCCTATTAAGTTTATTTCAAAGTATATTATCTGTGTTGCTATTATATCAGAAATCTTTTCATATTTTCTGATTTTTTATATTTAGAAAAATTATGTTAAGTATGAATAAATGAATATAAACTTCCATTGTTTCTAGTAGTAATTACTTTATTAATTTGGGTTTTTTACGTATTCAGAAGTATATCAATTACAAACAATGATATTTTTATATCTTCCCTTTCTATTCGAGACTGTTATTTTTTAGTCAGTTGTATTAGTTAATACTTATGCAACAATGTTAAGAGCGGCAGAAGACATATTTCTTAAATTTCTGGCATTAATGGGAATAGTTTTATTGATTCATCATGTTGCATGATACTAGCTTTTGGCTTAAAGTACATGTATGTATCAAAAGTTCAATGGAACACCCATCTATTTTCATTTAATTAAGATCTTAAAAATCAGAAACAGATGTTGACTTTATCAAATGCTATTATAATATCAAAGGAAAAGGTGTTCAATATCATTAGTAAATGCAAATCAAAACCACAATGAGACACTACCTCATAATCTCACACCTGTTAGAAAGACCATTATCAAAAAGCCAAGATATAAGTACTGGTGAGGATGTTGAGAATAAAAAGCCCTTTTCCCCACTATTGGTGAGTTGGTACACTATGGAGGACAGTATGGAAGTTCCTTAAGAAATTAAAACTATGATACAACTATCATATGACCCAGAAAACCCACCCCTGGCATATACCCAAAGGAAACAAAAACAGGATCTCCAAGAGATATGTGCACTCCCATGTCCACTGCAGCATTATTCACAATGGCCAAGACATGGAAATAGCCTAAGTTTCCACTGATGGATGAATGGATATGGAAAATGTGGCATATACACAATAGACCAAAACTCAGCCATAAAAAAGAAGTCCCTGCCATTTGCATCAGCATGGATGGACCCTGAGAACATTTATGCCACGTGAAATAACCCATTCAGGAAAAGACAAATACCACATGATTCCACTTATATGAGGTACCTAGAGTAGTTAAAAGTATAAACATAGGAAGCAGAATGAGGGTTTCCAGGGCACTGGGGGGACATGAGGGGAAGGAGTATAGGAAGTTATAACTTTATAAGGTATAGAGCTTCATTTTGCAAGATTAAGAGTTGTGGAAATAGATGGTGGTGATGTTTGCACAACAATAAGAATGTACTTAATATCACTGATGTGTACACCTAAAACAATTAAGATGGTAAAGTTTATGTGTATGATATTATTTTATCATAATAAAAAATGGAAAAAATTCATTTTGGAGGAAATTTCATATTTTTTTCCTTTATGTAACTATGGAGATTTAGGAGTTTGTAAAGCAAAGATAGCCCATAGTATGTAACTGATTCCATAGTCAGTAAGTGACATGATAAAGCATATATCATTTACCCAAGATAGGTTCTACTATAAACTAAGCCTGTGTCATATTAGTACTTTTAAAACTGTAACTTTAAGTCAAAGTCCTCATCCATAGCTGCTTATACAGACTAAGGGCTTAACACTTATTCTAATTTTTACTGCAATATAGAAAAAGCATATTAAACACTTTGGGGGAAAAAAATCAAGTGTGAAAAAGGATAAGTACTCTCTAATCCCATTCATGCACAGATTTGAAACCCTAACAAAATAATAGTAAATGAATCCAGGAATATATAGTTTTGCTTAGCTCAGAAAAGCAAGGTTGCTTAATGTAGAAAATCAATCAATGTAATTCTTCATAGCAACATATTAAAGAGGAAAATATACACAGGATCTCTAGACAGATGTAGAAAAGCATTTGATGAAACAGCCTTTCTGATTTCTTCAAAAAAGTACTCAAAGCATAATGAGAACAAAGGACAAAGAAGCCAGCAGAAAGTAGCCGGTCAAATCAGGAACAATGCAAGCATCAAAATTAATAATGAAAGTAGTGGATTACACTGTAGTGAATAAAACAAATGACGTTTTTTCTTGAACATAAGAGAGAAACTGATGAAAATTTTGAATAGGAATGACACAAAGAGAAAAGACAAAGGGCCTATAAACATACCAAAACACGTTCAACTTTACTGAAAACCAGACAAAAATGTAAATTAAGGTCATAAGATACCATTTTATATTCTCCAGATTGACAAAATTAAAAAAGAAAAAAAGATACCGAATAACAAGGACTGTTACATGTTATTGTTCAAAGTAGTCTAATCACTTTTGAAAAGCAATGTAATATTAAATTGTGAAACTGAACATGCATTTAATTTACCACCTAAAAATTCTACTACAAGGTAAATAGCTTAGAGAAATTCTATATTTATGTCCCAGGAGGTATGTGGAAATAAGCACTATTCATAAAAGGAAAAGGAGAGGAAAAAAAATCTAAACATCTTTCAATAAGAACATGGATAAATAAATTGTGCTTAATTTATACAATAAGAAACATAAAGAAAATGCCCAAACTCCAGTAACATACAAATCTCAGAAATCTGAGTGAAAACATATTTCACACAAAAAGGAAACCATTTTATAAACCTCAAAAACAATACAAAAACTTAATTATGAAAATCTATTATCTATGCATAAGTATATGCATATGGTAAAGTCATAAAGGAAAACAATTATAATTTGAAAGGTCAGGCTCATGGTTATCTCCAAGAGAAGTGAGGCGGCTATATTCAGGACACAAGGGCTTCAAAGTAATGATGGTTCCAGTTTACAGCTGGAGGGTAGGCTCATTATTGTTCATTTTATAACTCTGTTCATAATTTATCTTATAAATGTCCTTTTATATGTACCAATTATTAGAGAACAAAAAATATATGGCTGTAGTATAAACCCTGATAGTTGGGATTTTTTTTCTTTTTAGTAATACAAGTGCCTGACTTAAGCTTTTATTGCAATCCACTTCAAATATGGCTATCTCTTGAATAAACATACTGCCAGCCACAGGACTAGATAAAGTCAGGTCACCTGCCCCTACTGAGGCTCCTTGGTTTTAGAGATCTTTGTTAATTTCAATACCTGACCTCTGGGCCAGTCTTTTCCCTTCCTGTGATTTAAATTCCCACTCTTATGTTTTAAATCCACCAAAGAGAATGAGCCCTCAAAACCCTACGCCCTCATCCTAGACACCAACAAAGCCAGAATCCCAGATGCACACTTGCTCCCTACCTCTCCTATACCTCCCCTTGTCCCCATGACCTAACTGCATGGTCCCAGATGTGCTGTGTAATTTCCAGGTCCTGTAAGTAATAAACCTTGATTATTTTTTCAAAATTTCCTGGTAATTATTGCTGAAAGGCATCTTGTCATGATAATAAGAACCACAAGTACCTGTCAAACCACAAAATCAGTTATTGATAGGCTAAGACTGGCACAAACCCATGGCATATTGTACTTACATTAAAATTATAGGAAAAAGAAAACAAAATTGTAAGGATTAACGATGGAGAAGGCAAATTTTTTTTTAAAAATCAGTATTCTTCAAAATCAATCATCCAACCTTATGATCTCTGCTCTATTTCATCAACCTGGAATATTCTTCTCCATGATATCTACTTAACTGACTCCCTCGCCTCCTTCCAGTCTTTGCTGCACTACCCTCCCCTCTTCTCAGTAAGACCTCTCCTGACCACCTCATTTGACTTCTCAATCTCCCATCCACTGACAGCTGGCCCTATTGACCTCCTCGGGGTCTCATGGCTTATCCTTCTCTATAGTCCATACCACTTTCTAAAATACTATATAATTTACCAATTTACTATGTTTATTATTTATCTTCTGTCTTCTATCCTTCCTCTACTCTACTCGGATATAATCCACATACATGCTGGGATCTTTGCAATTCTATTCACTGATATGTCCCATGTGCCTCAATAGCTGGTGTTCACTTTATTTTAACAGAAGGTTCCTGGATAATATACCATTCCATGATCTCTTTCACGAATTATCTTTTTTACTGATAATGTATAAGTTGGACACAAACTCAAATCAGGTAATATGACCCAAGATAAAATTTTCAGGGTGGCCTATTTAAAACAAGATCTGTTAATTATATCACAGTTTTTGACTAACACTTGTTTTAGTTATGGAACTATGTTAAAACCAGTTTCAGCCATGAATAAATCAAATATTAATCAGGAGCTTGTTTTAAGGTCAAGATATATGGGAAAAAACAAATTTAAAAATCATTACCATGTGTATATAAATGATCTTCCGTAACTTGCTTATGTCAATGTATCCCACAACATAGAGTGCAAATAATGATGCAATCTGAAATTTAAAAAGTTATGTGAAAATTTAAAATTGTACATATATAATGAATAGATTAAAAAACTAAGAAAGGAATTATCTTTATTTTACCTCAAATTTATATTTATATAGAAAGTTCTTTAGTTTCCCTCTTACCTGCTAATTTATGATTAAACATGGTGAATACATTAATATAGCAAATACTGGTTGACTATTCTCTTCCATTCACTTCTCTCTCAATTAACCATGTAAATTATCTGCTTTGCAGATTATCCAAAACAATACTCCTTTTAATGTCAGAGTGACTCTACTGCCGACATGTAGAATTACAAAGTGCCTTGCTCAAATAATATGAAAATGCAATTATAATGTGACAATTAATACATAATTGGGAAAGATACATTAAAAGCTAAAAAATAATTATTTAATGCATGTGTGTGTAAAAATATATTAGGTTCTGCTTGTTAGTCACACTTAAAAAGTATCTCCATTAGTGTTCTCATTTATACTTATACAAATATTCCAGTGTTGGCTATAGTTAAATTTATCAAATTTCAAGCTAGAAGTACTTGTATTACAAAGGTATTAACTTGTTTTAACAGTTTTGAAGAAAATTGTGAATGTATTTTCCAAGAATTCTAAGAGTACTGGAGTTATTCATATGAATTAATTGATTATATGAATAAATTGATTAAATAATGTACCTCTTAGTAAAATGGCTCAGCTGGTAAAGAATTCGCCCGCAATGTGGGAGACCTGGGTTCAGGCCCTGGGTTGGGAAGATCTCCTGGAGAAGGGAAAGGCTACCCAGTCCACTATTCTGGCCTGGAGAATTCCATGGACTATATAGTCCATGGGGTTGCAAAGAGTCGGACGCGACCAAGCAACTTTCACTTTCAGTTTTTTAGTAAAATAGAGAGGTATTCAAACAGTGTCTTTCCATCTTTCTTCATGGAAAAAGCAATTCAAATTAAATTCCATGCTTCTCTTACTACACAAATACGTTTTAAACAAACAGCAAAATAGCTGAATACTTATAAACATGTATCTTAAGTTATGTTCATCAAGTTTTTAATTTCCAAGTAATCTACAATAAATTTTCCTAAAAGCAAGAAAACAATGCTTCCCTTTACCCAGATTTCTCCATGGGGAACACATCATTGCTGAAGGGTGACTGATTCGACACAACTGTGGGCAAGCGTGTTGTTATTCAGTGTAAGCCCCACAGAGAAGCACATTACTTCCTCCTCTCACTCCATGCAACTCCCCACATTCCCCATCCCCCAGATAAAAAACATAAAGCTGGCCATCTCCACCAACGGGAGGGTAGGAGCTCTCCCTTTCCATTCCAGGAGTTAAGCAATACACAACAGGCCTACTGGGTTTTAAGAAGTGACCCTCAGGGACATTTTAAACCAGAAACATTTAAAATGTCAACAAACTAAATAAGACAAGAGAGTCTAAAAGGTAACATCAAATAAAGAATTAAGTACAAATAGAGCCACCTGAAATGCAGGAGACCCAGGTCCGATCCTTGGGTTGGAAAGATTCCCTGGAGAAGGGAATAGCTGTGCACTCCAGTATTGTTGCCTGGAGAATTCCATGGCCAGAGGAGCCCAGCAGGTGACAGTCATGGTGTCGCAAAGAGTTAGACACGACTGAGCGACTAACACTTTCACTTTTTCAAAGCTTCTCTTAATAAAAAAAAAATGATAGAAACAGCTAACCTGACATCCTATTAAGTAGTGGTAATGTGTTAGGAGTCTTATAATACATACATGACCCCATCTGATCCTAATCACAACCCAATACAGTAGGTTATTTCATTTTCTCTACTTCATATATGAGAAAACTCAAACTAAGAAAAGTTAGGCTGTCTGTCCAACTAAGAAGCTACTGAACAGAGTTAGGTCTCAAATCCAGGCTTGACTTCCTTTCTCAAGCAAGACACTTCAAAGGACATTTAAAAGCAACTCAAGTTGCTTTCTATGAATAGGAATAAGGCCAGTATAAGAAAAAATCAAAGTAGTGGGTGCAGGGAAAAATGAGCACACATTCTACTCCCCACTCTCAATATCCACTAATAAATAAATCTTATTTATTGCCCTATCTTGAAATTTCTTTCAAAATATCAACTGAAAAGAACATTTTAGGACTTAGAATCATGTAACATATCAGTTCTATAATTTTAGATAATTAAGTTCTTATAATCAAATATACTAAACTTAATTCAGTTTAAAAATATAAGCACCTTACCTGAGTAAGAAGTACAAACTGAGCAAACTGCCAGGGAAGCATAAAAAATACATTGGAAATGCAGAGTGCAATCAGGCTTCCTCTGTAAAGTTTCGTAGCCCTTAAAAAGATAAAATAAGTTTAACCAGAAAAGATCCCCTGGAGAAGGAAATGGCAGCCCGGTCCAGTATTATTCTTGGAGAATTCCATGGACAGAGGAGCCGGGCAGGCTCTATAGTCCACGGGGTCACATACAGTCAGTCACGACTGAGTGATTAACAGACACACAAATCAGAAAACATTCTAGCATGGCTCCAAATCGCTACAAATTAGAATCTCTAAACACAATCTGGTTGTAACATATAAAATGAGCCAATGGATTAAAAATTATGCCTACTGACACCCAATTACAACAACTTACTATGAAAAGTAAATACCCAGTATAACTGTAACAAGGGCTTCCCAGGTGGCTCAGCGGTAAAGAATCCACCTGCCAATGAAGGAGACACGGGTTCAATCTCCGGGTTGGGAAGATACCCTGAAGAAGGAAATGGCAACCCACTTCAGTGTTCTTGCCTGGGAAATTCCATGGACAGAAAAGCCTGGTGACTACAGTCCATGGATTTGCAAAAGAGTCAGAAAGACTCAGCGACTAAACAACAGCAATAACTGTAAAAAAACAAAGTTTCCAAAGGGGAGAGGGGGAAATCAGTCAGTGTATCTGCTGAGTTTTTTCAAACTATATTTTGGTGAATTCACAACCAAATATATATATGCAAAGCTGCATTCAATAGATTAATTTGGAGAGATAGATGATGCCTATGAAAAAAAAAATCACAGAAGTAGCAGATTCTAAGCAATAAGTATTCTGCAGACAAGCAAGCAAGTGTTTAGGATATGGGCTGAGCAGCTGATGGACGTTTCCTGGAGGAGATGAGATAAAAGCTGGGTCCTGCATGAATAGGACACAGAAAAGAGAAGAGGAGGCAAAGGCAGGGGGCATTTGGATCTCTGATCTGAGCAGCTATGGACAATCAGAGCATATTAGCAAGGGAATCAGAGGAAGAAAAAGTTTGCCAGCAATGGATTTAAGACAGAAGCAGAAAAGTAGGTGAAAAGCAGAAAATAGAGACTGATGAGCAGTCTACTGTGTGCACTGTATTAGAGAAAAAAACCAAGATCAAGAGTGTGGTTGTGGTGACACAACACGTGCAGTGGAGAATCAGGTGTTCATACAGCACATCACTTCTTCCCAAAGTGTTTGAGAAGGAAAGGTCTATCACCGTGCACCAGAACTAAAGCTGAATCCAGAGGTCAGCTTACTTGAAGATGCTAAAGAAGCTCTAATTTCCATAATAAAAGAGGAATTTAAGGCAGAGCAATCAGACTGGAGCTGCAAAGATTTTAAGAGCTAATACAAAAGCTGCCACCCATCCCATATTCTGTGAAAGGCCGGTCTAAAAACACTAAGAGACAAAGCCACATAATGGCTCTATTCCTGCCAAGCTCATCATGGGGAAATGGATCACCCAAAGGGTTTGATGTAACACACGTCAACCAGTTCTCCTGAATTCTGCACTGAACAGAGTTAGACTAGTCTGAGTCATCTTCAGATTTTCATCATGCTTTGTTCTATTGTTTCCTACACTCCATTTTCTTTTATCGTCACCCTCTGAAACAAGGCCAAGGCAGCATCGTCTAAATTCTGTATCTTTCAGTAGAAGGGGAGGAAACTATTCTCCTTTAAACTCTCTACCAGTGTGGTGCCTGCATCTCTATTAGGTCTCTAACTGAAGGCCAGAGAAACAGGGATGAGCCCAATCCAATCCTGCGTTTCTAGCAGGAATTCTCCTAGCATATCTTTATCTACTCAGAAGGTTTCTTTCTACCCCTGCTATTCAGTTCTCAGGGATGCTAAACAAATGCAGAAAGAACTACACATATGACAGTTCCTGACCACACGTATTCTATGAACTGTTCTTGTGTAGGTACACTCTACTGCCACCAGCTTCCCCATTTCTTCCTATTTTTGGAAGGCTGCTGTGGTGGCAGAAAACGACCTGGGAAAGCAGAGATGGCAGAAGCAGAAGCAGACCTGTTGCTCCTCCGGCATATCTGTGGATCACTAATTAAAGGAAAGAAGACTAGAAGGCAGATTAAGAAAACATTTTGGGTAGTAATACATTTTGAAGTTATAGTCTTAAAATACCTTTATGAAAGCAACCTAGCAACAGCATCATCTTAATTATTTTATTACATTGTTTTCATAACGGAAGTTTTAAAAATTCCAGCTTAAGTTATTCAATGCAAAGCAAATAACAACCTTTAAAGATAAGTCAAAGTTACCTGAGAATGTGAGTCACAAGCAACATCTGAAGTACAAGGAATGGATATGAGAAGCTTTCACGGAGAGGAGGTGTCCACATCACACGGGTACACTGAAAAAAAAAAAAAAAACAAATTCATAGTGTATGGTAACTTTGCTAAATGTGTTGAGTAAGACATACCAACTGAAAGTTGCTATTAAGCTTTTCTCACAATGTAATGGTGTGCCAGAAAACAAACTATTGATACTAACATTTTTACCAACAGCCAAATTAGGAGGAAGGCACACATGGCATAAGACCTTATGAAACAGTAACATCATGAATTGTCAACAGCAAAGTCCTAAAAAGCTTCACCTGCAGCTTAAAAGGAACAGAGGGAAAACACCACCAAGAAAATGTTCTGCCAAAACTAAAAACACTACATTTGAGTTGACTATGAAAATTAACTATAGTTTGTCTTCTTTCACATGAATTTCAGCAAAACTATTCATAACTAGTTCAATAACCTCAGATTTAACCTCAGATAGGCAGATGACACCACCCTTATGGCAGAAAGCAAAGAGGAACTAAAGCGCCTATTGGTGCAAGTGAGAGTGAAACAGCTGGCTTAAAACTCAACATTCAAAAAACTAGGATCATGGCATCCAGTCTCATCACCTCATGGCAAATAGATGGGGAAACAATGGAAACAGCGACAGACTTTATTTTCTTAGGCTCCAAAATCACTGAAGATGGTGACTGCAGCCATGAAATTAAAAGACACTTCCTCCTGGGAAGATAAGCTATAACCAACCTAGACAGCATATTAAAAAGCAGAGACATTACTTTACCAAAAAAGGTCCGTGTATTCAAAGCTATTGTTTTTCCAACAGTCATGTATAGATGTGAGAGTCGTACCACAAAGAAAGCTGAACGCCAAAGAATTGATGCTTTTGAACTGTGGTGCTGAAGAAGACTCCTGAGAGTCCCTTGGACTGAAAGGAGATCAAACCAGTCCATCCTAAAGGAAATCAGTCCTGAGTATTCATTGGAATGACTGATGTTGAAGCTGAAACTCCAATACTTTGGCCACCTGATGCAAAGAACAGACTCACTGGAAAAGACTCTGATGCTGGGAAAGATTGAAGGCAGAAGGAGAAGGGGAAAGAATGAGATGGTTGAATGGCATCATTGACTCGATGGACATGAGTTTGAGCAAGCACCAGGAATTGGCGATGGACAGGGAAGCCTGGTGTGCTGCAGTCCATGGGGTCACAGAGAGTCAGACATGACTGAGGGACTGAACTGAACTGATTCATAGCTAATATTTCAAAACTCTCTGGGGACATCACTGTTAGTATTTTTATCGACAATACCACTTAAAAGGAGCACTCCATTTTTGTTTTTACTTCTTTGACCTGAGCTGCCAAGTATTTATAAAAAGTGGTACAGGAGATCAAATAAAATAACAGAAATTCTAAAATAGTTATCAGCCTTTCTGAAAGCTAACTTTGGATTTGATTAAATAACATAATAGTCCAGTTTTAGTACTCTATCATGTTTCTGCATATATATTAAATATATTAATAAGTCCATGTTTCAGTTTGAAGAAAACAGCCCTGGATTAAATGTAAAGCAATTTGATATCACTACTACTAAGCTAGTCACACTAGAAGGAATCATTGCATCTTTCAAGTCAAGCAGGGTAAATTTAAGGAATATATAGAATGACAAAGATCGTGATGGATACAAGCCTTTATTTTAGCTCTGCCTTAGACTATTAGATATCTCTACTACCCCTATAGAAAGTTTGAGTCAATTTATTTCTCTTTTTCTACCAAAACTCACTATTCCCTATGAAATTAACATAAATATATATTTTTAAATGAACTTACATGCAAGAGAATATGAAAAGATTGAGTCTTTAAAAATGCATGTTTGTTGAGATACAATTTTAAAAAATGTTAGTTTATTAATTAGTTTATTAGAGATTTCAGTATGATTGATAGAAGAAATATATAACAAAAATTTATAAAGCTACCAATCTCTATGCAAAAACCAGTAAGAAAATATTTAAACTATATAATACACAATTTGAAAATTTTCCTTAGAGTGTTCACCCACATTTATTTCATTACTAAATTCAACTATGTTGTCATCTCTTAGAAATTCATTTCTCTTAATAGCAATAGTCACTCAGTTTGCTAAAACTCAATTACATCCTCTGTAAAGTATGGATAAGAAAGCTCAATTATAAACTATAACAAAGAGCAAGGTTTTCTCCTTCTAAAATGTTAAGAGTGAATGAATTCAAATATATGTGAACATGTTTCTTATTGTTTCTCCAATAACACAGGGTGCTTTTCTAAATCTGAAACAAACATAACTGCTGATCTAAATGATACCATATAATATGAAAAATTTTTTTAAAAAAGATGTGTCTTAATCATACCTTAAGTAATAATAGGTATTTTTATTTAACTGTAATTTTAAGTGGAAAATAAAAATCTATAATTCTCTTTATAGGTTGAAATATAAGAAAGGAGGAAATATACACGTGAACTGCTTCAAAAAGGATTACAGAAAAGTACTCTGCACTCTGACAAAGAATAAGAAATTCTTTAATTGTGAAAATAAATTCAATAAAAAAATCTTGCACTGTTTAAACTGTCCTCACCCACTACATAATTTTTAATCTATTTGGCTTGGTAAGGGCTAAATCTTTTAGTCATGTACTCAAGAAACAAAAACAAAGAAATGTCAGCAATAAACAGCTTCATTTTTCAACCTCTCTTTTCAAATAGTTGACTTATACTACTAGAGATCTGAGCATAATTGATTTCTTTTCATAATTTAAAAATAGAAATAGAACTGACTAGTCAATTATAACTTATAGTCAGTATTGGTATCAAATAGATCATGATTAAGGCTTGTTCCAGAGTTTTAATTAGAGTTAAAAGGTTTGAGCTTAAAACAACGATCCTACCTCTTGACTGCTGCACTGTTGTATTAGCTACAATAGTAAACACTATACAAGTGATTCCAAAATGATTCCTGACCTCCACGGGTTTGGCTACTCCTTTTCTAAGAACGGTAAAGGTTTAAGGATTCAACTATCCAGATGTCAACCATAAAAATGCTGGATGCAACAAAAAATGCAACAGCCACACAACATCATCTAGCTGATGTTACCTGGGCAGCCCCATTGTTTAGGCAGACCCTTAGCTTGGCATTGGCTTTATGAGGCTGCTGGGACTGCACCTTTATAAGTCAGGTAGGTTTCTTGGAGCTTCTATCTCTTTCTGTACCATATACTGATACACTGCCCAATTGAACCATCAGTTATTGATACATACATCAATTTGAATTTGTAATACAATTTTTGCTTACACAAAAATTAATGCTTCAGTGACATATAATTGCTATTAACAAGCTTTGTGTGCTTGTGTGAGTGCTTAGTCGCTCAGTCATGTTCCACTTTTTAAGAACCTGTGCGCTGTAGCCTGCCAGGCTCCTCTGTGGGACTTTTCAGGTGAAGGTTGCCATTTCCTCCTCCAGGGGATCTTCCCAACCCAGGGATCAAAGCCAGGTCTTCCGTGTCCCCTATACTGCAGGCAGATTCTTTACCCACTGAGCCATCGGGGAAGCCCTTACTATCTTAATGAAGTATTTCTACTGGTTCTATGGAAAGAAATGTTTATCTATTTTTGTCTCTGATCTCCCAGGATAACAGCATATCCTACCATAAAGTTTGCAAAAAAACTTCAGTGAAATGAGTCAGCTTTGTTGGATAAGCAATAACTTACATCTTCATGACTCCATCCTTTGTACCAATAACTCAAACCTGACCTTTCC
This sequence comes from Bison bison bison, assembly GCF_000754665.1. Classification (NCBI taxonomy): domain Eukaryota; kingdom Metazoa; phylum Chordata; class Mammalia; order Artiodactyla; family Bovidae; genus Bison; species Bison bison. Next base: position 1,595,166 of record NW_011495076.1, read on the forward strand.
TTACTTATTTAAACACAGAAAAAATGCCTGACAAGGTGTTATCAACTTTACCACCTTTACTATGTGGTTGTAAACTAAACTACTCAAGGTTATTATCAATATGCTCAATATTCTGTATACAGTATTAAAGTATTCGTCATGACACAAAAACAATATAAATATAAAATGAAACAAATGATTCCAACTGCACTGAATGGTAACCTAATAGAGAAGCAAAAATAATTTAGGTATATATTGAGCTATTTTGCTTTTGAACTCTGTATTCCTTAGCAGAATATGATCTTAGGAAACAAAGAACAGCAAAGAAATCTTAAGCTTTACTTAGTAGGTTTGTTGTTAGTAATCGTATTAGTGTACGAATTCTGAAATTATTTTGTATATACTACAGAATAAAGCAAATAAGTAAATACAATTACATTATGGGGAGGCAGAAGATACAAATATGGAGTAGGGGAAGGCAGAGTTTATAACACTGGATTACTAGATTAGAATTAATGGAGGAATCGGTGTGAATTAATGATTTTTGCTGAAAGAAGCTAAAAGTGATTACATCCAAGCAGTAATAAGCACACCAAGCACCCTGCTTTTGGTCTCTAAATACCATTTTCCACCAGCAGGATCTAAGATTCCTTGGAAAATAGCTGATTCCAAATCTAGGGACAGGAAAGTACTAAGTGATTTTGAAACAACTTTTTGTGCAAGAAAGTAAGTGTTCAAAGAACACTGAGGGAAATAAATAAAGAACACTGGACACATCAAAAGGGCAGAGAATAGTACCAAAATACACATGTGTGCCTACACACACACACAACTTAGGAATTAATTTAACAAAAATTATGATATAAAAAACATTGCTGAAACAATTGAAGAAGATTGATATAAATGAAGAATAGTTATGTTTACAGATGGGAAGATTTGATATATTTAGAATGCCTCTTCTCCCTAAATTGATCTAGAGATCAAGGCAATAACTAAAGTCCAAGCAGGTTGTATATGTGCTGAGGGAAGGAGGAATCATGGAAAACTGATTCTAAAATTCATATGAAAATACAAAGAACCTGGACTAGTTAAAGCAACACTGGAAAAAAACCGTGTTAGAGACTTTTACTACCAGATACCACACTTTTAAAGCTACAATATTTAAGATTGCATGATAATGACTTAAAGATAAACAGCCAAACTGGAACAGATTTGAGAGTCTAAAAACAAATCTACTGATACTCAGTCACTTGATTAATGACAAAAGCATCAGTACAATTCAAAGGAAAAAGAATTGTCTTTTCAACAAACAGTACTAAATTAATTTAATATTCAGATTAGGGTGAAGAAGCGGAGACAAACAGGAACTTTCCCTGGCAGTTCAGTGGTTAAGACTCCACTTTCCAATGCAATGGTGCAGATTCTATCCTTGGTTGGGGAACTAAGATCCCATCTGCCTCATGGCCAAAAAACAAAAACATAAAACAGAAGCAATATCATAACAAATTCAATAAAGACTTTAATATATGGTCGACATGGAAAAAAAAAAAAAAAACTTGAAAAAAGAAGAAGCACTGAAGAACAGTCAGGAGGCAGAGAGAAGTCACAATCTCGTGTTTAGCTTCCAGAAAACTGCTGAAGTTGAATCCAGTGATGGACTGATACTAAAAAGCTAAAAATTTACCTCCTCCAAATTCAATTGCTTGTAAGACCAAAGAGATCATACCCTGGAGTGAGCATCTGGGAAACTGGAGAGTGAGCCACAGGGCAGAAATTTCCTTCATTCATTTGAAACTGGAGGAAAATTTTAATTAAAACTACAGCACTCCCCAGCTTAGCAAGACTCATGGCGGGATCCAATCGCTTGGCCCTTACCCTACATGCTCAACCCAGGAAAAGATATTCCCTCTCTGATGGGAAAAAAAAAAAAAACAAGCAAAAACAATTATTTAATTCGGGCTTTATCATTTTGTTATACAAAATATCTTGCGTAAAATAGAAATCTATGAGACATGTAAAATCAAATACATAACCCACAATTAAAAGGTAAATTCTAGTCAGAAAATTTAAATCCACAGAGAACATTAATGTTGGAATTAGCAGACAGGGAATTTAACTATAATCATTAGGTTTAAAAATTTACAGAAAAAGATGGATAAAATAGGTGAACAGATAGGAATTTTCAACAGAGAAATAGAAGCTCGGGGAAAAACTTAAATTTATAATATCTAAAATAAAAAATTCACTAGATGGGCATTAAAGCAGACAATGTATCAGAATAAAGTATCAATGAACTCAGGGACAAATAATATATCCAAATAGAGAAAGAGAAACAAACAAACAAACAAAAAGATGAAGGGAGTACCAAAAACCTGTGGGACAACATCAAAAGCTGAACATACATGGAACTGGAATCCTCAAAGACAGTAAGAAAGAGAATGGGGAAGACAAAGTATCTGAACAAAAGATATTTGCTAAAGTTTTCTAAAAACCAATTTAAAAAATCAACCCACAGAACAAAGATGTTCAGAGAAATCTAAGCAGGGTACATACAAAGAAGACCACATTTAAGTTCATCACCATCAAACCAAGAGAAATCAAATACAAAAAAAGAAAACTTCAAACCATTATAGAAAACATATTACATTCAGCGAAACAATAGTAAGTGTGATAGATGACTTTCAAACAATGGAAGCCAGAAGACAAAGAATGACATTTAAAGAGCTTAAACATAAAGCTTTCAACCCAGAATTCTTATCCAGCAAAAAAAAAAAAAAAAAGGCACTTAAAAAATAATGAAGGAAAATAAGGATGTTTTTAGAAAGGCAAAAGCTAAGAGAACTTATTGGCAGCAGATCTGTACCACAATGCTAAATAAAGTTCTTAAGACTGAAGAGAAACTACACCAGATGGAAACCCAGATCTGCAGGAAGAAATGAAGAACACCACCGAAACCCAAATTGAAACATCCAGCAATGAAAGATGACTAGGAGTTAACCAGGCATAGATTAGGAGACACAGGGAGAGGGAAACAGGCAGGACATAGGAGAGAGCATGTGCAAAGGCCCTGAGACAGGAAAAGGAGCAGTCCTTTCTGGGAACTAGAGGAAGGAAGGACAGCAGGGCTGAGGCAAGAAGAAAATGCCCTAGTGCGGAGAGACCCAGAAAGGGCCAGGGCGTGAAAGATGCGGGAGGCTGGTTTTCTGCCACATTAGAAGCTATTACTAGTCTTCAAACTACATCAACAGATTCATCTCCAACTAAGACTAGCACACACTCTGTTTATGGACTTTTGGAGTTAAGTCTCACAAATACACACAGCACTCAATTGCCTGAATAAATAATACATCTTGCACTTACACTATCTACGAAATTAATGTAAAAAATATTTAAATCATGTCACTCGTCTGCAGGTAACCCTCCATGGCCTTTCCATCTGCTCCAAATGAACCTTACAATGACTGACAGGACTACAGAATCAGCTCTTTCCACATCCCACCTTCCACCTTTCACTGTCTGGCCTTATACCTTCTACTCTCTGCTCCTCCAAAATGGCCTCCTTGCTTCTCCCCAAATAAATCAGGAAACCCCCGCAACTCCCCACCTTTAGCAGAAGACTGTTCCACCTTCACATCCACAAGGGACCTTTGTTTTACTAACTGAAACATCTGCAGCCTCTACAGATCCTGACATGGGGTACGCCCTCAGTATATGCTGCTGTTGTTTTTTCCCTATTTATTTTTTTGAAGTATAGTTGATTTACAGTGTTGTTAATTCCTATTATACAGCAAAGTGATTTGACTATATATGTTGTTTTAAATGAGTTGAATAAACACAAGACCCAGAACAAATGTCCTTACCATCATTAGAAATGAAAGGGAGGAAGGAAGAGGAAAAGAGAAAAGGTTCCTTAAGTTGGCAAGAAAAGATCTCATCATAAAAAGCTAAACAAACCTATTTCACATAAAATGAATTTTTAACAGTCAAAAACTGGAGAAAAGTACTGCATTTAGTTTTTTTTTTTAATGTATCCATCTAAATGCTTTTCAATTAGCATGCTAAAAATCAACCAATGCTATAAATATCTTATAATAAGAAAACATTTTAAAAGCAAAGCAAAATTGTTTTCATCTTAGCAAAAATTCTCAATAGGAACAGAATTAACATTTAATTAAAAAGTTTGATAAAACATCTGCATAATTTTTATTATAAAATAATTTTATATATAGCCTCAATATTACTGATCATTACTATGAGCCACTACTAGCTTCTTTATTATGTTTTCACATTTTTCAGATTTGAGGGTTTTAAATTTTCCTTTTAAATAATTTGATTAATCATTTATGCTACATAATTTGTAGTTCTTCTATTAGAGCAAAAATTTCCCCTTGTAAAACCATCTGAGAAAGGAATGCTTCAGAAAGTACATCATATAAAGAAATGGCAACCCCCTCCTCCAGCATTCCTGCCTGGGAAATCCTGTGGACAGACGAGCCTGGTGGGCTATAGTCCATGGGGCTGCAAAAGAGCTGGGCGAGACTTAGAAACTAAATTACACAACAATGAAAACAAAAATACTATCTTAGACTCAATTACAGAGCAAATTAAATAATGGAAATAGAACTTAAAAAGGAGGAAACAATTCACAACTGTTTTTTGGCACATAAACCACTCACTCACATGATTTAAATAACTCTTCTAAGAAAGAAGGGTACCAGTTAGAAAACGGCCAGATATTCCAGTGCGACACACACTGTGCTTCTCTGGAAAAGTTCACTAAATACATGAATAGTTACAACCAGAGTAGATGCTGTGCCCCACCCCCCCCAATATAAAAACTATGTACTTTAAACAACACTTTTAAAAATGAGAATAGAACAAGGGTCTGAAAATCTTACAATGTGAAAACCAAAATAAATTAAAAATTATAATAAAATCATTTTCAGTTACTTGTGATCTCACAATTATTTTATCCAAAACTACAGTTTATGTTCTCAATTAATGTCATTACTCAAAATGGTCACTTATATACTTTAAAGCTCCAGTCACTGATATAAGTACAATTATTTACTTAACTAATTCAGGAAAACTACAGTTTTAATTCTAATCTCATTTAATCTTTTCCTAAGTAGAAAGTAATCCCTAGGTATGCTTCAATATCCCAAGTAGCTGAAAAGTGTTAAAAAAAAACAAACAAACAAAAAAAAACTATCACCCTTAAAAATGAACTGAACTGTCTATTTCATTGCTAAAAACTGAAAAGACTGCTAAGAAAGATGTTCATGCTACAAGAGTATCAAAATTATTAGAAAAATGTATGATCAAAAATTAATAACCCCGTGTTGGAGAAGACTCTTGAGAGACTCTTGGACTGCAAGGAGATCCAACCAGTCCATTCTAAAGGAAATCAGTCCTGGGTGTTCTTTGGAAGGGATGATGCTAAAGCTGAAACTCCAGTACTTTGGCCATCTCGTGCGAAGAGTTGACTCATTGGAAAAGACTCTGATGCTGGGAAGATTGAGGGTAGGAGGAAAAGGGGACAACAGAGGATGAGATGGTTGGATGGTGTCACCGATTCAATGGACATGGGTTTGGGTGAACTCTGGGAGTTGGTGATGGACAGGGAGGCCTGGCGTGCTGTGGTTGATGGGGTCACAAAGAGTCGGACACGACTGAGCGACTGAACTGAATTTACACTGAGAATAACACAGTAGACCTTTCTGCTTAAGAGATGGTAATATTTAAAACTGCCTTGGCTTCGAAATTTTCAGTAATCTCTTTCTTTTCAACATCTCACTGTGAATACCCAATGCTCCTTTCTTCCACTGTTCAGCAATTATTTCCTATTTCTTAGGGCATTCTCACAGATCTGTGCTTCCAAATGTTTTATGGTCCACACCAAGGCACTAAGCAGCATCCACAGTCAAAAAGAGCCAAATAATTCTTTTATTTCTTTGTTTAAACTTCAGACCAAATTAATTAATTGATGTCATGTTGCAATCAATTGTCAAATAACTCTAATCTATAAAGTCACTCTAGCTTTAAATTTCTGTGATTTTAAATACTACGCATGTGCTAGTTTAAGTTTCATTAGTAATCCACTAAATGATAAGAAAAGTAACCCTGAGTCTACAGTTTAGTTTTTGTATGACTACCCTCAGAGCTTTGTAACATGTATATATTCAAATATTGTAGACAGTGTAGAAACACTTAAAAGGATTAAGTTACTTCACACAAAACAACCTGACCTTTTATATGAGAGTTCCCCTCATAGAAAACTTTCATGAAAGAAAACCAAACATATACATACATATTACTAGAAATTCATTTATAATTATAATTAAGTTAGTGGAAGGATTTCATTGGCATCTTGAATTTATATTAAAATTTAACCTAAAATAAGTTACCAATAATAATACAATTACACAGCTAATACTTACTTAGCAGCAACTATGTGTCAAACATTGTTCGAGACACATTACAAATATGAGCTCATTTAATCTCCCAATAATCCAATGAGATGGATAACATTATTATGCCCATTTACAAAGAGAAAACTAGGGTGGGTGAGATTAAAGGGCTTGCCAAGGTCACTCAGTCACTAAATGGCAGAGTCAGTATTTGAACACGGGTAACCTGGATGCAGAGTCTATGCTTTTTACAATGTTATTCTCTTTAGAAAGAACTTGGATACATGCACAAATTTATAGATACAATAAAACATTCTGCAAAGGACACTTAAAAGTATAACAAGGTTTAATATAAATGCATTAAAATAGAAACATATACAATAGCTCCTACATCAAAAAGTTACCCCTCACAAGTTAATGGATACATGGCTAGCTTATTTTTATTACAGTTAAAACAAGAGTTTTCACAATTTTAAATTATATACAGAATTAACACAGACCCACTATTTCTTTAAGCCACTAAGAGATATATCAAAAGATACAATGGTTATAAAATTTAAGATAAATGCTAGTGTTTAAAATTTGAATCAAAATAAGATTAAACATTTAAAGACTGCTGCTGCTGCTAAGTTGCTTCAGTCGTGTCCAACTTGGTGCAACCCCATAGACGGAAGTCCACCAGGCTCCCCCGTCCCTGGGATTCTCCAGGCAAGAACACTAGAGTGGGTAGCCATTTCCTTCTCCAATGCATGAAAGTGAAAAGTGAAAGTGAAGTCGCTCAGTCGTGTCCGACTGCAGCCTACCAGGCTCCTCCGTCCATGGGATTTTCCAGGCAAGAGTACCAGAGTGAGTTGCCATTGTCTTCTCCGATTTTAAGGACTGCTACTACATGAAATTAAAAGACGCTTACTCCTTGGAAGGAAAGTTATGACCAACCTAGATAGCATATTCAAAAGCAGAGACATTACTTTGCCAACAAAGGTCGGTCTAGTCAAGGCTATGGTTTTTCCAGTGGTCATATATGGATGTGAGAGTTGGACTGTGAAGAAAGCTGAGCGCCGAAGAACTGATGCTTTTGAACTGTGGTGTTGGAGAAGACTCTTGAGAGTCCCTTGGACTGCAAGGAGATCTAACCAGTCCATTCTAAAGGAAATCAGTCCTGGGTGTT
>NW_011495076.1:1602822-1629285 GCF_000754665.1 Bison bison bison
GACTGTGAAGAAAGCTGAGCGCCGAAGAATTGATGCTTTTGAACTGTGGTGTTGGAGAAGACTCTTGAGAGTCCCTTGGACTGCAAGGAGATCTAACCAGTCCATTCTAAAGGAAATCAGTCCTGGGTGTTCATTGGAAGGACTGATGCTGAAGCTGAAACTCCAATAATTTGGCCACCTCATGCGAAGAGTTGACTCACTGGAAAAGACTCTGATGCTGGAAGGGATTGGGGGCAGGAGGAGAAGCGGACGACAGAGGATGAGATGGCTGGATGGCATCACCGACTCAATGGACTGAGTTTGAGTGAACTCCGGGAGTTGGTGATGGACAGGGAGGCCTGGCGTGCTGCGATTCATGGGGTCACAGATTCGGACACGACTGAGTGACTGAACTGAACTGAACTACAGATTAAATTGAAAGAAATTAAAGAAATTTAAATATATATTTAAATTTCTATATATTTCTATATTTTATATTGGTAAAATTTGTATTGGTAAAATGTCTTAAAATTTTTAAAAATACTTAAATGAAAAACATTATTTTTAGAAGTAAAACCCCTAAACAGTTTGAAAATATTTGTTTACTACCTACCTCTCCATGATTGAAAAAGAAGCACAACACTGTAACCAAGCCTCCTAAACGGCTGCCGCTGGAAAAGAATATAAGAAAATGTAACTCCAGTAACAGAAATCAGGTCAATCCTAATAAAACACTGAAATAACATAACATGATAATCTGCTAGTACTACAAAAAGTTTTAGCCACACTAGAACTCTATTATTTACAAAACAGCTTATTTCCTCTAATGTATCATTAGTTTAAAAAAAAAAAAAGTTTTGTTTTTTTAAAAAAACATTCTCCATGCTCAAAATGTACAGAAAAACAGAAACTGACAAGGAATAAAAAATTCTTATTCGTCATGTTACTGTGCACCATGCAACCTGATCTTTCTTTTTTCACTTTTTAAACTTCTTTAGTACCAACTATTTTTCTTTGCATATAATATACATTCAGGAGAGAGGATGGAAGCTAGTACAGAAAAGTGCTTTATGATCAGAAAGCTGGAAATCTCCATACTGCCTCCTGCTCCTGGAAATTCACAAAGTGTGTTAGCACGTTAAAGATTTAACTAATTCAGTACTTCCCAAATCCCATCTCCAAGCTACCTTTATACATGCTTGCGAAACACTCGTTTACAGATTAAGTTTTATCATTTGTTTATTTTCAGAAAATTGGGAAACACAACACAAACATCAAAATATAAGAATCTGGCTTATATCTCTAGCTAAGAAACCACAATGGTGTAGTTTGACAGTCCCAACAGTTAAAGCTTCATTTGCTCAGTAAGGGTGAATTACGTCCCCATTCTACTCTGACCGTGACCAAAAGCATCTGAGCAAGGGAAAGGAAGGCTGTTTTCAGATCTGTTTCATCATTTCTTTCATCTCTACTCTTGAGGTCTTTGAGTTCTCTTTAGCTCATGCTGCTTTCTTGTAATTTTACCCAGATATCCTTCCTTCCTTCTATCCACCCAAAAATATGTGTATATCACAGAAAAGCAACAAAGAATCAGACACAGGTATTCTAGGCCATTATGTTTATTCTTCAGGGTGTAGGAATGAGGAAACACAGAGGAGATACATGAGATGGCAGGGATAATTCATGTACCGAGAACATACACCCTCCCCAACATCCCCAGAAGCAAACAGGAAGGGCTGGGATCCCCAGCACATAGGGACAGTCAGCCTTGGCTCAAGAGGGAAGTGGAGTCTACATGTTTAGTGGCAAGGAGTTTACAGAGTTGCTATTTTCCCCATAGAGTTAGGGCACAGAGCCACTTGCTGCTCAAGAGAACAGGGAGCAGTGCTAAAGGTCTGAGGAAAGTGGAGGAGGAGGTATCTGAAATACCACTTGCACTTAGGAGAGAGGTAAGGAGGGAAAACAGAAGGGCTGTAGAGCCCTCTTTAAGGGATCAATAGAAGTTCAAGATCACAAATTGTCACAGAGACACTAACAGTAAGGCTGTGTGATCTTTCTCCACTGGTCATTAACTTGGACCAGCACAAATGAAATATAAAGGGGCAAAGAAACAGCATGCTGGCCAGCCAGTATTGAAGTGATGGATTACAGAAATAAGAAAGGCAGATAAAGGAGCTAGAAAGGGTACAGGACAGGGGTTGGAAGTTGGGGTTCTCTCCTCAAGAGGCATAGCATGGCTACTTCAAAAGACCAGCAAACAGGCAAACTCTAGGCTCAATGTAAGTGATGAGACTTTAGGAAGCTTAAGAATGTATTATGGGGACTTCCCTGATGGCCCAGTGGTTAAGAATCTGCCTGCCAATGCAGGGGATATGGGTTTGATCCCTAACCTAGGAAGATTCCACATGCCACAGGCAATTGAGCCCGTGCCCTGCAACTACTGAAACGTGCACACCCTGGAGCCCTTTGCAACTAGAGAGTAGCCCTGCTCGCTGCAACTAGAGAGAGCCTGTGTGCGGCAACGAAGCACCACTGAAAAGAAAACGTTTAAGAAAAAGAATGCGTTATGGATTTAAATAATTAGATGCTTAAATATTAGGTATTAAAGAGACAAATATATTTTAACAATTAGAATATATTCTAACAAGACAAAAAGCCATAGAGCTACATATTTTTAAAAAACGGTTTCCTGCCAGCAACCCTCCTCCAATCCTATTCACTAAAGATAATCAATAACATGTGTTGTGCGTCCATCCTTCCAAATCCTTCTCTATAACCATACAAACACATATTTTAATGTTATTATACTATTAACATCCCTCCAAAATGTTCCTTTCCTAATTAATCTGTTATTCCTAATTTAACCCAAAGCATTCTTTTCCACAGATGTCACACATTGCACAGTACAAACACTTTGCAATTTGTTCCCCCCTTTCCCTGTTATTGGTCATACAGATGTTTTTCAGTTCCTTGTTATAATTTTTTAAATGATAAAAGAACATCTTTGCACATGTAAAAAATAGTGTTTTTACTTCTATCAAATAGACCTGTGAGACTGTCGAGTCAAAGAATGCGGACTTTCCAGAAGACCCACTCCAGTCCACACCCTCACCAGTGTGTGAGGGGTTGATTCACTATAACACAGGACCCAATGTGCCCAGACCCTTTTACATTTTGCCCATAGAAAGGGTGGAGATTTTTTCTCACTGTTATTTTGATTTGTTCTTCCTGCCTATTTGTACAAAGCACTATGTCAGTGGGTTGTTTCATTTTGCTTTCTTCATTTACTCTTCTGTGAATTGTTCTGTTCACATTCTTATCTGTTTTTCTATTGGATTCTGTTTCCCTATTTAAAGATTAGAGATATAAATTTTTTACTGTTATATATGTGACAAAATCTTTTGGTATAACTTATGGTTTATTCTACAATAAAAAATTTAACTTTATGTAGCTAATTTTATAGTAAAATATCAGTATTTTTTCTTCTTTCCTTCTGCATTTCCTGGCTTGTCTGTGAACGTCTTCCCCATCTCAAAATTATACAGTGTTCTCCTATAATAAGATTATAGTGCAGCATCTTTTGATTACAGACAGTTTTGCTTAACCAGGCAGAGAGGCAGATTTTCTGGTATATTGAGGCTCTGCATAGCCAAGAGCAGAGAAAAAACCTTGCTTATCTACAAGGAATGTTCTATGTTCCAACCATTAGGAAATGATATGACTTGCAATAAATCCAAAACAGTGTGCTCAGCGTTTAACTTCCTACCCTCTGGTGTTTAAAGACTATCACATAAGTCATTTTATTTTGCTAAACAGAAAAGATTTAGCAATATTTAAAATTATTTTTTAATTTTTTAAATATTTAAAATTAATTTTTTTCCATTACAGTTGATTAGTTGATATTTCAGCATTCCCTAGTGGTTAAAAAAAAAGTTTCTTCTGCAATATTACCACCAACTGTCAGAAAATATGAAAGTTCCTATTGTGCAAATTTTAAAGCATTCTAAGCTTGGTAAACATTTGCCACAGTTATTCATACATCCCAATTAACCTTTTGGACCTTAATTTCCTTAGATATAAAATAAGGGGATAAGAATATAAAAAATCTTTAAAATACTTATCAATTCTAATGTTTAATAATCTTGTAATTTTCTTCTTTCCCAAATCTTTCTGTAAAGTGGATTTAAACCAGTCATCACATTTTGGTAGGCTCTGTTAATCATTGCAGTTTTTACCTCTATATACCAAAGAATTATGAAACATGCAAAGTTCAAAATAAACACAGAAACAAAAGTAATCATTGTTGTTGTTTAGTCACTAAGCGGTGTCCAACTCTTTTCCAACCCTGTGGACTGCAGCCTGCCAGGCTCCTCTGTCCATGGGGTTTGCCAGGCCAGACTACTAGAGTGGGTTCCCATTTCCTTCTCCAGGGGATCTTCCCAACCCAAGGATCAAATCCATATCTCTTGCATTGCACGCATATTCTTTACCGCTGAGCCACCAGGGAAGCCTGGTATTAAATTACCCTTGTGTAAATGCTTAAGAAAAAGAATATGAAAGAGTAATTTAGAAACAAATCAATCGAGAGGATTTCAAGTTGCGAATTTAATGAGATGTAAGCCTCAGCACCTGCTAGACCACCAGACCTGACTGAGAGCTGAGCATCCTCCCTTGAACTTTTTAATTGTTTAGTCCCTAAGTCGTGCACAACTCTTTGCAACCCCACGGACGGTAGCCCGCAGGGCTCCTCTGTCCATGGAATTCTCCAGGCAAGAATACAGGAGTGGGTTGCCATTTCCTCCTCCAGGGGATCCTCCTGGTCCAGGGATGGAACCCGCAACTACTGTTTGGCAGGCGGATTCTTTACCACTGATCCACCAGGGAAACCTTCTCTTAGGGGCAGGGATACTTTGAACATTAAGAAAAGAGAAAGTAAAAGGTGAGAAAGAGAATGAGAATCAGGAGGGCTGAGAAAAGTTCTCAGCGTGGTCCTGCCAGTCTGTTATAAGCAAATAATCAATGCTTTTAATTTAACTCTCTGTCTGCTAGGACCAAGAAAAAGAGTTTTATTTACAAGACTGTGAACTTCTTGATACATCACTGCAACGGTTATAGTGCCAAATACTGAGCCTCTCCTAAGGTAGAGATTCAAAAGGTATCTTTAGAGTAAGTGAAAACATGAAAAGTCTTCAATCAGAACACTGCTGGCATTCATTTTGGGGAACCTTGTGGTTAAACATACATTTCCTGTCATTGGTACTGGGACCTCCACTCCATGATGCACAATTTCCTCCCCATCAGCTCAGCCTTTACCCAGATGCTTCCTTCCCCTCCTGCCTTGAAACCTCATTCTGCTGGGAGAGTCACTCTGTCAGGCTCCTACATGGTTCTAGGCCCAGAGATGAGGCCAGCAGCCTCCTCTATTGTCATCTTCATTAAACCCTGCTCATCAGAGCTCATTTCTCTCACATGCTCTCCTCAGAGCTGTCATCTCCCAACACTCCAGCTCATTCCCAATATTCACAGCTTTCTCCTACCTCAAAGGTACACCGAGTTTCTTAACCCTCTGCTGAGCACCACTGGAGAAAATTATACCAATGTGCAAACCTGTGCTGTCCTAAAATTATAAAACAAAATTTTAAAAACCTGTCAATCACAAATCCTCATGAACTATGCCTCCCAAATACCTTGGAGACCGTCCACTTCTCTCCATCCCACCCCCACTAAACTAGCTCAGGCCACCACCCACTTCCCCATGGACAACTGCAACACCTTCCCGCACAGCTTCATTAGGCTGTGAGTCCATGTTCACTCCTCCTACAATATTCTCTGCATTATGCCATCGTTACAAATAAATGAATACAATAACATGAACTACCCACTCAATCCTTCACTGGCATTCCATTGTTCTCCGGAGGAAATTCAAACACCTAAACATGTCTAGGATGCTGTGTGGGATCTGGCTGTGTATATACCTCCAGATCCCTTTCACTATTCTTCCTTCCACCCTAAAACCTGTGCTCCAGTTGCACTGTATTGTTACAGTCCCTCAAATGAAATCACAATGACTGCAGTGAGTAAAATAGCCTGGTGGGGAACAGCACTGATGGCAGAAGAAGAGATTCTAGGAAGAGAGATGCCTACGAGAGAAAACCATGGTATCCTAGTAAAGAGTGATGCTGGGGGTCCCAGAGAGAGAGAGAGAGAGAGAGAATGTCGGACTATCCCAGGGAGACAGAATGCTGGGGGACAAAGAAAGTACAGGGATGCCAGAGATATTCTGAAGAAAGAAACCAATGGGATTTTGTGACTACTAGGACATCAGAGGTAGCAAAAGGGGATAGTCATGGATATCTTCTCAGGCTCAGACTTGGGCAACAAACAGTGTGGGTAGTGTCATTTGCTGAGATAATGACACAAGAGGAGGCAGAGTTTGTAGAAAAGACTCCAATATTTTCAACTAATAACTTTCATCAATTTATGCATGCTGAAGAGAAATACTTATCTTTTAAATATTCATATACAACTGTTATACCAAATGATTAAAGATGTGCTAGCCCACCAAGCTAATAGAACATTTGAAAAAAAACAAAAACAAAAAAACATGGAGCTGGAAAAGTTTGAGCTGATACAATTCACAGCCTATTTAAAACACGTTTTTAACCAAAAATCCAGCCTGTGTAAACAGTAAATGCTGATTTATTAATGAAGAACAAAAAAGTCAAGTAAAATAATGAAAGCAAAATTAGCATAAAGGATAAGAAATTCAACTTTTCCTTAGAACAGGTGAAGGGCTAGGGAGAAGTAAAATCTTGATATAAAAACTTAGTTCTGCCACAGAGCCTAAAAAGAAAAAAAAAAAAAAAAAACCACTGTGTCAGTTCATAGGTGACTTGGGTTGGGTCATGAGAAGGACATGCACGAAAATTGGTTATATTAACTGTGACTATTCACTTCAGGACAGAAAGTGAAAGTCGCTCAGTTGTATCCAACTCTTTGTGACCCCATGGACTATACAGTCCATGTAATTCTCCAGGTCAGGACACTGGAGTGGGTAGCCGTTCCCTTCTCTGGGGGATCTTCCCAACCCAGGGATTGAGTCCAGGTCTCCCACATTGCAGGCGAATTGTTTACCAGCTGAGCTACAGGGGAAGAAAGGAGGGCATTAAGCAAAATTAAAAGGGAGGTCTGACATACAGACTAATCTTACAGGTCCTCAAAGTGTCTGGAACTTATTTAGAAATAAAGTAGTTAAAAAAAAAAAAAATTCTACTATCAAGGAAGCCACTATGAGTCTCCAATGGCCAAAGAAGACAACAGAAGAACACAAAACCGAAAGAGGATTTTCTTTGCACTCTGTGACTGGTTGGTTCCTCATGTGAAAGAAAGGCATTTTCTGATGAGTAGCTATGGTCTACAAAAGAATGGCCAGGCTTTTCTCACAATACAAATTGAAGGAGGATCTTCAGGTGAGAGACAATGCAAAAAACAATAAAACTTGAAGCTCAAAACTCTTTAGAAGAGCTGGAAGTTTCATAGAAACTACAGTAAAACATAACAGGTAAAATAAGAGAGGGGAAAAAAAAAAACAGAAAATTATATTTCAATCCAAGAGTCCCCTATCCAAACAATAGGATTTTGAGGAAAAGAGAGACAATGGAGAAGACAAAGTCATCAAAGAAATAATATAGAAAAGTTTCCCCCAGAAGAATGCACATGTACAGAGCAACAAAGCCTTTAGCATATCTGATATAAAGAATGAAACAAAATCTACTACATCATGACCTTTACTTAAGACATGGAAAAAAGAATCCAAAAGCTGCCAGAGAAAAAATGAACCAGGTACAAAAGGAATTGATGGCAGAACAGCACCTAACTTTTGAAAAGCCATAGTGAATCTTAGAAGACAGTGGAATAAAGTCTGAAGAAAACTAAAGTACTGAGTTGGCCAAAAAGTTTATTCAGGTTTTTAAGGAAAAACCCAGATGAACTTTTCTAAAACCAGTCAAACTAGTGACCAGTATAGTGTGGAACCAAAAGACATAGGGTTCCAGGAGAGAGGCCCCAAGGTTTAGGAGTGGGAAAACTGAAATGGTGAATTTTATATATTTGGCAACATATAAATTATTTTACAGTTTACTTGTGGTTTATAATTAATTGGTATACAAAAAGTGAAGGAAAACAAAATAATAGATGACTCTTAACTACAAGAAAAAAAATGTTTCCACATAAACAATTATTTACCCTACCAGACTCAGGGCTTCCCAGGAGGGACAGCAGTAAAGAATCTGCCTGCCAATGTAAGAGACACAAGAGATGCAGGTTTGATCCCTGGGTTGGGAAGATCCTCTGGAGGAGGAAATGGCATCCCACTGCAGTATTCTTGCCTGGAAAATTCCATGGACAGAAGATCCTGGCAGGCTGCGTTCCACGGGGTCACAAAGAGTCAGACACGACTTAGTGGGCCAAGCACAGAGCACAGCACTCGACTAAGCAGTGCGCAATATTTATTTGGTCTTAACAACATAAATATGGACCACTGTCTGAAAGTCATTTCTCTGGACAAAGAAACGGATGGGCGATGGGGACAGACAGGGCAACGGACTGGTGCTTCATTTCATCACAAAAGCCAACACAGAAAATGACAATTAACTTTAAAATCACTCTAGTAAGTCTCATACCCAGCTGTAGAATAGGATAAAAAAAAAAAGCTGAATAAACTTATTTGGGAACTTGCTGATTTTCTCTGGAGAAAGAACTATAAGTAAAACAATCATAAAAATTTTCCAGGTAACATGAAAACAGACATTCTTATTCATCACCAAAGGAAATAAAATACTACATTGTATTATTTTTTAAGCGAGGATAGTGGGTACTATACTATAGTAGATAATCACAGAGATGCATGAAACATAAAATAAGGGGTTTCATATAACTGTTTCTTATAAAGCCCTAAAAGAAAAGTTCAGTAAAAGTATTTTCCATGGAGAACAACAAACAAAAGCCCAGGGAGACAGCAGGGTCTGGAGAGGTAACAGGCAGCACAGGTGGACTCAGAGTCAACTTTACTCACTGCTCACTGTTTTCTCGGAGAAGGCGATGGCACCCACTCCAGTGCTCTTGCCTGGAAAATCCCATGGACCGAGGAGCCTGGTGGGCTGTAGTCCATGGGGTCGCGAAGAGTCGCACACAAATGAGCGACTTCACTTTCACTTTTCACTTTCATGCACTGGAGAAGGAAATGGCAACCCACTCCAGTGTTCTTGCCTGGAGAGTCCCAGGGACGGGGGAGCCTGGTGGGCTGCCGTCTATGGGGTTGCACCGAGTCGGACACTACTAAAGCAACGTAGCAGCAGCAGCAGCAGCAGCAGCAACACTGTTTTCTACAGATCTACTCAGATGATGCTTAATCTAGAATGGAAAGCCAAATGCTGAAGGAGCCTCAAAACCAAGAAGAGGTATTTTCTGGGCACCCTGGAGAACACTGAATAGAAAAGGACTCAAAGATTCTATAACATGATCTAAAAATCTTACTCAAAATTAGGTGCTGTAATGATTCTATTTCTTGTCTTATTAACTGTGGGGAAAGGATTTTTATCCATCCTTCAGCTACAGTTTCTGTACCTCTCTACAGAAACTCTAAAGATGGTGGCAGCCATAATCATCAGTGAGAGACTAAAGAAAAAACTAAGCACAAAAGTGCTGGGCATCGCATTTCTCTGTGAAAACCTTGAATGGCTTCATGTCATTATTTTACCATCCTTAGACTAAAACCAGACAAAAGAATGGCTTGGCCTGGCTGCCAGATAATCTCCATAGAAGGGGCTGGTGGTACAGGTGGATGGGACCACATTCTCACCACTGGTGCGACCAGATTGCAGTAGAGGAAGGAATAGGAGTTTTACAGCTTAGACTGGGGATGACAAGGACACCCAAGCAGTAGTCCAATCAAAAAACCTTGTTTCCATTTTGTCCTCTGAAAGGAAAATGAAGAGATGTTCCTTGGCAGAAGGGAAGGAATCGAAAAACAGACAGACTGAAGGATAGTGACAAATAAAGAATAACTCCTTCGAACTCTATAAAACCAACAGGGGGATGAGCCCTAAAATAAAAACACATCTTCTAAGGGACATCCCTCTTTCAGGGCTAATTCTGTCCTATATTAGTTTTCCACTAATAGAAACATTCAAGGTTTGTTTTGAATTCCTCTAAATTTCAAAGGAAGGCAAAATGATTAAAGCCAACAAACTTGTGAAACAGATGTACTTCTGGAGCACACATACACACCCCCAGACAGACACCTCTATCAGAGAAGTAACAGAGACAGACAAGTCCAGCAGGAGTGAAAAGGAGAGTGAGATGATATGGAGAGGCTAGGCCTCCTTGGGTAAAAGGCCTTTCAAATTCCCAGTTTCAGTTTTTATGAGGCCCAAATAGTTGGTTTCCTGTTCCCTAATTCCACAATACCTCTGTATCCCAGGACCACATCCCTCTTTTATTTGAACTAGTCAGAGTATTTCTGGTGAGCTATTTAGAAAAAAGAAAAAAGAAATCCTGTTTAGAAACTCTCTTATTATTTGTATACATCTTTTATATCAATAAAATTTATAATAAATTTGTTTAATATGTATTTTTTTCCCAGAGAGCTGGCTGTTAAACATTTACCAGCAAACCATAACTTCAGGGTGAATAAATAGTTATATGTACCATCCAACCTATTCTTACTTAACAATCTCAATTTCCAGAATAATACTAAAATCAAACAACAAAGAAGAAAAGGATTAATATTACTTGCATGACATCTGCCCTTCAGGTCCAACAAGAAAAGCTTTTGGCATTTATCAATAAGAGAATTCCATCTCTCAGGAATGAATGAATTTCCCCAAGAAGCAATGAGGACTTTCCTAACTGCCTGTTAACTACTCTCACATGTTCCAACCTCCCTGCAGAACGGAGACATGAGGGGTCTTGAGAAACTGGCCCCCAGAAACTGTTAGTCTGCAGCTGAGAAATATCAGATTATCTTATGAAATACATAACTGTAACTATGACTTAACAACACAGCTTGTAGAAAATAACTAACAATAGGTGTTTTGAAGAAATACTAAAACACTGAGAATTCCAGACAAAAAGGTATATTATGAATAGGTCGTGTTTGCAAAAATGTCTTACTTCATCTCCTCAAGTCAGAGCTTGGCAGCCCAGCCCCATTTCATTGTTTGTGTATGTTTTGTTTTCCCTTCCACTTCCATTTCTGCTGAAATGAACTGGCTTACTTGACTTCAGAAAACTTAACACAGGTATTATTTTAAGACACTTCTGGATTTAAAAACATCATACTCAATTTGCCTATAAATTTCTAATCTGCTCAAGAAATTTCAACTTTCATTTCTCAATAGAAACATAGTTTTTATAAACAGATTCTAAATTCAATTGAAGACATCCTCCTCTTTATTCTTAACCCACATGTTAAGAAGTCTGCAGCTTTATCCCACTTTATAAAATTAGAAGGATGGCAAACCTAACAACCAGGGAAGAAAACAGTAAGAACTACCTAGTAATCTGAGACTTCTAAAAATATTCATGTCAAGAACATTTAAAAACGGAAGGAAAAAAAAATGATAGAAAAAGTGATGGAAGACTTGATTCACCGTAATATAAACCACGGTCCCTGCTGGAGTATAATTTACACACCTGGGCCCCCAGGGTGCAGTACAACTGCCAAGAGAACAGAAGTGACTCCACAATGCTCATCTGGGGATGGTGAGGCTAGGAAGAGTCTAGACATTAGGATGTGTTTGGACAGGACTACAGAGATTATGCAGGGAAATGAAAATGTGTGACACCAGTGTGGTCTCTTTACCCAAGCATAGCTCCAGAGGGTCGGCCACCAGGTACAAGAGTCAGACAACACCAAGGGGGCCGGCTGGGCTCAGAGCAGTAAAATGGGTGCGGCTGAAACAGGACGCGGCGCTCAGAGCTGGGAGAAGAACCAGAGACAGCTATTCGGAAAGACCCAAATCCCCTTAAGGTAAAGTCACTCCCTCCTGCTGCCCCAAGCAGTGAGTGGTCTACAGATTTTTTTTTTTTAGCCTAAAACAACAGTAAGAAATAAGACTTTACACCACAACTCAGCACACATACATGTATATACATATATACAATAAGCAACAAACAGAAGTTTCTCTAAATAACACCTATTTTATAAAGTATGGTACGTGTTATTATTCATATTTGAATATATATGAATAACAAATATGAATAATAACACATACCATGCTTTATAAAATACCATATATACCACATATATATAATATGAATATACAATATATACAATATACTCATATTCCTATTATTCATTTTTTTTTTCACGTAAGTAGGAATTGCTGGTCCCAACTCACTAAACTGATCTTAAAATCCCCTACGAGGTAACGCCCTCCTGTTTGACAGACTACTGAAGCGGTCACTGGCTGACTCTGGGGTGAGGTGACTGTCAAAGGTCACATGAGTTCATAGCTCAGCTTTGAATCTTGTCCCTCTATTGGTCACATTTCTGATTTCCTTCACTTGCTTTGGAAGAGGTTTCCAACCAGTCTGGCATTAAGCTCATTCATCAACCAGCCCAACTCTTTGCTCCAATCTGATCTTCCACAATGCCTCCTCAGTCATTTGTATCCCAGGAAAACTGATCTTCTTTCTACCCCCTCCCTATCCCAAAATGTCCACCTTTGCTTCTCCCCAGGGTTCTTTTCAACTCCACCTATCCAAAATGCTCTGATCCTCCAAGACAGAGCTAGATCAACTGCTCCAAACAGAACAAATTTCTCCTGCCTCCAGAACTGAAAGCACTTTATCCTTGCTGTCTATCTCGTACTGACACACGCCCACCACTGCTGCCATCTCCAACCTCACCCCACCAACATGCTCTCAGAACCCAAACATGAGGTCTCAAAAAGAGACCACTTAGTATGCACTCCAGGTGCAGACTGAACAAATGAACATGGAGGGAGAACACTGCTCTCTGCAGACCGAAAAATCTCTGGCCAGGGCCCAAAGCACCAAGAATCCCTCAGCCAAAACCAGAGCCTCACATTCTCTGCAGCAGATATTGTGTCTTCAACCTTTGAAATAATTGTCATCGTAAGCATTATAAGAAAATGATACAGCATGCTTACTTTTAGTGTTTAGAAATTCTTCTTTCAATTAAAAAAACAGTATAACTATAGGTTAGCAATTTAGTAAGAATGTCATGTTCCATGTTTTAACTTCTTTTAAAGTCTGATTTCCCAAATGCAATAAAGACAGCTGGGTACTACTCAGCAAAATGAATAGATTCCCTCCAAACTCATCTAACTTTGGCTCCTCATGAGACAAAGCACCCTGGCTTTGCTTTCCTTCAAAAGTCAGCCTCCTCTCCTGCTTACCAGATACTTCTGTTAAGTTAGTTCTGTGTATCTTGTTTCAAAAACAAAATTTTTCACATCATCTTTTAATCAAGAATTTTCATTTCAGTCTCCCCTAATTACATAATTCAAAGAACTTACTTAGAGCAAAGTCAGAAATATTAGCATCAAAGTATCTTAAATCTTTATGCAAATATATTTTAAGTTGATCTTCTAATAGCTTCCTCATTTGACAAATATTATCAAGCAACTGGTATATACTCAGATACTGAGCTAGGATGCAAGAGATCTTTGAGGTATTAAACTGTAAATGCCACACTTTCAAAGCAAAGAAAACAACAGGATAATAGCAGATTCACATGCATTAACCCAAACTGAAAATTACATACATACGCTATACTCCTGGACCTCAACGAATCAGGAAGAAGTCAAAAAAGAAAATTCTAAAGATACTCTGAAGCTAAAATAATTCAAACAAGTAGTAGAAGGAAGGGTCAAAAAAAGGAGAAATAGAAACACAAAACTCAGAAAATATGTTAATCTTTTAGTTTTAGAAATGTTGCTCAACTATGAAGTAAATGAAGTCAGTTACTAAATATCTGTATAGACTATATTTCTATTTAAAATTAGCAGAATAGTCACTAACACCATTTGACAATAAATGGTCCTTTCCCTTATGTTCCCAATATTTTATGCAACCAATATATACTGCTTATGTACAAAAGCCCACGAATATTTAATATTTATCAAATATCCCCGCCCTCCTCTACTTAAGCCTTTAAAATTATTTTAAATGTGGCTGACTATGCCAATGATGAAATCATTCAAATGGGAAATAATTTTGTATCTACTAATAGATATATTAGAAATGACATTGTCATAAAACTGAACTATGTCAATCATCTCACTGTTCTTACTATTCTAGTATACAGTATAAACCATACATATTAAAAATGAGTAGTCTTACCTTAAATATGTGCCATATATGAAGAACAATGCCATCATTAGTCCATTTAAAATAAAAATTACAGCAACATAAAAGCAAGCAGGATCTCCCAATCCTTTAAAAATTAAAAAAAAAGAATGCTTTAACTATAGATTACTTTATGTGTCCGACAATTCACATTAAAATGTGACTATTTTGAAAATGGTTGCCAGATACATTTAATGGTTGCCTTGGCTCCCATATGAACACACGACACTACTGTGAAACATAGGTAAGACCAGAGAAGTAGCTGTAGTGGTTATGAAACAGGGCTGCAAATTCATGGATACTCCTCCTGTAGAGGTCTGGGGTCTGTGCCCCTGGTTTTAAGTCTGGCTGGGCTTGTGACTGCTTCAGCAGACCATGGCAGAAGCCATATGGAAGAGGCCATGCAGTATCCAACTTGGAGCCCTGAGCAACCACATGAGAAGCCTAACTACCCTGAGATACTAATACAAAAGCACAAGATGCATGAAAAGGGCACTTGCAGGTGTTCCAGTGAGGCTCAGCTGGGCTCAGCCTTGCAGGTACCCCAGTCAAGCAGCCAGAATGTAAGTGAAGTAGCTCCAAGTTAATTCCAGTGTTCCCAGCCATTTGAGTCTAGCAGAGTCCTCTGACATCGCAGAAACAAACCAACCATTCTATACCCCGCCCAAATTCCCTACTAGCAGAAACCATAAACATAATAAAAACCACTAAGTTTGCCGTAAATTTATTATACTGCAACAGACAACAGGACAATATCATGGAAACTTGCCTTCACAGCTTTCAATAGGGCTGAGTCCTTCTCCTCTGGTAACTGTCCAACATATCTTGGTTTGAATACCAATCAAATCCATTATTTTGGTATAAATCCTGTACCAGCTGGCTAAGATTACCTAATAGGAAAAGAGAGGGAGACATTTTAAGAAAAAAGTATCCTCAACAGTTTCCTTACTAGAATATTTTTGAGACATTTTGATAATTGACAAATTTTCCCTTCCTGTACAATTCTCATCTGGGTCTCTTTAAATCTAGTAAAAGGAGCTTCACAGTCCCGTATGTAGATTCTTCACTGGTCAGTCTTCACGTGTTCACCCAGGGCTAAGAATAAAATATAACAAAAGATATACGAATCTGTAATCTTCAAAAGCTATAAAATTCAACTAAGGGATACAAAACAAGAGTTGAACAAACAGAAAGATATTCTATCTTCCTGAACAGATTTAATTTTTCAAGATGTGAATTCTTCCTCAAATTAATTCATAAACATAAAACAAAGCTAAGCAAGATCTCAAGTGTCTACTGAGATGTGTTATATGGAAAAGACAAAACGGAGATAACTGAAGAAAATGTCCTAACAGATAATAAAATTTGCTACTTATATAATTAAAATAGTGTGATGCTGGCACAAGAATAGTCAGACAGATCAAAGTAACTATGGCAGAGGCAGTGGAATGCCACAGGTCTCTCTTCGGGGCTGAGGCACTCATTCCCTGAGCAGTGGGGAGGGGTGGTGGCTGACAACCCTCAGCTGGGTTTCTCTCTGGGAGCTATCCTCTGCAGTAGAGAGTAAATTCACTAAAGGTCACCCTCCCCAAGGGTAACTGCAGCCATAACTAGTCAACAGGGGGGAATATAAAGGTCAGAGGCCCTTGCTTCAGGTAGGACAACTCTGTAGGGTCATCCCAGTTCCAGAGCTTCCCCAGAGATTGGCTGAGGCCTCTGCTATGACCGGATCACAGCTCAACTCCTCCGCCTGCCTCCTCCTAATTCCTTCATCCCCCTTCAGATATTGCCCTCAAGGGTATTCCCCTATATACTTCAGGTACAGATCTCCATCTTAAAGCCTATTTCTCAGGACCTCAACCTAAGGTAACACTGAACAGCAAGTCCAAAAGTAGTTGAAAGCATATGTGTATAATAATTTTGGAAATAATAAGAGAAGCAGGCAGAAGATGGACCACTCACCCAAGTGCTGGGTTACACAGAAGACCATTTTGAAAAAATAAAAGGTTAGATTCCTGCCCCAAAACTGAGTATTCAAACAAATTTCAGATAAATTAAAACTGTGAATCTCAAAAACATAATTATAACAATTAAGAATAAGTTTTTTTTACATATATGAATGAATAAAAAACATACATCTAAAAGATTCATAGACATGATAGCTCTGACAAGAAAAAATACATTCACATCCTACTGTACAAGTTAAAGGGCAAACAAAAAGCTGGAGAAAACGTCGTATCCGTATAGCACAGTATTAACTTCCTGCATATAATGAGCTCTTACAAAATGTCAATAAAAATATAGACAAAGGGCATGAATAAGCACTTATTTTTAAAAGTGAAAGTGCATTTAATACATAGCACTGAAAATATACACGTACATACACAAATATACAGCAATGAACAAAACACATCACATGATCTTAATTCTTTTAGCCATTAAATTAGCAAGGATGCAGAGAAACAGGCATTTTTAAAAACACTGCCCATGGTAATTTTCATTAATAAATCCTATCTAAAAAGCATTTTGGCAACATGTACCAAAATCATTAAAGCCTATATTCTGTTGAACTAAATAGTTCCACATCCACAAATTTACACTTTAAAAAAACATAAGTATATGTGTATCCCCATCCACAAATTTAGAGTTTACAAAAAAACATGGATATTTGTAAAGATTTTGCTTCAAGAATGTTTACTGAAGCTTTAGGATATTTTAAAAGTTGAAAACAACCAAAATTATCATAAAAGATGAACTAAATAAACAATGGCAGATTGTATTACTGCCATAAAAAATGATGCTGTTGAAAAAAGATGATTTAGGAAGATGGTTTTAAATATTCTTAAAAGACAAAAAGTATTTATAAAAAAAAGTGTTGTGTGATCCCATTGCTGGAAAAGTAAATGCAGACATGCACAGAAAGTACTCAATAAGCACTTTGGTGGTTATTTATTGGTCTCTATCTCCTCCATAATTAAGCAGGCTAACTCAGTTCATCTGGAAGTTAGACTCCTCTCACTCAAAGGGAAATGACCAAGAGCCCTGATTAGTGCTGACACTGAGCCCAAGCCTGAGATCTCTCAGCACCAAGGCAGCCATGGCCCTCTGCACCGGGCAGCACCCCTTCTGGCAGCATCAGCATGCTATGAGGGGGCCAGGGGAGCGTGCTTAACAGGAGAGCCCCACGAGGGATGTCACCCAGGAAGTCACCCCTTCTGGCAGCATCAGCATGCTATGAAGGGGCCAAGGGGAGCGTGCTTAACAGGAGAGCCCCAAGAGGGATGTCACCCAGGAAGTCAACCCAGGTAGGTCCTGGAGAATGCCTTAGGGATGCATTAAATAGTTACTGATAGCACTGCCTTCCTATCTCAGCTCCTTTCTTCCATTCCCACCAGGGGAAAAGCGCATCCGATTAAATGAAGAATCTCAGGTAAGGAAGAAACAGTATTCGGCAAATGACACATAAAGGTAATGTAATACCTATAAACACACCAAATCTAGTTCCCACATTTTCTAAACCATGCAATCATAATACTCATTTCCATAAAATCATTAAAGACCCCAAAAATTAATCATGATTTTTTTCATATTCCTTTCTAAGAAAAGATATCCATTTACTTTTTTAAAAAAGATAAAATTTAATATATTGAACTAGATCTTAGATTTAGAATCACCATTTAATATAAGTAATACTTTATAAAGTAAAAAAATCATAATTGCAAAAGTATCTTACCTCAGGGTAAAGATTGAACCTTTTTAATGTATTAATAACAAGGGGATATTCAGTCAGTTTATCATTCATAATCATCCATACTCCATTCAAAAATGAGGGTGCTTCCACAATAGTCTTAAAGTAGGAATAATACAGTCCCTGAAACAAGCACATGTTATAATAAAAAGTACATAATTACTATGCCTCGTATTAGCTTAAAATAAAACTTAAATATACTGTTTTTTAAAAACAAAGCAATCACGCACGTAACAGCTACAATTAATTTCACAGGATTCTGGTCACTAATAAATGCTCAGGTTGCAAAAAACTTACATATTTTAGCATAACCTTGTCTTAATTGAACAACTGATCTCAAAACAGCTTAAAAAATAGCTTTAACATTTAAAAAGTCATATAACTCAGAGAGCATGCTCATTTAGGAAACCCCTATAAACCCTGGTGGGCTGCAGTCCATGGGGTCGCTAAGAGTTGGACACGACTGAGCGACTTCACTTTCACGTTTCACTTGCACGCATTGGAGAAGGCAATGGCAACCCACTCCAGTGTTCTTGCCTGGAGAATCCCAGGGACGGGGAGCCTGGTGGGCTGCCGTCTATGGGGTCGCATAGAGTCGGACACGACTGAAGAGACTTAGCAGCAGCAGCCGCAGCAGCATAACCCACACTAATTGAAGAGTTAGAAAAGGCTTCTTTCAGTGTTAGAAAGGGTTCTTCTCAGCTCAGCTTAAGTTAAGAACCCTGCAGAACTGGAGCTGTGAAGACAGAAGAGAGGGACCATGGTAGTACTCCCATTTTGAGGAAAAAAATGCTTTACTAGTAGTCATGTATGATGTGAGAGTTGGACCATAAAGAAGGCAGAGCACCGAAGAACTGATGTTTCTGAATTGTGGTGCTGGAGAAGACTCTTGAGAGTCTCCTGGACAGCAGGGAGATCAAACCAGTCAATCCTAAAGAAAATCAATCCTGAATACTCATTGGAAAGATTAATGCTGAAGCTGAAGCTCCAATACTTTGGCCACATGATGTGAAGGGCTGACTCCAAATGCAATATAACTGGTATCTTTATAACAAGAGGGAAATTTAAACAGAGATATAGGGGGAAATGCTTCATGAAGACAGAGGCAGAGATTGGAGTCATGGTACCTACAATGCAAGCCAAGGATTGCCAGAACCATGAGAAGCTAGAATGAAGTCTCAGAGAGAACATGTTCCTGCCATCACCTAGATTTTAGACTTCCAGCCTCCAGAACTGTGAGAAAATAAACTTCTGCTCTTCTAAGGTACAAGTGCTTTGTTATGACAGCCCCCCAGGAAACTACAACCTACCTTGTTTATAGGTTTGATTTTGGAATCACGTAAATATCTTATATAACTAAAATTTAAAACAAAAAAGTTTATATGCCTAAATATCCAAAAAATATATAAGAATTATTAAGTTGGCAAAGGATTTCAAACAAATTTAAGATATAGTAATTTTATTGTACATTCCTAGTTGAATATACATTAAAGTCAAAAATAAAACCACAAACAAGTTTTAAATTATTTCTAGTAATCATTTTTAACAATACATTTGATACTTTTATTCCTCAAATATAGGTAATGTGAAACCAAGATTCTCAGGCTAACAGAAGAGATACAAATTTAATATCAAAAAAGTAATTAATCTAAATTTGAATTTAGAAATATAAATAATTTATTTTTTCTTTTTAAAAAATTGTTTCCTAATTCTATCTACTAAAAAGGCCTAGACACAATGGCCAATCTAGCATAAAATACTAGCAATGAGCACCTCTATCACCAAAATTGTGGCCTCTAAATACCATTTGCTACTGGAAGGAATCAGGGCTCCTTAGAATACTGGATGATTCCAGGTCTGGAAAGGAAATGTCTTCCAGTACCAGAAAGTTAAGGAAGCTACATAATACTAGTGAGGTCATATCAAGGATGGTGTGTGTGTGTGTACAAATGATTCCAGGTCTGGAAAGGAAATGTCTTCCAGTACCAGAAAGTTAAGGAAGCTACATAATACTAGTGAGGTCATATCAAGGATGGTGTGTGTGTGTGTACAAATGATTCCAGGTCTGGAAAGGAAATGTCTTCCAGTACCAGAAAGTTAAGGAAGCTACATAATACTAGTGAGGTCATATCAAGGATGGTGTGTGTGTGTGTACAAATGATTCCAGGTCTGGAAAGGAAATGTCTTCCAGTACCAGAAAGTTAAGGAAGCTACATAATACTAGTGAGGTCATATCAAGGATGGTGTGTGTGTGTGTACAAATGATTCCAGGTCTGGAAAGGAAATGTCTTCCAGTACCAGAAAGTTAAGGAAGCTACATAATACTAGTGAGGTCATATCAAGGATGGTGTGTGTGTGTGTACAAATGATTCCAGGTCTGGAAAGGAAATGTCTTCCAGTACCAGAAAGTTAAGGAAGCTACATAATACTAGTGAGGTCATATCAAGGATGGTGTGTGTGTGTGTACAAATGATTCCAGGTCTGGAAAGGAAATGTCTTCCAGTACCAGAAAGTTAAGGAAGCTACATAATACTAGTGAGGTCATATCAAGGATGGTGTGTGTGTGTGTACATGTTTGTGTGTGTGTACACACACTCAATCATTTCCAACTCTTTGCAACCCTATGGACTACATATAGCCCACCAGGCTCCTCTGTCCATTGAATTTTCCAGGCAAGAATACTGGAGCAGGTTGCCATTTCCTACTCTAGGGGATCTTCCCTAGAGGGAAGGGATAGGGATCAAACCCATGTTTCTTACGTCTCCTGCATTGGCAGGCAGATTCTTTACCACTGAGCCATCTGGGAATCCCAAATCAAGGAATCACAGAGCCAACTGCAAGGACTCTCACCAGCAAAAGACAGGTAAGTTTAAGAAATCTGTTAAAATCTATCAGGCCGTAAACATACACCCAAAGACAAAACTCTGCTTGTCACCATTAAAAGATGCTAGGGAAGCAACTCATTTTTCCGAAAAGTTGTAATAGAAGGAAAGCATCAAGCATTTTCCTGTCTTTCCTGTGTAAAGTGTAGCTCAGAGAAAAAAGCCAAATAAAGAAGAACATCAAAAGTTCTTCTTTATGGAGTTGTTATGGTTAGTAAATGCCCATTCCCCCAGCCTATTTAAACACTGATTGATATTTGATGATACTAAGTAACTGTTCTTCAATATTTTCAAGTATGACAATGATACTGTGGTTAACAAAAAAGTCCTTTATTTTGAGACATACATGAAAAATATGTACAGATGAAATGATACGGTATCTGAGGTTTCCTTTAAAAAGAGATGGGTATATGAAAATGTAGATGACAGAAAAATGGCTATGTGTCTTCAGTTGTTGAAGCTAGAGGAATGGGTAGGGGGACTTGGGTCTACTCTTTCTGCTTTAAAATATCTGAAAATTTCCATGATAAGAAGCCTAAAATATTAAGAGTATTAAACTACTACAATAAAATAGTACATGAAAACTAACCATTTCAGTGCGAAAAGCCATCTCTCTTTCCAATGTTGAGAGGTGAGAAAAATGACGATCATTTTCAAAGAGGTGTGTTATATGACTCCTGTAAAACAAACAGTAACAAAGCAACTGTGTTGAAACTTATACTAAGTGTAATTTTAAAAGAAACTCTAAAAGCAAACATAAAATATTAATACTCTACATATTTGCACTTAATTTTGTGATAAAACTCAAACACAACAGTCTCCATATTTGCTCTTCCATTCAATATATCTTATATTTCCACTAAAATCTCTCTCTATAAGAAAACACATTCAAATTAGATTTTAAAATTAGAATGAACCAGAATAATGATACTATAAGCCAAAAACAATAAAATTATAGATTAAACTATAAATGTCATTGGGTTACTATTTCAGAAATGTCTGATTTATGAAATTCATATTTCTTCTTATCCAGAAGATTAAAAAACTTAATCTTCTCAATGTGAACACTATATTAATGTTAAACAGTTTCAAATATAACCTAATTAATAATATATCTCTTTTTTATTAAAAATTGCATTATTCTGGCTCTGATTTATCAATTAAACTACATTTTCATACTAGTGTGCTGCATGTAATATATATTCATCCTTATACTGGAATTATTCATATATATATGAAATAGGATGATAGGCTGTAAACATCTGCCTAAAATATACCATAGGAGAAAAACGTTCTTACCAGTGCAACACTGCTGCAAAGGCAGCTGCAAGAAAAAAGAAACGTAAATCATTATTTTAGCATTAAAAGTGTTTTCACCTTACAGAAAAGCATTGTAAAGATAAGCATGATAAAGTCTGGGAACTGTAGATCCTGAACTCATAGGGAGCGGATAAAGAATGGGGACTCTTCAAAAAAAAGTCCCAGAGCTCTGCTTAAAATACCAATGGACTAAATTATAAAAGAATTAAGCATATAGCTATAATTTTCATTCACTCAACAAAATAAATGAGGAGCTATTAATATTATTTGCCAACAACCATACAAGAAATGTTTGGATGGAAAGTTCCACAAACTCAACTGCAAGAAGGATAGAACTAATGGTGAGAGGCAAAAGAATAAAGATATGGTAACTTCAGGGAACAGGACTGGAGAGGGATAGAAAAAAGGAACTATCACTTCGATACATGCTGCAATATCTGAATTTTTATAGTAAGTTTTAATATTTTTAAACAAATTTAAAACAAAACAGGAAGGAAGAAAAAGAGGTGGAAAAAGAAAATAGAAAAACTGGTAATACAACCAGTCTCATACAAGAATCAATAGTTTGCCTTCTATACAAGTACAAAGAACACATTAAAAAGAATCCAGAAAACAGTATTCTTATATCACAAGATTCATCTTATTGTAGGCTTCTGATTAAATAACTACAAGGAAACCAAGTATGAAATACTCTTAGAAATGAAAGACAAACAGCTCAGATCTTATTGTCTTATTTTTATAGAGGTATTTCTATTTAAAATTTTAAAATTCATTTTACCTAGAAGACACTAATGGTTACAAAAGACAAAGAGTTACTCTTTCTAGATCATTGAAACTACAAATATTTAACTAGGTTTGTCATTTGACATTTGTTTGTAAAGGGTTCTTTGATCTTTTGAAACTTTGATTTCTTGTTGAGCAATCTACTATCCACTTCCTTTAAAGATGTCATACCACCATAATAAAATTTGGGCTTTATTTTATTAATGTCTCAACTATTATGTCCTGAATAAATCATTCTTCTGTTATAGAATGTAAATACCACCTTTATCATGCTGAAGAACTGTTACACTTATACTTTGGTAATCCCTTAGAGATTATAATTTTGACATCATTGATAAATCGGAGAAGGCAATGGCACCCCACTCCAGTACTCTTGCCTGGAAAATCCCATGGATGGAAGAGCCTGGTAGGCTGCAGTCCATGGGGTCGCTAAGAGTCGGACAGGACTGAGCGACTTCACTTTCACTTTTCACTTTCATGCATTGGAGAAGGCAATGGCAACCCACTCCAGTGTTCTTGCCTGGAGAATCCCAGGGACGGGGGAGCCTGGTGGGCTGCCGTCTATGGGGTCGCACAGAGTCAGACACACGACTAAAGCAACTTAGCAGCAGCACTGATAAATAAATATGGGAAGAATCTACATGTTTACAGCACATATATGTTATTATCCATAAACATATAGATTCAATTATTCCAACTCTCTTTTCAATTGCCCCTGACAAAACTCCTATCAGTAGAGCTAATAATATAAACTTAACTCATATTTCTTATTAAGTCTTTCCTGGGAGTTTTAACACTTTTTCTCCTGCTAATAAATATGAAATTTTGTTTTCATTATACTTCACTGGATATTGTTAATGTATTTATTTTTGAAGTGTATTTATTTGTAATGTATTTCCTTTGCTATACAATTGATTCTTTTAGGGTTTTTTTTGTTTGTTTGTTTATCATCTCTAATTCTCCATTTTAAGTAATATTTTTAAAAGATAATTTTGTTCCTGTTTAATAATTTTACTATTTTAGTTTATTCTTCCCATGTGACAATAATAATAAACTTCTAGAATAATACTAAGTAATTCTGACAAAAGAGGGCAAACTATTCTGGGCACTTTAACAGAAATGCATTTTACATTATGCCTTTAAATTAGCCTCTGACCTTCACAATTCTGCAGTAATACATATGATTTTTCAAGATCATCAGCTCTCTGCTCCCTCAGAATACTATAATTTCTCAGAAGGAAGACACAAAGTCCTTTTGGTGCCTTCCTTTAATTCAATCCTTGCAACACTAGTCAATTCTTGGATTTCTCAGCATCTGAATGACCCTCTTTCAGTTTCCAATGTTGATTCATAATCTGTCCAATGTTTTAAATTTCTGTTTTCATTTCAATTTAACAATAACAATAGTTAATTAGTAGCAGTAGTAGTAATAAAGCAGCTAACATTTGAATTCTTATTACCTGCCAGGCATTTTTAAGTGCTCTACTTGAACTAACATAGTAAGTCCTCACAAGCATCCTACGTGTTAAGTACCAACACTTCCCTGGTATACAAATAATAAGGGCTTCAGGTGGCTCAGTGGTAAAGAATCCACCTGCCAATGCAGGAGACTCACGAGGTGCAGGTTCGATGGTAAAGATCCCCTGGAGGAAATGGCAACCCACTCCAGTATTCTTGCTGGGAAATCCCACAGACAGAGGAGGGCTACAGTCCATGGGGTCGCAGCCCATGGGGTTGCAGAGAGTGGGCAGGACTGAGCAACTTAGCATCCAGCACACATATAGATAATAAGTTGATTCTCAGGGAACTTTAGAAACTAGCCCAAGAAACAAAGCGGATAAACAGAGAAAGGGAAGTTGGAAGCAGGAATTCTGACCTAAGACCCCTGTTCTGTGTGGCCTCTTGTGGAGGACGGAAGGGCTGCAACAAAGGCCTCCTTACCCTAAAGTATCTTTTTCCCCTTCCATCTTTCTTTTATTATTTTAAGAAAAAAGAAAAAAAAGGCTACAATTCATCTGTTGATACAGGCAGCGTATTTTATAGAAGCTATTTTTATATAAAAGTATAGAATTATGCTTTAATTTATTCAATTGAGATAAATTCTATGTATATGTCATCTGAAAATGAAAACCCCAGTAAGTAAAGCAGATACTGCCTTGTGAGCACATAATTTAAGCATAAAGACATATAATGACAAAAACTTCTTAAAACATCCCCAAAGAGCTTTTCATGCCTTCTTGCCTACAGAAAAGATTATGATTTTCTCTAAATATATTCTGGTGATTATTAATCCTGTGTATAGTCTTTTGGGAGTGTCACAAAGTTGATAACCAATTTTTCCAGTTTAACTCGTATGTTATTTTTGTCATTCTAAAAATCAGAACATAAAAAAAAAGCTTTCAAAAATTCCGAAACTATTCTATGAGAAAAATGGTGTTCAAAGAGTGAAGGTTTGCTTTGTAATCTAACTCAAAAGACTGCAATCCTGTGGCTGAGAATTCTGTAAGGCTCTTAAGTTTTGCTGGAAGCACGCAAATTACCAATACTCTGAAACTAAACTGGCCACTCCTTCCACTTTATGATTAAAGAAATTTCGTACCAGATTATATGTCACATTACATCAATTTTCAGCCTTACAGGATTTGAGCTGCTTCTTCATTGAAAATTATTCTTCTCCAGTTATTAGAATCTTGTTTAAACAAAATAGAATGCAATTCCCTGAGGGGAGAAACAATGTTTTACTGAATTCTACCATAGTAGTACTTAGCAAGAAGCTGAAAACAAAGGCCGACTCAAATGCTGAATTAATGCATTTAAGGGGGAAAATTAAATAATCCTAAATCATGTCCACATAATAAACCAAAGTTGAATGTACTTTGACAGTTAGCTATACACACACACACAAACACAGTGTGCATGTAATTGTTTTGTTTTCAAAAATGGAGTCCCTGTGATCAGTGCAAATCAGACCCTTTGCCTAGGTGCAGCCTGCTGCCTAAGCCTGCAGGTTCTCAGTCCCGAACCCCAGCACAGTGGAGTTCCAGAGGCCTGCCCCAGCTCTGCTCCCACTGACACTCCTCTGTCCAGCCACAGCTCAGAAAGTGCGGAGGGGGTGCCCCTCGTTGCTCCCCACCGCATGCATGGCCTGTATCGTTTCACTGCTGTGAAGAGGGCAGAAGGAACGGAGAAAGAAACAGACAGGAGGTTATTCTATGCTGTTCTACTCAGTCCTCGAGGGCTCCTAAATCCCATCCCCTCTCCAACCAGCAGATCCCCCAGATCTCTCTCCCCAGCTCTGGCAGTCTCTCCCTTCCTCCAGGTCGCCTTGCCCCAGCAGGTGACTCAGAAGTCCTGGTCTCTTCCACAGACCCTCCC
>NW_011495076.1:1629385-1638747 GCF_000754665.1 Bison bison bison
AGTTAGGATTCCTCGGAAGTAGAGCTCCGCGACCCGCTTTCCTAAGGTTCCTCAGCCCAGTCTCCTGCACACTAAAGTTGGACACCCACCGTCCTTTCTCTCTTCCTCCTTCTCAAGGCAGAGAGCAGGAACTGTGAAGCTGTGAGCCAGGGTGCTGTGGCTCCCTTCACCCTTCTGTGACAACCTGCCGGCCACAGAACTCCAGCCACAACTACGGTTGCCCGCCTACCCTACACTGAATCCCTTACACGTGGGCTTCATAACTAGGACTTGCCTTAATTCTCAGATACCTTCACAAGCTCTCTTGAGTCTCACAACAATCCTGTATTTATTCTCATTTTACAGATGAAAAACTGGGCCTCTGAAAGGGTATTCCCTCCAAGCAAGAACCTGAACGCAGCCTCCCTCCCGAGCCTCAGTTTCTCTCCAGTGACAGAGCTGCCTCCCTTTCAATCTTCATGCACTTGATGACTTCATCGTGTAACAATATTTATATGGAGAAATACATTCTAAGTCCAAAATGACTTGCAAAATTTAAAAATACAACTTATTCCTAAATTGAGGTTAATCCGTACTTAAAGCACTCTGCAGTTTTGGCCTCCCTAATGCCCAAGTGACAAAATGACATAAAAAGAAGTTAAGAACTCTTCTTAAATCCACTGGACAAGATTTTCAAACCAATCTTGACAAGTTCCATATTCAACCTCTTTCTAATTAGTTATAACAGTTGTTTTCAAGGGACCATTCAGAGTTTAAAAGTTTCTTTTCAGAAGCTGAAGTCACTAGGAAGTAGTCTACCTGTTTCACACCAACAGTCTTTCCTAGAGAAGGAAGTTGATTTCTAAACATAAAGATTTAAGCATCTCCTCCCCATGTCTGAA
The DNA here is from genome assembly GCF_000754665.1 of Bison bison bison. Taxonomy (NCBI): domain Eukaryota; kingdom Metazoa; phylum Chordata; class Mammalia; order Artiodactyla; family Bovidae; genus Bison; species Bison bison. The sequence goes on from NW_011495076.1 coordinate 1,630,267, forward strand.
GTCCCACTGGCTTTTCCGTGGCTCATACCATGGAGCCCACATTCTGGCCTTTTTCTGGTTAATCCCACCACACACCCTTCACATAGGCTGCATAGGGCAACGATCCTCTGAAACACCTAGTATTTTAATGATGCTTCCTGATAGCTTCCCTGATAGCTCAGTTGGTAAAGAATCCGCCAGCAATGCAAGAGACCCTGGTTCGATTCCTGATTTGGGAAGATCCCCTGGAGAAGGGAAAGGCTACCCACTCCAGTATTCTGGCCTGAAGAATTCTATGGACTACTGTCCATGGGGTTGCAGAGTCGGACATGACTGAGCAACTTTCACTTTAATTATGCAGTATGCCTGAAAACTCTTAATTCATCCTTCAAAGTTAAAGGAATTCAAAAGTGGTATTTTGAGAAGCCTGTTCTGCCAATAGGTATTAAACCTTGCTTGTTGTATTGCTGTTGTTCAGTCGCTAAGTTGTGTCTGACTCTTTGCGACCCCACAGATTGCCCGCCAGGCTCCTCTGTCCATGGGATTTCCCAGGCAAGAATACTGGAGTGGGCTGCCATCTTCTCCTCCAGAAGATCTTTTCGACCCAGGGATTGAACCTGTGTCACCTGCATTGGCAGGCAGATTCCTTACCGCTGAGACACCAGGAAAATTCATTATACCTTGTTAGGGAAGTTAAAATGGAGGAAGTCTTGTTCAGGCTTCAGAAGCAGGAGAGCAGGCCTCTGATCTGCTTCTAACCTGCTGGACACTGCCCAGAATCCATGCCTGCCTGCAAGCACAGCAAGTCTGGAAGCACTTTAGGTAAGAAAGGGAGTAGGTCTTAGAATTTTCTTGAGCCCCTAAGTGTCTGGCCAACCCCCTCTTCCCTGCTACCAGGGTCTAAGATGTCTTATGACTCACAAGATGAAACAAACAGCATTGTAAAAGACAGTAAACCAGAGCTGCTTTTTTGTATGCAAACTAATGATGGTATCAGTTTGTGTGTTGGAATTATAAGCGGGATCCCTCAAAGCTGCAATTTGAAGTCTCACCCACGGTCTGGCCACTGCCTGGGACCTTGGGCCAATTGGGACTCCAGATTGCTCTCATTCAGGACTCGCCAGCGCTGTTCAAGTCTGGATGTTGGTGATGTATTGCTGTTACACATGTATGTTTCACATATATGATAATGAAGGACAGGGAAGTCTGGTGTGCTGCGTTTCATGGGGACTCAAAGAATCAGGCACAACAGCGACTGAACAACAATGCTATTACTTCTCTCCATTGTTTCTAATTTTTTTCTTTTAATGACTGTATATTTAAATTAAGTCAAATAATCTATAGAAGGTTGAAATTGTTTATGTGTTTGTAAGGCACTCTTTCGTTCATGAATCCTTCAAACCTAAAGCGAAAGTAAAAACTTTCCACCAAAATTACTTTTATCACAGTTCCCTATACTGGAGTACTTGAGACTGAAATATAAGCCAACATCTGTACCTTTAAAGATAAAATCTTTGAGAGATAAGATTTAGGTACATAAAATAATGAGAGAACACCCGCACCCAAGTAAATAGCACAAAGTCTATGAACCGTAAGAAATCTGAGAAGGCAGATCAATAATGGCCACTCACGGCAGGGTTTATTAAAGTGGGATTGGGTGGGCAGAAGTGAGGGGGAGAGGTTGGATTTCAGGACATGATTACAACTTAGGTGAGGATTTATGTTGAGTAGCCAAAAGACAGCTACAATAAAGCTGGATGTGGACTCTGATCCAACATAGCAAAAGAATTCCCATCACTAATATTGACGATACAGAATACACATGATACTGACAATAATGAGGTGTCAACTGAAGGCTCACTCACTATATATACAGCGTGTCTGGCTCTCAGAGCTCTATGAACACCAGTGGCGCCGGGGATGAGGGGGTGGGGGCGCGGGTATTATCATAGCTCCTCAACCAGTGGTACCAAGAACCGGAGCCAGCAGAGTGCCCCCTGGGCCAGAAATCTCTGCATTTTGAAGAGACCATTTACTCTCACACTCACACCACACAAACATTATCATTTTTTACTGTGCGCCACGATGTACAAAAAAAGGTTCAGAAGCACTTTCAGTCAGTAAAGAAACAGAGCAAGATTTAGAAAGAACATCATAAAGCAGCAACATAGAGCAAAAGTGATCTAAACCCTGGGATTGCATTAGAACCATCAGTGTTGCTACATAAAACTAGAGATGTCTGAGTATTAATCCAGGGTGCCTAAATCTGAAACTCCAGGTTTTCTTATTTTAATACTTGAATGATTCTAATCTACAGTCAAGGTTAATGATCACTGGTACAGAAACGGCTGGAGCAAAATATTCATACATGTTCACAAAATGTAAGAATTGGCTGCTTTGTATTCCACATGTTTTCTAGCAATAATTAGGTCACCTGGGAGCTTATCAGAAATTCAGACTCTCAGGTCCCATTCCAGATCCCCAGACCCCTGAGCTGATTTATAAACACTTCTAAGGGCAATATCTCAACACTGACAGCACACTGGAATCATCGCGGAGCTTGGACACTGCTAGACCTGGTACTGGGGATGATTCTAACGTGCAGCCGCGGATGAAAACACTGATGGCGGTGGGGCATGTTAAGACTGCATCCCTGAGCCCCCACTCTCAGAGATCCTGATGCAATAGATCTCACTTGGGGCTTAGAAAGCTACATTTTTAACAGTTTTTGTTATGAAAAGGGAAACAAATTCAAAAGGTATTCTGAAGGAAAAAATTGTCAAAATCCTGACAGCTTAGAATTATAATTAAGAAAGGGAAAGAATTAAAATTAAGAATCAAATTCTTCTTCACATTCTTAAGAAGAAATATTCCTTGGATTTCATATGACTTATTTAGCCTCAGTTTAATTTTCATCAAATGTGAAATGAGGGTTTTTACTTGGTTATCTCTACTCCTAGCATTTAATAACTCCACATAGCTACAACTGGGGACGTCCCTGGTGGCACAGTGGTAAAGAACCTGCCTTCCAATGCAGGAGACACAGGTTCAATCCTAGGTTGGGAAAATCCACTGAACAAGGAAATGCCAACCCACTCCAATATTCTTGCCTGGGAAGTCCCACAGACAGAGGAGCCTGGTGGGCTAGGGTGTATGGGGTCGCAAACTTAGCGACTTAGCGACACAACTTAGCGACTGAATAACAACAATAGCTACAACTACTAACACTAATAAGGACTTCAGATTCTCCAAAGGGCCTCCATGATTATTTTCTGTTTTCCTTTTGGATATTTCTGCTCCCCAAACTAAAAAAAGCCTTGGCAGGTTTGACCCTTTTAATTTGTTTTCTTGTTTCAGTAGGCAAAAAACATACTCAATTGATTAATAAGACACTGACTCCCAAAGTGAGAAGCAGGATTACTTTAAAATTCAGTCATGACTGGAAGAAAACCATATAGCTCCTAGATAAGATCAAGAATTCACAGTGGTCTACATAATTATACTTGTAAGGTTGACCATAGTTAATTTGAATCTCCTCCATATATCTGACACTGAGCAAAATAGTATCTTACAACAGTTAGGGAAAAATTAAGAAATTTCAATTATCATGAATAAACCTATTTATCAGTTGTAGTTCACTGAGCACTTTCAAAGATTAAGCAAAAAGACCCAGACTTCCTTTTGAGGCAAAAAATGGCTCTTATTTTCCCATGAGGCCCAAGGTCACATGACTAGGATAAACCAAGGCTTCCAGGAAAGCCTGAGTTTCATGACTCTGGTTTTCTTCTCATTGGAAGCTCAAGCAGAATAAAAATGCTAATAAGCACATTTAACCAAAAGGATGTACTGGCATAAAGGAGAAAACTCCTGAGAAATAATTTAAAAATCAAGGACAAAGGTTTACTTTGAAGTGAATGAAAACAACATGGAAAGTAAATACCACCCCCTCCAAAAGAGTATAAAAATTAGACTTCTAAACAGAGAATTATACAATGTAAATTTTCACACTTTAAAAATATTTATGTATCAGTTCAGTCAATTCAGTTCAGTCGCTCAATCGTGTCCGACTCTTTGCGACCCCATGAATCGCAGCACGCCAGGCCTCCCTGTCCATCACCAACTCCCGGAGTTCACCCAGACCCACGTCCAAAGATGCCATCCAGCCATCTCATCCTCTGTCGTCCCCTTCTCCTCCTGCCCCCAATCCCTCCCAGCATCACAGTCTTTTCCAATGAGTCAACTCTTCGCACGAGGTGGCCAAAGTATTGGAGTTTCAGTTTTAGCATCATTCCTTCCAAAGAACACCCAGGACTGATCTTCTTTAGAATGGACTGGTTGGATCTCCTTGCAGTCCAGGGGACTCTCAAGAGTCTTCTGTAACACCACAGTTCAAAAGCATCAATTCTTCAGCGCTCAGCTTTCTTCACAGTCCAACTCTCACATCCATATATGACCACTGGAAAAACCATAGCCTTGACTAGATGGACCTTTGTTGGCAAAGTAATGTCTCTGCTTTTCAATATGCTATCTAGGTTGGTCATAATTTTTCTTCCAAAGAGTAAGCGTCTTTCAATTTCATGGCTGCAGTCACCATCTGCAGTGATTTTGGAGCCCAAAAAAATAAAGTCTGACACTGTTTCCACTGTTTCCCCATGTATTTGCCATGAAGTGATGGGACCAGATGCCATGATCTTCGTTTTCTGAATGTTGAGCTTTAAGCCAATTTTTTCACTCTCCTCTTAACTTTCATCAAGAGGCTTTTTAGTTCCTGCCATAAGGGTGGTGTCATCTGCATATCTGAGGTTATTGCTATTTCTCCTGGCAATCTTTATGTATACACATATATTAAAGTGCGTTGGTCGCTCAGTTGTGTTTGACTCTTTGTGACCCCATGGACTATAGCCCACCAGGCTCCTCTGTCCATGGAATTCTCCAGGCAAGAATACTGGAGTGGGTAACCATTCCCTTCTCTGGGGGATCTTCCCAACCCAGTGATTGAACCTGGGTCTCCTGCATTGCAGGCAGATTCTTTACTGTCAGAGCCACCAGGGAAGAAGCCAAATATTAAAAATATTTATGTATATACACATATTAAAGTAGACAATCTTAATACAACTACCCAATACATGTGTTTTTAAAGCAATAAATTCTAGCTTCCTTTTAAAATCATATCTTCATATAACATGGACAAAAATATTTCAGAAATCTAACAGTAACTTACATTAGCAATTTTAATAAAGTAATTTTCTCTTGACTGAAAAAAAATGCATTTCAGTTTTTAAAGAACAAGTAGCAGAATAAAATATACACCTAAAATAATATGCTAGGCTCACTAAATGCTTCTCAGCAATCAGAGTGAAACTGTAAAGCTTTAGTAAATCTAACAGGAAAAAAATGTAGAAGCTGCATCTCTTCCCTAGAGAAAAAAAAAAAAAAGATCCATATATACAAAGTACACCCCCAGGCCCATCATATGAAGCAAGAGATTTTAACAAGTTCATTAATCAATAAGCCACTTAAGTTTTAAGGTTACAGCTATGGATTCTCAAGGCTATGTATTCTCTCCAAATTTCAAACTGCTCTTGGGTAGCACGTTTTGCTTATCTCTTAAACGATTAAGAAAACTATGACACTAATTTTTAATATTTCGCTCTGCTTTCTTTAATGACAATCCCAACCAACCAATCAAAAACAATTCAAAATTTAGTAGTTTCCAAAAAAAAAAAAATAGTTATGCAAAGACAAAACAGAGGCTGACAGGTTGACCATAAGGATTTAACAAACAGAGCAATTCCCTAAATGAGCATAAGCCACCAAAGTAGAACTCTTGCTAAAAAAGTGATTAGGTCTTGGAACATATGATTAGGTCTTGGAACTACTAAATATGTTCCCATTACAGTATCTTTGACAGTTGCCTTAGATTATAGATCTGAAACCTACAATTTGACAGATGTATCAAACAAGTCAAGATAACTGTTGTTTAGCTGCTAAGTCACATCTGACTCTTTGTGACCTCATGGACTGTAGCCCACAAGATGACTCTGTGGGATTTCCCAGGCAAGAATACGGGAATGGATTGCCATTTCCTTGTCGAGGGGATCTTCCTGATCCAGGGATTGAACCTGAGTCTCCTGCTTGGCAGGCAGATTCTTTATCACTGAGCCACCCAGGAAGCCCCAAGAAGCCAACATACCTTAACTTTAATCTCTGACTTCACTCAGTGAATTCACAAGAGATGTCAGGCCATTCACCCGTCTCACTTAAGTTTCCTCGTATATAAAATTCCAGGAGTTAACTTTTTAGATTTTCATGAAACTTCCAAGGAGATCAAAGATGAGAAGAGTGAGAAATCAGGTCTTTTGTTAGGGACATTAAAATGGAGGAAGGACATTAAAAAGCTCAGGCTTCAGAAGGAGACCAGGCCTCAGACCTTCTTCTGACCTCCCTGGACACTGCCCAGATTCCATGCCTGCCTGCAAGCACAGTGAGTCAGGAAGCACTTTAGATAAGAAAGGGAGTAGGTCTTAGAACTCTTGAGCCCCTGGAGGTCTGGCCAACCCCTCACTGTCTAACGAAATCCTATGACTCACAAGGTAAAACAGCATGGTAAAAGTTAAATCAGAGCTGCATTTTTGCATCAAATCAGTTTGCAGCCTGAGATTATAAGCAAGAGCTCCCAAAGCTGCAATTTGAAGTCTCACTGGTGGAGTGGACACTGCCTGGGACCTTTTCCCAACTGGGACTCCAGATTGCTGTCATTTGGGACTTGCCAGCACTGTTCAAGCCTGGGTTGTAGGTTGGCCCAATTTGGTGAGGTATACGCCGTTACTTCTTTCTATTGTTTCTATTTTTCTTTTAATGATTATACATTTAAATTAAGTCAAATAATCTTCTATAAAAAAACTGAAACTGTTTATTTGTGAGGAACGAGTGGTTTCTTTTGTTAATGAATCCTTTGAATCCAATATGAAAGTAAAATTTTGGCAAAACAGTCTTATTTTAAAAAAAACAAAAAACTTTTAAACATACTAGAAAACAGTGGCACTCTGCTAGTTATGTAAGTACTTTATGATCAGTATGAAAACATGGGGAAAAGAGTCTGATCTGTGACATTTGCAGCACTGAAAGGCTGCACAACAAAAAGCAGTGGTTACTGCAGGAAGTAACGGGAAAACACAACGTAGAGCAATAGCTTATTAGGCAAATTGGAGCTGGTGTGAAAATAAGAATAAATCCTCATTCTTCTCAATTAAAACAATATTCTCAAATTAAAAATCTGTCAAGATGGCAAGTTTTCATAAGTTACTGGCCAAATGGTTTATAAACTTCATTTTAAGATATAGTTGGTGCTACTGTAAACTAGAAGATAAACCCTTGGTCACCACAATGAATCACTCAGAATTTCTGTGACTGATTTTGGTGATTATGCTAGTAGGTTAACATTTGCTGCTATGATTAAAATTACAAAATGCCATCCAAGAATCAATTACATGTAGTCAAAGTACTAAAAAACACACTTGATAAATTTGTTACTTTGGAAAGGAAATCAAATATAAGGAAATATGCCAGGCCAACATGAAGATATATGAGCTCTTAAATGCACTTACGAGGGGGGGTGGGGGGAGATAGTAATAATGCTAAGAAAATAAAAATTAGTATTAAACCAAAAATAAAACTTACAATAGTTGTAGATTTATGTACTCTAAAAATTAATTCTTCTGGTTTTTAAACTTGTTCCTGCTTAATGATTCTTGAATAATGAAAGATCATCCATGGAGAACTGATCTTTCCTATGAAAGAGGACTGCTTTTTATGGGATTAACTATAATGTTTATAAGTAGTGTTTAAGAGCATGAACTCTGGAGCCATACTGCTTGGATTCAAGTCTTGACCTTTCCACGTTCTAGGGGTGACCTGGAGAAGGCAATGGCACCCCACTCCAGTATTCTTGCCTGGAGAATCCCATGGGCGGAGGAGCCTGGTAGGCTGCAGTCCATGGGGTCGCTAAGAGTCAGACACGACTGAAGCAACTTAGCAGCAGCAGGGGTGACCTTGGGCAAGTTATTTAACATCTGTGTGCCTCACATCCCCCATTTGGTAAAATGGGTATGACAATCAGTGTCATGGTAAAGACTGAGTTAGTAGTTAAATGAGTTTGAGATAAGTCAGTTAATCTAAAGTAGCTAGAACTATGCCTGGTACACAGTGAACCACACATATGCAGAAATGCTATCACCAATTTCCAAGAATTTAGTATTACCCATTTGCCGAAGAGAGAAGGCGATGGCACCCACTCCAGTACTCTTGCCTGGAAAACCCCATGGACGGAGGAGCCTGGTAGGCTGCAGTCCATGGGGTCGCTAAGAGTTGGACACGACTGAGTGACTTCACTTTCACTTTTCACTTTCATGCATTGGAGAAGGCAATGGCAACCTACTCCAGTGTTCTTGCCTGGAGAATCCAAGGGACGGGGGAACCTGGTGGGCTGCAGTCCATGGGCTG
>NW_011495076.1:1638847-1643006 GCF_000754665.1 Bison bison bison
AGTGTTCTTGCCTGGAGAATGCCAGGGACGGGGGAGCCTGGTGGGCTGCAGTCCATGGGGTCGCACAGAGTTGGATACGACTGAAGCGACTTAGCAGCAGTAGCAGCATTTGCTGAAGACTCCCTATTTTAGGTTCCCTCTCAGCCCTTTTATGTCCCTCGCCTACTTGACATTTGTACTTGGACTTCTCACAATGTCTCAAAAGTAACATGTCCAAGATAGAATGAATTCTTGACCTTCTCCCTTAAATCTGTCCCCTCACCACATCCCTAGTCTTCACCATCTCCATGAATCTCCAGTTAATACAACAGACATATCAGATGATAAATGGCAGCCCACAGTCCATGTTGGGAAAACAACAGAAATTAAAAGAAACCTTGGCAAACTTTGTTGTCTGTGTCCACATTTAAAAGAGGGGAGGGGCAGTTACACTAGTTCCAGGGGACTGCTGCCAAGTAGGAATGTCAGTTCTGTGATGAAGGACATAGATACCCAGATGCTCAGTCATGCCCAACTCTTTGTGACCCCATGGACCATAGTCCACCAGGCTTTTCTGTCCAGGGAAGCCTGTGATGAGGGACAGACTGTTCCTTAAGGGAAGCTGAACATCAGATTTTAAAGCTACTGATGCCTCCTTCCACGTCATCCCACCCGATTCCGATTTGTCTGAACTGTGGCTTAGCTGTCAGGATTTTTTTTAAGTTTCCAGGTGACACTAGTGTACAGCCAAGATTGAGAACTAGTCTAGTCCAGGCCTCCCATTTTAATATGTGTACAGACTGAGACTCAGAGAAGCTGTATGCTTAGCTCAGGCACCAACAAGTTTGAAACAGGTACAGAATCAGCAAATAGTTCTTCTAAGGCTGTTTACAAACAGCATTTTTGAAAAAGGTCAGAACAGAAAATCACAGTGTACCGTATATTACAGGGTGAGTACAGTACATGACCTTTTAACTTTAAATATTGTGTACATACTGATCCTTAGTCTCCATTTCCCTTTTCAGATTCATTCTCCTCCCTCTCTGTCTTGTTCCCAGCCCCAGGAGGCTGATTTTACACAATGATTCAGCTGGGCCTCCTGCCAAAGGTCAGCCAGTGAGAGGCACCAGTGGGAGATCAGAGGGTGGGCAGGAGTGTCTGGGATCCCTCCTCTTGGGTGATCTTGCTCCCACTGCACAGCTTTCCCTGGGTTCAGCTCTGGAGGGAGCTCCCTTTCCACTTCAAGTCCAGAAGAGGTAGCATCTTCCCACTGGTGACAATCCCTGGTGCTTCAGTGTCCTTTGTGGGTTTCTTAAACCTGCTCATACTTCTGAAAACAGGCCACTTATTAAATCCGTTTCCTGCCAGGACATTGACATACACAAATAGCTTGACAGACAGACGCATAAATGTACAGGGTTGGATTTTCACAAGTGTGAGCAGGTTTAATGGAAATTATGTTGCTTACTGAAGGTTGTGGTCAAAAAAGTTGGAGAAACACTCCGTTTTTTCTACTACACCATTGCCTCCCCTGGATGATAAAGGGAGCTACTGAGTTGAAACTTCTAAAAATAAACATTTCAAAAACCTTATGACTGTTACCATTAAATAGTAAACAGTACCTAAAAGAAAGACATGTTTAATAAAACGGATTTTTTTTTTAACAGAGCTTATACTGCTAAACAGTGGAAAGGGCCACTTTGACAAGAAGTGAGTTTCCCACCACTGCTCTGCACATGTGGAGGAGATGAGAGACTAGGAACCCCAAGTTAGTCTCTCTTTAAAAGATGTGCTTCTATCAGGGAGAACCAAATGGTTAAAATTTCTTCCAAAACATAAATGAAGCAATTTTTGTCATAGCAAAATACTGTAGTAAAAAACCACACCATGTCAGCTCAACTCTCACTGATTTGTGGAGGGGAAAGAAGAGTGAAATGAGGCAGCTTTCAAAAATGTCCAAACCCTGCTCCTTTTCATGGATCTGAAAGTACAGATCCAGAGAAAGAACTAAACATCCCAGGTCTGACTTTTCTCCAGAACCATCTTTCAAGCTGCCTTATGGCCCCACGTAAACAGCTATCAAGGACAGAAAGTCTCTAGACCTTGATCTGGTCATCCAACCTCCATCCATCTGATGGCCGCAATGCCCAAAGTACATCCAAAACTGTGGGACCTTCACTGTACCTCCTTCTAATACCCAAAGTGCCACACTGCGATAGTAATACAAAACTGTACTTAGGTCTGGGCATTTGTATTACTATCGCAGTGTAATACACTGTGATATTTGGATAATACACTGGCTTATATTTGGATCTAGTAAACTGTACTTAGGTCTGGGCATTACTAGATCCAAATATAAGCCATCCAATATAAGATTCAAAAGAAATGCAATTAGGACCAAAGAAAATATGGACAAAAATGGCAACAGATATTCTATGGTTTGTTACCATAACCTCCCTGAAGGAGTGATACCATTCCATATTTTGCTACAAAGTGGTTAATGTTTACAGCAGATAGTGGGGGGGGGGGGGCAATTTCATCCTGTCCTGGGTGCATGCTAAGTCGCTTCAGTCCTGCCCTACTCTTTGGGACCCTATGAACTGTGGCCCACCGGGCTCCTTTGTCCATGGGATTCTCCAGGCAAGAATACTGGAGTGGGTTGCCATTTCCTCCTCCAGGGGATCTTCCAGATCCAGCAATTGAATCCCACGTCTCCAGGGGCTCCTGCATTGCAGGCAGATTCTTTACCACTGAGCCACCAGGGAAGCCCCCTTCATCCTGTCACCAGATATCAAATCAGTATTATGCATGTGCTTTTATAACAGCAACTGAAATTGTTACGCTTAGATACAAACTGTCTAGCCATGCTGTACCCCAGCTCCTTTGGGTTCTGCTCCTCAGGACATGCCCTGGAGTAAGTAGGGCAGGTGATAATCCTGTGTCATAGAGAAGGCAACACTCACAAAGGAAATAACTTCAAACTTAAACCAAACTTAAACACCTTGAACTGGATCAGGAGCCTCTGTCTCATCCACTGTACCATGCTGCCTCCCCAAGGTGAATTTATCTAACCTGCACATTGACAAGATTTTTCACGCTCACTACTGAAAAAAGAGAGAAATATACTGAAAATACTGAATTTTTCTAAGCTTGAATCTATCATAGAAAAAAAAAGTACCCCTATAGTAATATCAACCTATTTGCATCCATTAAAATGTGTGTGTGATGACTGTGGCTTTTTATAATTGAGTGGCTTGTGGTGGTGCCTGTGATCTCAGGGGAGGCTGATATGCTATATTTTATTCCCTGATCTATACTGAACTCCAAATTCTTTGATATCACTAAGGGAATTAGAAAGGACAAAGAATTAAATAATTCAGTAGCCAAAGTCCATTAATGACATTATATAGGAAAGGCAGTGTTACATCTTTTTACTAGCTGACTTAGAAAAATCAGGCCTATCATTCAAACTGCTATAACTTGCCTTATCAGAATGTCAATCAGGAAACAAAGGAAACCTGAAGTCGTTCCACAACACGCGAATGTTTCAACTTTATTTTTTTCAGCACATCATTACAACATTATCCGTTCGGTCTACGTAGTGGATGAGGAGGAGAGCCCTCCATACCAATCATTGCTAGGTCAGCAGGGTCCCAGCTTGGGCGCCCCAAACACAACGCGACCTGAAAAGTACTTGCGGAGGGGAATCACAAAGTGCCATCGGCGGTGTTTGCAGTCAAGACGAAAAAGGCACGCTAAAATTTAATGATAAGTTTAGCAACTTTCTAGAACAGCGGACGAGCTTTTGCTTTGAGCTCAGCAGAATCGCTTCCAACCCAAAGCAAACCATCCTCCCGGACAGGGGCCGAGATAACGGGAAGGCGGCCGGTCCGCGCCAATCAACAGCGCCTGAGTCTGGTTAGCGCAGACCTGCCAGTTCGCAGCCAGGCCGGGCAGCTGTTGATCTCGGGGCCATTTTTTTTTAAAGCAGAGACAGAGAGCAAGTAGAAAAGGAGTGAGGAAGGCTGAGCCTGAGGGAGGGGGAGTGAAAGAAGAGGTAAGGACGTCCCAGGAAAAGTCGAAGAGGGCTGCAAACTGGCGGAGACCGACCGGCGGAGCTCGGCGGCGCGGAAGCGAGAGGAGAGCGGAGAGAAAGGGTAGAGGGGGCCCGCGCCTCAAA
>NW_011495076.1:1644038-1692060 GCF_000754665.1 Bison bison bison
GAGCGCTCTGGCGCCTCGGTGGCTCAGCCGCTGGAAAAAGAACCTAACAAAGTAGAGCCACTGGATCACGTTACTCCACGACGTGTGGCCTCTCAGTTTAGAATGCTGCTGAAAGCAGCTCCCGCGCCGACGGATGCGACAAGCAGGGCACCCTGATTTAAAATGGCATCAGAGTACCTCCAGGGGAGCTGATAAGGATCGAGACGCAAGTGTGTGCCTGACATTAAAACTGAAGAACCGGGGTAGGAAGTGACAAAATTTAATGGACAGAGAAGAAAAAGTTATCAACAAGTGTGTTCTGTTAGTTTCAAATGCTGTAACCTTGTGGCTTGAAAGAAAGCAGAAAAACTTTACTTGCCGTTAAAACACAAAACTAGTCGAAAACCCATTTTTCTTTCCCTTCGCAAGCGGAAGGCAGGACTGAAGGGAGCCTAGGAAGACTAGGAAAACTAGGCAGATCCCAGTCACCCTTCTCCCGCCACCCCACGTTTGCATTCTTTGCACAAAACCCTACAGCCGCGTGGATAAGTTTCTTTCCTTGCAGTGTCCAGTGGACTTGTTCCAAAAAATTGTCCTCAATTTCCAGTTTTGTAAATGAAACCACATCATTATCTCCGTTGTAATTCCAGGTGCTTCACGTGGCTATGGATCCTTGCCCTTAAGTGTTTTTGTCCAGTGATTTCGTTATTTAAGGAAGTTAATATCAGCATTCATTCACTGTTATGCCTTTTTAAGGGCAATTATTTTGTAAAGGGAAAAAAATCACCATGCTAATTAGTAATCCCTCATATTCTATATTTTGTGAGTTTAAATTTTCACTTGTCTTTCATCGAAGCAGGGAACAACTATTTTTAGACTCTTTTTTAAAAAATTATTGAAGTGATATTACAGAAATCTTAGATTCTGAAATAATGTGTCAGATGATCCAGTGTGTTACCCTCTGGATTCAACTGGTACCGTTTTTGCCAGAGAAAACACTTGTTGAATGAATAAATGAGTGATTGAGGGAATGAATGCAGGGAATAACAACCAGATGAAGATGAATTATGCTGTGTTCTGCAGTGCACCTGACAGTTACTTAGTTCCAGCCCTCCTCTCAGAGAAGGCAATGGCACCCCATTCCAGTGTTCTTGCCTGGAGAATCCCAGGGACGGGGGAGCCTGGTGGGCTGCCGTCTATGGGGCCGCAGAGTCGGACACGCCTGAAGCGACTTAGCAGCCGCAGCAGCGGCCCTCCTCTCCCTTGGTCTCTTAATTTCTAGAGGACAAAGAAGCTCTACTTATCAGCCTCATATTGTCCCACAGAGCCTGACTGTGACAGTTTGTTAAACTGAATTAAAAGAGAAACACCTGTTGTTTAAGACACACGCAGTGGGTTTTGAGCAGTTCCACCAGTGCTGAGTCCCTTTGCCAAGTGGAAAATCCCAGAGAAAAGCAGTCTAGTGTATCAGTCAAGACACAGGCTAATGATAGGCCATATTTCAGCCTCTGGTCTGACATGTACCAGCCCTGTGACCTTGGCTAAGTTACCAGACCTTTTAGAGTCTCCATCTCCTTATCCCTAAGAGTAATAAAGATGTCTACCTTACAGATCTGTAAAAAAGAAATAAATATGACAGTGTATGTAAAGTGAAGTCGCTCAGTCGTGTCCGACTCTGCGACCCCATGGACTGTAGCCTGCCAGGCTCGTCTGTCCATGGGATTTTCCAGGCAAGAATACTGGAGTGGGTTGCCATTTCCTTCTCCAGGGGAACTTCCCGACCCAGGGATCGAACCCCGGTCTCTCGCATTGTAGGCAGACGCTTTACCGTCTTCCATCAGAGTAACTGCTCAGTAAATGTCCAAAGCAGTGGATGCCGTATATGGAGGATGGTAAGTCCTCTGTCCTCCCAAAGCCTGAGGCTGACAGTCCAGAATGGATGTGAAGATGCAGGGGAGTAGAGACAGCTGTGTGATCTTCCAACCAGTCCCACCCTCTCTGGGCTGCAAGTGTCTCAGCTGCCTGAGCAGTTGCTCCTCCCCTTGAAGTTCCCTGCTTGCCACACATGCTTTACAAATAAGGACCATCTTTACAAATAAGGACCATCTGGTGGATCGTTAAGCTTATATAAAATGGTAAGCAACTCCTCTTACTTCTCTCTCCCCTCCCCCAAGAAAGAAGGCTGCTTCACACAGGGAGGGTGGTAGAGCAGAAAATGGAATCGTCGTGAAGGTTATGTGCCAGATTTCATTTTGTTGAGATGCACAAGAGCAGGCAGTGCAGTGTATTCATATTCATATCTTTAGGCTAAGGACTGCCACATAGTGGTGAATGCTAGAGAGAGACAGAGAACTGAAAGCTGCACTTAAAAAGAAAAAAGTGTGTTGCGGGCAGATGATCCTATGAATTAACTCAAGATTATAATGAATATAGATTAAATATTACAATTACTGACCACCTTTAATGCCTTTTTCCCCAGGAGTTCCAGATGTACCAGGAAAGTGCTTCCTTATGTGACCTTATAGAAATACTGGATCAAAACAGACCAATTCTGAGAGAAACCCCACAGAGCAGGACTTCCTTGTGGTCTAGTGGCAGGGGGGCCTGGGTTCAATCCCTGGTCAGAAAACTAGATCCCACGTCCTGCTGCTAACACCTGATGCAGCCAAATGAATAAAAAATAAGTTTTTGTTTTTGTTTAAGAAAAAGAAACCCCACAGAACAACCACACGTGAATTCCTCATCTGGTCACCAAGGTACAAGCCCAATCCTTTTCTTACTAAAAGCTACATTTTGGACATTTGAAATAAAAACTTTTAATCAAAAAAGTAATTTTGTGAAAAATGTTGGGGATGGAGAAATAAGAGATTAAAAGAAGGAAATGAGCATAGAATAATAAAGACAAGTAAATGCCCCCAAATAAAGTTTAGCAATATTATAGAGACCAGGGAAATACTGTTAAAAGAACCACAAAAAGTAAAATTTGGCCAAAGGAAGGCTGCTGGGAACCAATTTTCTTATTTGTTTCCATTGACATTTTCAAAGCCCTATTTAAAAGTCCCAAATGTCCCCCTTTTCCTCTCACTCCCTCTCCTACCCGCAGAGAGCAAAAGGAGAATCTTGAGTGTGGCATTTACTTCTCGTTTCTTTAGAGCAAGTCACTTGATCTTTTGCAGAAGTGTCTGGGGCTCAAGTTCTAGATTCTGACAGCTGTGTCCCTCAGTGGTTGCTCATATAAAGAGAGGAACCTGTGTAACCAAGGTTACAGAACTTTACAGAAGCCTAAATGGGTGCAACAAAGTACATCTGTATAACATTCAACTTTCTACAAAGCTCCAACATTAACTTGTCACTGTATTATAATGTATTCCTTTAGGCTCTGGTGAGAACAAATGTAAGTTGCTGCTTTATTGGTTTTCAAGTTTTATCTTCTGTCTTTCAAGTTAACTGACCTTGTAATTTAAACTGTTCATACTCCAATGAGTGTTCCTGAGAAACTCGGAAAGTTCATTATTAGTCCTAGTTCTAGTGCATCATCAAGAAACACTCCATTACAGAGGGGCATGTCTCCCTAAAATGCAGTTCCTGTTACTGAGGGCTTACTGTGTCCTTGGTGTCTTAGTGGATTTTAGAGACATTAAAAATTCAGATAAAGTCGTCATCCCCAAAGGGCTTGCAGTTTAGATGGAGAGGCAGGGTAAGCTAGGAGCACATTTGATTGTGCAGGAGAATGTGTGTTTCAGAGCCTAAGTACTGAAAGAGTTACAAAGAGGAGAGACCACATCTCTCACGATTTAGGAGTTTTCAGGGAGGAGATGAAACTTGTCTAGGCATTATTGGAACAATAGATCTTTCTTAAACAGAAGGAAGCTTGGAAAACACATTAGAGAGAGGGAACAGCATGTTTCTGAAACCCTTGTGTGCCTGGCCCATAGTAAGTGCTAATAGGAACACCTTAAATCCTTTTCAGAATGAGAAAGGGAAGAAACAACTAATTTAAGGAATAAATAGATTAAAAAGACTGGAGCATGAAATGCTTAGAGTGCTCACACATGGATTCTGTGTCTCATAGCCCCCAGATCTCTCTGCAACTGAGCAGACTACTTGCTAAAGGATGCTGAGCATACCTGCCCCCATCTACCCTCCACTCCACCACCCCAGTGCCCCACAAACACACCCAGGTGGACTTAGAAACACTGGAAGCCAATGAATTCCACCATTAGCCTCTAATTTGGGCAGAGACTTGCTTGTATCCAGCAGGACTTTGATGACTCATAGCCTGAGCCTCATGCTCACCTGCCTCCGGATGCAGATAAGGTGGGGGATGGATTCATTTGGACACTGAATGGTCAGTATTTGAGCCCATTCTCCAGGATAAGCAACTGGATATATCACACAACTTATCTGCTCCCTGCTAAACTGTTTCCTTGACCCAACCTTCTCTTGTGCTCCCTGAGGCCAACAATCCATGCCTCATACATTCAGCTCATCTCAGTAGTCTCTAAATCTTGGCTCTTTCTAGAGGTCCTTTCTCCTATGACAGATTCATTCCCTCATTAACTCTACCCGCTTCTTTCCTTGGATCTCCTTTCTGCCTCTGGAAAGCTCCTCCGGGGCCCTTGCCATCTTTACCTTTCATCATTGCTTCTCTCTTCAGGCAGCACCATTTACTCTAGTCCTGGTCCCCAGTCCTCTTAATTCCTACCATTGCTACAACTAACTTGAGCACCTTTCTAACACTGAACCTCTCAGCTCCTTGATATTCTCGTCTCTGGTGACCTGCACTCCTATGTGATCCCCCACTCTTATAGTCCCACCCTGCTCTTTGTCATCACCCCAATCTGGCTTTACTCCTGCAGTTAAAATTCAAGCAACCCACCTCCAATGCCTCTAAGTCTCCTTGTTATTCCACCCCAGTGCATCACTGCAACTCTCTCTGTCAAGGTCCCCACCCCTGCCCCCTGCATGGTCCTTTCATCTCACTCACCTGGCAAAATCCCACTGTCTGACTTCAGATCCCATGCTACTGAGCAATGCTGGTGAAATCCCACAGCCTGGAAGGAACTCCTGTGAATTCTTAGTTTCCATTGGCAACTGGCCCTGAGTGCTGCCCTGAAGTCCTCCAACATGCCCCTGGTCCCATTCTCCAGAGCAGATACAGCAAATGTTCACTGCTCTATGTATAATGTATAATCCCTGCTCCCCAGATTCATAGGTTAGAACCAAATCCCCAGTGTGATGGCACTTGGAGCTGGGGGGATGTAATTAGAACCTGAAAGCAGAGCCCTCAGGAAAGGGATTAGTGCCTATGAAAGAGACTTAGAATTCCTTCTCCTCCTTCCACCACGTGAGGACACAGTGAAAAGAGGGCCATCTTTGAATGGGGAAGGAGGCCCTCACCAGACACTGAATTTCCCAGCACCTTGATCTTAGACTTCCCAGCCTTATCTCTCTCCATTCCCCAGTCCTCTCTGCCCTCTATCCCCCTGAACTTCTTCACACGCTGTTCTCTTAAACTGTCACACTTCTGTTCCGTCCAGCCCCTGGCAGTTCTAGATAACTGACATTCTCAACCCCTCACTTAGAAATCATCTCCTGCAGGAACTTTCCTCTCCTTTCTCCCCTCACATCCTAGCCATACATCTAATAACCTCAACTTTCCCTTGTCATATCACTAACTGCTGTCAATTTGCCTGTTTATTTGTCTGATGTCTCTGTTAGACTGTAATTTTCTTGAGGGCAAGATCTGTATTAGGTCAGATTCCCCAAGAATCTCTAAGATAAAAATTTGTATGCGGTGGTTCCAGAGTCCAGGGAGGTACTTTCAAGAACAAAGCTTTTCAGGGAGTCAAGAAAGTGGAGTTGGACAAAGAGAAATTGAACTGCAGACCAAATGCAGCAGGAGCCTCAATCAATCCAACAGGGAGCCCTGGAGCTAGGATGGCCCTTCACAACCGTTCTGAATTGTGGCAAGGGTCCCAGGTCTGTGACACCACACCAGTTGGTTATTGGCGGTGGCCTCTTGCAAGGAGTGAGAGAGATGTGGGCAGGCAGCTCCATAGAATCTGTATGACTAAAAGCCAGTCCCCAAAAGGATTCAATGGTGAGTTCTTAGCGACCTACACCAGTGGCATTAACTCTGGGGAAGTTTGGGTAGCCTACCAAAGCCCCCTCTGCTGTATGCTGTCTCAAGGCCTGACACACCAGAGGTGCCCATTCTTATTGTAGGTAAATCATCAAATGTATGATTAAATGAATTAATTAAAATAGCAGAAAACAAGGTTAGTAGATTAAATAAATTGAGATTAGAGCCTTACAGAAGGACATTTTCTATTTGAAAACAGTGAACTCTAATGCTCAAAAGATTGATGGGTTGTAAATAAGATTTGAAAAAATAGCAAGCAGACATGCTATGAAGATATGGATTTGTGGCGTGTGGATGGTAGGGATGGCTGAGAAGATAGTAGGAAGATGGACAGAGGACAAAACCCAGGACCTGAGACTCTGCTCCTATAACCAGGGCAGTGAAGTATAGAAGGGCTGTAAGAGGATATTGAGAGCATAACAGGGCAAATATGAGACTAGCTAAAATCTTACACTAACTCTTTAGAAGATATTTATGATTTGTTGTTGCTGTTCAATCACTCAGTCATGTCCAGCTCTTTGCAACCCCACGGACTGCAGCACACCAGGCTTCCCTGTCCTTCACCATTTCCTGGAACTTGCTCAAACCCATGTCCATTGAGTCGTGATGCCATCCAACCATCTTGTCCTCTGTCCCCTTCTCTTCTTGCCTTCAATCTTTCCCAGCATCAGGGTCTTTTCTGAGTTGGCTCTTGGCATCAGGTGACCAAAATATTGGAGCTTCAGCTTCAGCATCAGTCCTTCCAATGAATATTCAGGACTGATTTCCTTTAGGGTTGACTGGTTTGATCTCCTTGCAGTCCAAGGGACTCTCAAGAGTCTTCTCCAACACCACAGTTCAAAAGCATCAATTCTTCGGCACTCAGCTCTCTTTATAGTCCAACTCTCATATCCATACATGACTACCAGAAAAACCATAGCTTAACTATACAGACCTTTGTTGGTAAAGTAATGTCTCTGCTTTTTAATATGCTGTCTAGGTTTGTCATAGCTTTTCTTCCAAGAAGCAAGCATCTTTTAATTTCATGGCTGCAGTCACCATCTGCAGTGATTTTGGAGCCTAAGAAAATAAAGTCTCTCACTGTTTCCACTGTTACCACATGTATTAGGTATACTTGATCTCATATATTAGTTATAAGCAGAGAGTCACCATTTGAAATGTCAGGACTATAAATTGGATGTAAGTCTAACTTTCAAAGGTATTCACTGTACATTTCTAAACTATAATTTTGGATCTATTTTGTAGATATGTTAAAAAACTAAAATATTTAGTTGTTTTACTTCCCGAGCAGCTATTAATTCAAGTCATCTCAGCTCTTGCCACTAATCCTGGCTTGTTTTCAGAAACTAACATTAAAGGCAATAGCTGTAGACAGTTTGTAGCCATCTCAAAATGACCTGAAGCCCACAATACTCAGCAATGTTGGAAATTCCTTATTTTTTCCTACCTGAAACTGCATGTTGCTATGGTGTCCATTTTGTCCCAGGCAACAGTTTAGGGAGGAGTAACAGGTAAGGAACCTTTGGCTCTTCAGAGGAAAGTGGCATGGGTTCCAGCACCTGATTTTGCAACCAGACAAGGAATGTTGTGTCTGGACTCAAGACTGCTCTTGCGAGCGCTGAAGTGCAAAGTTTGGTGAAGTAGAGCACTAGCCCTGGCACCTTGCCGGAGAGGTGGTACACATCATGCTGGGTTCCTGGAAGCTTTGGGAGGGTCTGCAGTATGGATTCTGTGCAGCCTCAGGAGGAATCAAGATCCAGTTGTCATTGGCCCCAAGGTACCGAGAGAATAGGGGCAGAGTGAGAAAGAGCTTATCCCAATCCTTACTGACCTGTCCCAAATGGCCTATTTGCTGGGTATAGCGGACAAAGGAGCAAGAAGTGGCAATGACTGAGCACACAGCCCCAGATTCCATCCTCGGGCCTGTGACTGCACACTCCATGAACTCTTATACATATCTGAGGAGTTTCCAACTTAGGGTTAGGGGCATTGACTGGTACCAGGTGCAGTGGTGTTCGTGATGCTTTGGGGCCAGTGCTTTTCCTGACACTGTTCAAAATGTGAAAGTCAGAGAGGGTTAAGCTGGGCGTCCAGGTTCCCCTGAACAGATGCCACAGCAACCCACCCAGTGCTTGGCCCAAGTGCCGCATCTTGCTTTGTGCAGAGTTTCATCACCCTTGGGTATAGTACAGCCCTGTAAGCAGTTTTGCACGGCATACTCTGCAGTTCCTTTGGCAGTTTGTCTCAGCACACTTGGTTCACACACTAGATTAGATGTTTGCTTGTCTTTCTTTATTTCCCAACATGAGTTAACACAATCAGTCCTTTAAGATTATCTGCAGGTACTTAACTCCTTCGTTGCCATCTTCAGACTTCTAATCTGCAGTATTATTTTGTTCATGGGAGTGAAACTTGCATGGTAAGTCCGATATAAGTTACCTGATAAAACACAGAGAATGAAAGCATACAAGATCAGCTCTCCATAACAGTCATGGACAACCAGAGCAATGCTTGAGCACACTTGAAGTCTACTCCAGCCAGACTAGATGCACAATGAAATGAGAACATTGGGAAGTTAAACACCTTTATTATTCCTTACAGCTAAGATAAATAAGCTACAAGGATGCATTGTATAGCACAGGAAATAGAGTCAATCTCTTTTAATAATTTCAAATGGAGTATAATCTATAAAAATATCGAATCACTGTTATATACCTGAAACTAATATAATAGTGTATATCAATTACACCTCAATTAAAAAGAAACCTTTTACAATTCAGCAAGTTAAATTAAATATTTTTAAAAATTAGTTCATCTTACTAATACCTTACCATGTTCTAAATTTCTTTTCTTTTGTGACTATCTGGACCAATGCATGTATTTCAGAAGCCATTGAGTGAATTTGGTTGGTTGAGGAATAAAGAGTATGGTGAGACAAGAATTGTTCTAAGGAGGATGATCCTTGGAATGGAGAGGAGGCAGAGGCAGAAGGCGACGAGTCAGAGAACAGACAGCTCAATAGAAGCACAGAGACAGAGACAACACTGATGTTAGGGGCCCTTCAAGCAGCTGGATGCTGCACCTCTGGAAAGCTGCCCTGAACCCCCAGGACAGGCCAGCTGTTGAACTCCAGACCTGCCTCATCAATACTTTCACTGGAGGAGTTAACCTTT
Source organism: Bison bison bison (assembly GCF_000754665.1). Classification (NCBI taxonomy): domain Eukaryota; kingdom Metazoa; phylum Chordata; class Mammalia; order Artiodactyla; family Bovidae; genus Bison; species Bison bison. The sequence continues at coordinate 1,653,336 of NW_011495076.1, forward strand.
ACCAATTTATTTACTGGAATTAAGTGCACAATTTTGTTTTAGAGATAGCATTGCTGCCTTAAAAAATAGAGTCAAGCAAAATACCTAGGAAGTTTGTTTTCTGTTTTTGTTTTTGGCTATAATGGGTCTTCGGTGCTGCACAGGCTTTTCTCTAGTTGCAGCAAGTAGGGGTTACACTCTAGTTGTGATGCGTGGGCTTCTCATTGTGGTGACCTCTTGCAGAGCCCTCTAGCACTCTGGCTTCAATAGTTGCGGCCCATGGGCGCAGTAGTTGTGGCTCCAGGGCTCCAGAGCACAGGCTCAGTAGTTGCGACCCATAGGCTTAGTTGCTCTGTGGCGTGTGGGATCCTCCTGGACCAGGGATCGAACCCAGGACTCATGCCTTGGCAGGCAGATTCTTCACCGCTGAGCCACCAGGGAAACCTGGAAGTTTGTTTAAAATGCAGATGACTGGCTCATGCCCCTAGAAAATGAGAAGTTGGAGTTGAAGCCACAGGTAGCCTGTGTGTCTAGCCAGGAGGCTTCTGACAACATCTTATAAAACCTGGCCTGGGTGATAGTATAAGACTTACTTACTTTATATGAGTTCATTCTGAGTGTTTGGCGGTCACACTTCCCAGTAAATGAAGATTGTTTTGCTTCTATTTTGCATTTTTTGAAGACAAAGATTTTTCTCAAATCCCTCTATTAATATTTATATTATTAGTATTTAATAATCTATTAGTAGTAGTATTTAGTATTAATAGTAATACTAGTCTAATAGTATTACTATTAGTATTTAATAATCTGTACATTTGAGAAGGAGAAGCAAACAAATTGTGCCTATAGAAAAAAAAAATGGACAAAGCAATAGAGATTCATCTTCATAAAGTTTTTTCTTCATCCTTCTTTTTGGGGTTATATTTTGGATGAATAGCTATTAATGTCCATAATAATTCTTCCTTAGTAGTTTAAGATGGATCTTGGAAATAAGTCTTGAAAATACTGCCTGGAAAATGAGTAGGTAACAATAGGCTATGTACTATTAATAAAACTTTGCTAAAAGATTACACAATATATTATTCTGAGTCCTGCCAGAAGCATCTATGATATCACCTGACCCTTTTTGTGGAACATGAGGTCGGAGGAAGAAGGTACAGGGAATACCCACAGGCACTCAGTGTGGATCCACAGGCCTGCCAGGTCGCACCCTGGAGCTCTGGCAACATTAACGTTACCTGGGAGCCTTTAAGAAATGATGCCAAAGCCCAGACCTGACTCAGATCGATGAAATCAGAAAGGATGAGCATCTGTATCTTTTAGAAGCTCCTTGGTGACTCTGCCAAACAGTGAGGCTGAGATCCAAAACTTTAGGGAAAGAGGAAATTGATCTCGGTTTTTATTCCTTAGCTGCATGACAGATTTTTAGCATATATTAATTTATCTTTTTGCAGGGTCTATGCACTAAAGGAGAAAACACGGACATTCAGGGAATGCAAGATGCTGTTCTGATCAAAACAAAGGGGCTTTCCCACATCAGAGGCATATCTTGTCCACGGCACTCGTCTCTACTTGAGTCCCTCTTCAACACTTAGATCAGCTCACAAATGTTCATTTAATCTGCAGAGCACAGTAGTACACAGCACTGGTTTGAAAACTCTTTGGAAATTCAACCTGGAAATCCAGGGATTCATCTGCTAAACTCCTGCTCCTCTGCTCAGCCCAGCCTTGGCTTTACTTCAGCTTGGAAACCTTGACCAGGAATCTCCCCTTCTCCTTGCCCACTCCCTGGACTGGGCAGAAACAAAAGAGCCTGAAAATGATGGACGTAGGGAAGGAGAAATGAATCAAGGTACAAGTATGAAGAGCCAATGAAGAGAGTCATGAAGTATTTTGGAGGAAAGCTCCTTGTGCCAAATCTAATTTTTCCTGGAGCTACCCAAGCCCAAGACATATTTCTGGAGCCAGCCAAAGAAGAGGCCCATGGAATTTTAAGTATCTTGAAAACAAAAGAAATCCAGGCTGAGATGTCCAGTGTATTTATATTCAGGCACAGAGCAACACAGTAATGATATATTTGTTCTTTACATCCCAAAACAATATGACATACAAAACATTGAGGAAAACCCTCAAAAAAGGAAAAAGCTCACAATAACAAATAATAGTAGCTGCTATAAAACTAGCCTTGGCTAGATTTCAGGCCCTGTTCTGTGTCTTTTATATACATCATTTAATCCTCCTCACAGCAGCCTACAGGGTTCATGCTTTTATTATCCCCATTTTGAAGGGGAGCAATCACAGAGAGGCTAAGTAACTTGCCCAGGGGCAGAGCTAGTTAGAGGGAACTGGGGTAGGGACCCCATGGGGTCACCCTGCCTCACCCATGAGTCCATGCAATCTTGTGTGGTGGAGCATTCTTAAAAGACAGACACTGTGAAATGCGGTTTCCTTTAAGAGCTAAAAATTGCTTCCTTCCAAATAAAGGCTATCCAACAATTACAGGCTTTCACAAGAAAGAATGTTCAGGGCAGCTGAGTGTGGCAGATCATGGGGATTAACTTGAGTTCTCTTTAATTTGTATATTGTTTTCAATATAAGTCATTGGCAGACTTGGGAACCCTATTGTTAGTAACAGATGACTTGCACCATCGCTGACAGCCTACTGCAACACCCCAGTGGGTTGTGACACCACCACTGTGGGAACCACCAGCCTGGAAAATAGACCTAAGGAGGAAGATGTTTATATGAATGAGTTGGAAAAGGTAGCTGGAAGGTGGGTGAAACTAGATATCAGCAGTTTGTGTCAGGCCTCCCAGCACAGTGCTTTCTGGAAAAGTGGGCAAGTAAAGGAGCTGGCTTTGGAACATACACATCACATTGTTGCAGCTGAGCCTGCAGAGATAAGCTTCGGGGCGTCCTGCCGCCTGCCAAGAATACAGGACAGAAGCCCCAGAAGCCACAGTATTTATAGTCTAAGATACAATCACTCCTGGTTGAGAATTCTCCCCTTTGACACAGCAAGTGACAGATGCTGGGGGGCTTCCCTGGTGGCTCAGTTGGTAAAGAATCTGCCTGCAACTCAGGAGACCTGGGTTCAATCCCTGGGTCGGGAAGATCCCCTGGACCAGGAAGTGGCAACCCACTCCAGTATTCTTGCCTGGAAAATCCCATGAATAGAGGAGCCTGGGGGCCTATAGTCCATAGGGTCACAAAGAGTCAGACACAACTGAGCACACATGCATTGGGGGAAAAATAAGCATGTCTCCCAGGACATGTGGAAGCTTCTATTTGGGCATTTTGGCCCCTTGACACCAGGTCAGTTAGGTGACTTTGGTCATGAGTTCATCTGCATTAGCCCCATTTAACCTCCATTCCCCCAAAAAGAATCTAGCCAAGAAGTATTATTATTCCCATTCAGTGTAAGGAGAAACTCAAGCTCTGTGGAGGTTTCAATGCAAAACTGTAAATTCTTTGACGTTCTTGCCATGAAGACGAGACATCTATATTCGTTCCCTCCCCTAGAACAAAGGCATGACGTTCCACACCTCCTTGAAAACAATGAACTGTGACCTGTGAGGCTGGGTCACAAAAGGCCCTCGACTTCTGCTTTCCACTCTCCTGGGACAAGTCCCCTTGGAGCCTGGGCCTTGGTATAAAAAGTCTAGCTGCCCTGAAGCCATCTTGCTGGAGTCCATATGGCGAGATCACACTGTTAGGGAAGAGTATCCTGAGGAGCCCCAGATGACATGTTCTAGTCCCTAGCTGTCTAGGACTCCCCAGGCCAGCGATCAGACAAATGAATGGGGTGGAGTTCAAGAAAACTGGAGCCCGGCCACTGTGCAACTTTGTAGAAGGACCAAAAAGTTCCTCACTGGGCTCCTTCAACCCCCACACAGTGAAAGAGAATACATGCTCATTTGTTTTATGCCACCAAGTTAGGAATGATTTGCTGTGCAGCAGGCTCTAAGAGAAGTCACTTTCCAAGATCACTAAGGAACTTCCCAATGGAGCTGAGGCTGGAATCATTCCATTCAATGCAGTATTTAATAACCAGAGAGGCGTGGCCCCTGGGGACCAGACAAGAATAAGATACTGCCCAAACCCTCTGCAATCAGGGCCTCAATTTCCGCCTCCTCCTGAAGGCAGCTCCTCCATGCTGGAGGTGGGTGGAGTGGGTGAGCCCCACTGTCACTGGTTTCTAGAAGGAATTGGCTCCAGGGCATTCTGGCTGTTTCTCTGCAGCATGCTGTGTACAGGTGGCTTCTGGCACCAAGAGGTGCCAAGCCTGCCACCAGCCTTGGCTTTCCCTCCAGCCCTACTCTGATGAGCTGGTTGGCTGTGTTTACAATTGAAAGCAGACAGCGTTGCAAAGGTAGGTAGTTACCACACAGCCTGCCTGCAGAGTGTAGCTTGGCTCTCATGAATTATGTCCAGTCCCTGGTCTCACATTTGGCTGGATCTGCAAGAAAAATACGTGTGTTCCGGGCCCCAGCTGATCTTTTAATCTAGCTTCTGTTCTAACATAAACATTCTCTGTTAAAATTATAAACTTTCAACTGCTTTTTCAAAATAGATTGGTATAAAAGCATAAAATATATAAAAATCATTTTTATTTTGTAATGAACTCAGGGCTGTTGGGTGGCCAGCACTCACTCAGACTCCTGAGGTCGTCCTGTGAGTCAAGGGGGAGGCATTTACAGCGAAAACCAAGGGAATGGTGCCCCAACCCTGGGGTACAGCAGTCCTATGGTATTCTGTACTCTTTTTCATTTCTGAGGTATATGTAGTGTATTTTCATTTAATCTTCACGTTTCATGAATGAAATCAACAAATATTGATCAAGTATTGACGTGATTAGATATCAAATCAGTTTTGTTTAAAAAATGAGAACTAGCTTATTTTTGCCTGTCATACAATCAAAGCCCAATTAAAATTTATTTGCCAAATTTATATTGCGGCTTTCTAGGTCTCCTTTAATCAAAGAATTCCTAAACATAAAGAAGAAGAAAGGGGAGGGGAAGAAAATGATGGAGAATTCAGCATTGTGATAAGGAGTAAATATTATGTTTAGAATATTATGCACAGTGCCTGGCCTATGATAGATACTCAATAAATGCGATTATAGATCTTTATTATTCTGCCTTGTCTCTCCAAGTCCTCTTCACCAGGAAGATACAAATGATGTCAAACTCACAGGGCTATTTAAATTTCTTTTACTGCTTGGCTGGCTCACATCTGCGGGACCTTTGAGCATCCTGCACTGTAAGTTCCACACCATCATTTCTGGGACTCTGTGGACATGTCCATCAGGTGTATGAGGACTAGCCTGCTGACTACCCTGCACATCTGCCTGTGCCTTGCCTGTCACCAGCATACCCTGCTTTCAGTTGCCACAGCCTGGAAGCTTCCCCTGATGGGAGAAGAGAGGTCCAGTTTCTCTGCCACCTATCTGCTCTGATGACCTGAGCAAAGCTGACAGCAAAGTGTGGGGAGAGAACCATCTCTGTGTTAACAGCTGTGGGAGGGATGCTGAGCAGGGTGCCTTGTGACCTTCTGTGTTAGAAATTTACAGACAGAATGATCATTTTTAAATAGGCATTGATGTTTTCCTTCCTCTCCCCAAGAAACAGACAAGCACCTGCATCCCAGAGGCTGGGCTGGGTGGGAACAAATAGCTACCTTTACACCAGACTTGGATTCTTTACTCTCTTCAGCACTGAAGGCTGTGCTGTTAGGGCCAGTTTACTGCCCTCAAACCTCTTCTCTTGGAAGGTCTTTTCCCTGCTGGGGGTCTGTTCAGCTCCCTACAGAGTCAGCCCATGGTGGGCCCAACCAGCATTTCTTCCAGCATGCTCTTCTGCCTGTGCAAACAGGCTGCTGCAGGTCCACGTCTCGTCTGCTGGTCATTCACGCTTAGCCTCCCACCACCGCTGCTTCACACCTGCTCTGTGGAGCACTGCCTCCTGCATCTCCATCCTCCTCAAGGAATGGCCGCTGTGGCTGCCACAGGTTCTGTCCAGCTCCCATTGGACTTGGCTCTTCCTGTCCCAAAGTGACAATTCTGGCAAATGAGAAGCCTGGCCTCTCAGGTGGATGGAAAGAAACCAGTATTCATTGAGCACCCCACTAAATGTCAGGGTGTCTGGCCACATCTTTCCTAGCTGTCCAGGATTCCCCTTTTGCAGCATGAGTGAGAGAAGCTTACTTTGCCGTAGCCAGGAGCCTGACTTTGAAACCAACTCTGGCTGAATCAAAAGTTCATGCTTCCCAGAACTTTGCAGTCTCTGCGTCCCCTGAAGGAATCTTTGCCTGTCAATGGTCACACTTCATGGTGTCATGAGAGTTATTAAAAGCCCCTCAAGAGCTAGGCTGAACATGACTCGGAGTAATAGTTCTGACCACCACGTTCCTCCCACATGGCCCCTAAACTAGCCCTGGACCAATCCCCATCACTAGTTACGCTAGCACCTTTCTTGGGGTCTGCAGTTACTGTCCACAGCCCCTCCTTGAGAGTCATCCTAAGCTCCGAAGTATTGATATCTTCCTCCAGTGTCTCCAAGGGACCTGGGTCCCCTGAGAACATGGGGCCCCTCGTGGCATTCCTAGTGATGTCTACTCTTTCATTACTGATACTGGTAGTTTTTGGTCCCCCACCACCCCTGTCTGTTAATTTAACTGGAGTTTTATGCATTTTGTTGATATTTTCATTGACTTTGTTTATTGTTTTTCTGATTTCACTTTCATTGATTTTTGCTCTTATCTCTATATATTCCTTCCTTCTGCATACGTTAGATTGAATTTGTTCTTCTTTTCCAATTTCTTAATGTGGAAGCTTAGACTATTGATTTGAGACTTTCTTTTTTTAATATGAGCATTTAATGTTATGAATTTTTTCTCAAAGCACTTCCAATTGTTATACTTTTATTATTATTCATTTAAAAATATTTTCTTATTTCCCTTCAAACTTCCCTTACCTCTTTGACCAATGGACTATTTGTATAGTAAGTTTATATTGTTTAGTTCCTAAATGTTTGGATGTTTTCTAGCTATCTTTCTGCTTTTGATTTTTTAAAAATTCTTTTATGGTCATACATATTTATTACTGTCTACATACCTGAGTGCTTTCAATTATTTTTTTTTTATTTAGGTTTTATATAATGACCCAGAACATGCCCACATAGGCACTTTAAAAGAATGTGACTTTTGCTATTTTGGAGAAGATTGTCATCTGTTCAGACCTGCTGGAGATTTTTGGAGTTTTTCTCTCCTCAAATTCCTGGATAATATTGATTTTTGTTTGTTTGCTTTAGCAACTAACCTCATTAGATACAGATAAAAAATTCTGTGGAACTGGTTTCACCTCAGGTCAGGTCTCAAAGTGACTGTGATACAGCTTTAGGTCTGACTTATTCATGTGCAGCCTGGGCAGTGAGCCCAGAGCCGTGTTGGTTTGTACAATTTAGAGCATTTGTTTCTCCAGTTCTGGCCTCTCCAGGGTTTCCCACACACTCTCCAGTTCCCAGGGCCACTGGTACCTGGTTCCTCTGGCCAGAAAAATGGGCTCCTCGTAGAGTTTATTTGGATCTGTTCTGCAGTTCTATGTGACTGGCACTACATCCAGGGCAGAGTGGTGAGATAAAATAGAGGAAACAATAATGGAGCTTTCCCCCATCATCTTTGGGACACAGAGAATGCTTTTTGCCTGATTCTCTGACCAGAGAGACTCAATTTTTTTCCCTCAGGGCTTTAGGTATTCATACCACAACCACTGCCATGAAGTTCCAGACTGGGGCCACCCTTGTGTTACAAATAGAAAAAAGAAGAGGAAAAAATTGGGATGTGTCCCACACTTTTCAGGTTGCAGGGGGCCCCCTTTCTTGTTTTGGTTGACAAAGGTAGGTTCAGAGTCCTGATGTCTCTGACTGCTGTCCAGTTCCATAACTGGGGCCACTTTCCTGAAAGAAGGGTGAAATAAAGGAAGAAAAATGACCCCAAATACTGGTTTTTCAATTTTTTACTTTCCTCTGCTTACTTTTCAGATTCCTTAAGTATCTGAGTTTCATTGTGTCAGTTTTAGCCCTAGTTAGAGAAAGAGGGTACAGAGGGCTTCATTTTGGCCAACAACAGCAGTTGCAGTAATATTAGAAACCTAACAATTATTGAATTCTATATACATTTTGCATCTTCCTGTCCTTCCCTTTCTGGGAAGGCTTTTTAAAATGCTGAATTTGTGGGGATTTTGGAGATGCTGTGGGAATCTGACTTCTGCTTTCACCGAGAAGTGCTGAGCGTTTCATAGCGGGGAAGGGGGTGTCTGTTAGTCCATATGCAGCTCTTTCGCAAACTGATAACTTCAACCTCCCATGAGCCATTATGATCCAGTGTCCAGGCAGTGTTCATACGTGTTTCTGTGTTTATTTTCACATTCTGGAAATATATGGTGCCTGTAATACTGGGCGTAACTGTCGGTTTATTTGTCTGTCTCCTCCTGAGGGTCCTCGAGGGCAGAGAATTTTTTCAGAGGCATGGCAGGCTGGTGATCATTTGTTAAAAATTGTCTGATTTTGCCTTGAAAGTGACGTTCTTGGCATGAGTGCCGGCATTTTTCTTGTCTGTTAACCATGTCTGAGGATGATAACCCGTCACCCGTCTCTGAGAGCTATCCTGTGATCACAGGCTCTGCTCCCTGAGAGAGGGTCAACACTTCACAAACACCCGTGTTCTCAGCTGTCGGACATGGTCACACTGAATATGCTCTACTTCAGGCACAGGTAACTAAACCATGGCACAGCCAAGTGTCTTTGGACTCACCCTAAAGTTACTGATCACCATGAAGAAGCTGAAATAGAGAATCTGGGTCAATCCAGACTCATTGTAGCAGTTCTGATCTCAATTGCCCTCAGATGCCTAGTTGGCAGCTCGATATACACTTACACTCATTTTTACTCCTGTATTAAGACATCACTTAATAGGTTTTCTGACTTCCTCTGTATCTCTGGCTGCGTGAACAACCAAATGCAGCAGCGTGCCATGCTTCACCCACATCCTTGTGCTCCCCCACCACCATATCATTTCCCTCTTCTCGTGGAACAAAAGCCTTAAAAATGTTTTCTCATTTTTTTTTTTTAATTTACAATCTACTGGTTTATGAGTGCAAGGCAATTTTATGTTATTTTTCAAGTCTTTTACATACTTGGGGAACTTTGCCTTCGAGAGGGATCAGCAAGATGTCACATCAGCCATTCACCTCCATGTTCTAAATTGAGCGCCTACCCTGTCTGGCTGAATGCTCCATTCATATCATTGGAAACAGCTCCATACCCTCAGGAGCTATACGGAGTTGCACACACACCTCACACCATCACAAAGTTGCCTCAGATGAGAATTTGATTTCCTCCACAGCATTTTAAATTCCAGCAAATGGGCTCTATTTTAAAAAAAAACAACAAAACAAAACAGGAAATGCTGCAAAGGCCTGTGCCCTTGTCTTTTGTTCAAGGCTAATGTGCTGACTCAGCAGAGAAACCTGTAGTCTGGACAGCAGAAACCTGAACTTCCCCAAGAACAAACAGGGTCCCTCAGTCTCCCAGTGAGCCTGGCGCTGAGTCAGCTGTGCAACTCAGTGTCTCTGTAGCTCCCCGCTGAATCACTTTTTAAAAATTTTTTCTTCCTTTTTTATTGAGATATAATTGACCTATTATTGTAAGAATAGAAAGAGCAGGAGTCCTGCTGTGAGCTGGAGTCCCTGGGTTTACAGAAGGACCTGTGTGCCTGCCTCCCTTTCCCTCTCCACTGCTGCACCAGCCAAGGCTGGCTCCCCACCCCCAGTTTCAGCCTTGCCTTGCACCCCCAGGCTATACCAACCCTACCACTGCTCCTTCTGTCACCAGCCATGAAAAAATGCTTACAAAGTACTTAACTGAATTAAACTGGATTGAATTCAGGGTCTAAGTGTGCTACTAGAAAAATCATCAACATAAACTTTTGGAAGGCCTTTCTTGAAAACATATTGAATGGAAACTTCCTTACCTTTCAAATGACTGATAGCATGTGCTGTGAGACAGTCTATTTGTTATCCATTTTCACTTTTGTTTTGCAACAATAATATTTAAATTATTTCATCTATTTCTAAAATTTCTTGTGAAGGTAGAACTCTAGAACTCCAGTGTTTACATCTCTCTCACCTGAATCTAAAAGTTTCTGCCATTTTCACATTTTGGTGTAAACTGCTTTGCTCTTCCCCTCCTCCTGAAATTAAGGTGTCAGTGGCAATGAGTCTTCACAAATAATGGGCTTTTAAGAGCCAAAGGCCTTACAGATCATCTGAATTAAGAGTGGAATGGGGATAAGAAGCATGTGTTCAGTCATGTCTGACTCTTGGCAACCCCATGGACTGTAACCTGCCAGGCTTCTCTGACCATGGAATTCTCCAGGCAAGAATACTGGAGTGGGATGCCATTTCCTCCTCCGAGGGACCTTCTCAACGTAGGGACTGAACCCATGTCTCTTGTATCTCCTGCATTGGCAGGCAGATTCTTTACCACTAGTGCCACCTGGGAAGCCAAACTAGAGTGAGTTGCCTGCAAAAGAGACTTCTGCTGGTCAGGCAAGCGAGGAGTAGCTTCAAACAGAAAGACAGATATCCATCATAAAAGAGGAGAATTCATCTAAGCAATATTATAATATGCTTGGTTATTTTTTTAAATTTCAAGACCCATTGATTTCCCTAATTTGCCTTGTCTGATTCTCCATGGAAACCATGCACACAGAATCTGTTTGTATATATACATTCATCCTGAAAATATTTACCAAGTACTTATGAAAATCAGGCATTGAGTTAGGTCTTGGGCATGCAAAGGAAGGCTTTTCTATGAAGGCCTGTTTTACACTCATAGGGAAAATTGTCACCAGCAAAGCCTACTGGATACCCAGGAAAAATATTAGTAAAATGTAATCTAGGTGATAAGGCCTAATCTCTTTTGTGCTTAGTTCCACTTACCTAGAGGTGGGTGTATGCAGAGGCCTGGAACCTAACACATCAGATTAGAGTTCCCAGTGTGAGCCACTGCACTGACACCTCAACTTGATGGGCCGCCTGCGGAGACATTGCACCTGGCTGCGAGCTGGAGCCCTGAGCAACACGACTGTGCCTGCCCCGGAGAGCCCCTTACTCTTCACCTCCAAACTCTATAAAGCAGCCCTTTGGGGAAAGCATGAGTCTAGAACACAAGCTCATACCTCTCCATTCTCTGATCAAAGGATGAAGCTTCCTTTGCTTCTGCACCAAACTTGGTTTTATTCCATTGGTGCAAGCAACACTGAGCAGGAGAATCCTTGTTGGGCCCCAGCTCAAAAGGGTTGGAAACCAAATGAAGGTTGATAGAGGGAAAGCCACTGAAATGTTGATCCTGCAATGGAAGTCTTTATCCTAGGGTGGAGGCATAAAGGAGGAAGCAGAAATTTCATTCCTATTTTTCTGTTTTGGAGAACAGAATAGGTGACCTTGTGAAAAGTCTTTGTATACTTTTACCGAACTCTCATATTTATCTTCTGAAATAGACTCAGTTAAGAAAACTGTTATGCCCAAAATTTCTTGCCTTAATAATAACTACATTCATTTTCCTACAGGAGGGGGTAGTTCTAGAGAAAGCAATGTTTCTTCAGCGAGGATCTCTTCCTACTTTCTATGACCTTGCTTCTGACTCAGGAGGGCTGTGGATACACCCAATATGAGGATGGTTTTGTGTGTATGTCAGAAGATTTCTAAGTATGAAAGTAATTTCATACAAGTGTGTATGAATCCATAATTAAAAACCACCTAAGCTGAGAAAGTGGCATTAGCTAAAACGTTGTAAAATCAATGTTTATTTTCTCTTGGGTCCTAGTAATAGTAGGAAAATAGTGCCTAGGGAAAAAAAATAAATCACCTGTTGAGGGGAGCAGAGTGTGGAAAAGTCGGCTGGGTTGAGATTGAGTCCCCAGCCTAAGTAGATAATCTGAGAGACTGGTCTTACAAGACAAGTTTTATGCTATGGCTGTCCACCATCATGGCTTTATCCAATTATGTGGAAAAGAGCTTCTGGGAAGCTGCTCCAGGCAAACCAGATAGCTACTATCATCTACCTCAACCACCAGCCACCTCCTTCCTTTCCCTCCACATCTTCCCCTCTTCTACCATCCCTTTCTTTCTCTGAACCTTGTTTCCAGTAGCAGGAGTGAGAGGTAGAGAAAAGAGAGAGAATGACTTGTTAAAGAACCAAGCCACAAACCCTTGCCTCTGTTTACCCTTTCTCCTATTTGACTCTCTTAAGGTTAAGTCATCTATAAGAACCGAAATTTAGAAAAATATTTGCAAACTCCATCTAGAAGTAAACTGAGACAGCCACTTTCACCAACCTCTACCCAATGAGCCTGTGACATTAGGTAAAATTTGTACACAGGAAATCAACTCCCTTGATGGTATTCATGTCCTTTTTAAAAGCAGTTATTTTTCTGTTTTAATTTGCCTTGCCTTTACTGGTGAGAAGTTAATCAGAAGCTACACTTTGGAGACCTGAGATGGTTGGGTTTCTTATTTTATACCTAAAGGGAAAGCCAACTGAGTAAATTCTAAGTTATTTTAAAGGCAACGTGATCTGGCCACACTATAGTTACCAGCTTTTGTAGAATAAGCCTTAAGTGAGAGTTGGTCAGTCGTGTATGACTTTTTGCGACCCCATGGACTATACAGTCCATGGAATTCTCCAGGCCAGAATAGTGGAGTGGGTAGCCTTTCCCTTCTCCAGGGGATCTTCCCAACCCAGGGATTGAACCCAGGTCTCCTGCCTTGCAGGCAGATTCTTTACCAGCTGAGCCACAAGGGAAGCCAAATACAGTCACATATTTAGGCTGTGCACATTTCTGTTTTTAGCAGAATGGCTTTTTAAAATTAAAGATATGAAATTAGCTAGCCCTGATCAGAGAAACAACACAGTAGCAAAGCTTCTGCAAACTGACATAGCAAAATGCTGACAATAGACTCTAGAGGGGGCAGAGAGTCCCTAAGGAATAAAGAACCCCCACCTAGGCAGCAGTTCTCTGTGCTGATCTTCAGTCGGTTCCTGGACTTTCAAAAGAACAACAACAAGCAGCTTAACTGGACTCTTAAGTCTGTTTCGTACTCTTTACATGTGTTACTTCTTTTTCTTCAAAAGGCCATTTTGAGGGATATACCTTTATTACCTCCATTTTGAAGATGGTAAAATTTTAAAATGTTAAATGAAGTGCCCAGCTAGTGAGTGACAGAGCAGGGATCCAAACTCAGTCTTAATTTAGATACTGATATTTTGAACTTGATCCTCAGAGCACCTAATACAGTGTTGGATACTTGAAAATAATTAAGACTTTGTTGATCCATCTGTGGGATAATTGACTCAGCAGGTGAAGAATCTGCCTGCAATGCAGGAGACTCAGGTTTGATCCCCAGATTGGGAAGATCCCCTGGAGAAGGAAATGGCAACCCACCCCAATATTCTTGCCTGGAGAATCCCATGGACAGAGGAGTCTAGTGGGCTACAGTCCATGGGGTTGCAAAGAGTTGGAAATGACGGCACACAAGCAAACTAGTAATAACTGTATAAGAGGGACAGTAAACAGGAAAGGTGGAGAAGGCAATGAGGAGCCTGGTAGGCTACAATCCATGGGGTCACTAAGAGTCTGGACACGACTGAGCGACTTCACTTTCCCTTGTCACTTTCATGCACTGGAGAAGGAAATGGCAACCCACTCGTGTTCTTGCCTGGAGAATCCCAGGGACGGGGGAGCCTGGTGGGCTGCCGTCTATGGCGTCGCACAGAGTCGGACACAGCTGAAGCAACTTAGCAGCAGCAGCAACAGCAGCAAACAGGAAAAGAGACCTAAAGGGATCACTCACCACTCAATTTTTCTAGTTATTTTCCACATTATTCCTTAACGCAGTATTTACTGAAATTTTACTAGGGATTGCCTAGTGTATCTAGTACAGTGCCAGGTACTGAGGTGGGTAGAAAACAGAAATAAATATGAATCTTGTATTTTAGTAGCTCACAGCTCAATTAAAGACTCCCAAGGATAGTCAGACAACTTAAATGGTCAAACAACATGGCAAAGGGAAGTGACATTAGTGGACTACGGAGGAGCTGGCAGGACCCCAGCTTCCAGGAGGAGGGGGCTTCTGAGCAGAGACGTGAAAGATGAGCAAGAGGAGAACAACAGTTAAGGCCTTGACAGACTTGGGGGAGAGTGTGAGCACAGGCAAGAGAAAGGGACATGGCCATTTCAAGCAGTTCATTGCTGCTGCAGTGAAAGTGCTGTGTTGGGAGTATCAGTGTATCCGTGGTCCTGGACAGGGAGGGAGGGACGAAATCAAACAGAACCTTCTAAGGCATGGGAGGTGGGAGTTGGATGAATGAAATAGCAGAGGTGTGGGGGCAAGGGAGGGAAGCAGTAATTATGCTTCTATCACTGTGAGTAAATCACAATGTAAAAAAAAAAAAAAAGAGTGCAGTTCATGTCCTTGAGTTCTCTTCATTTCTCCTTTGGATTTTTCCTATTTTCTATTAAAGTGAAAGTGAAAGTGTTAGTCACTCAATCATGTTGGACTCTTTGAGACCCCATGGACTGTAGCCTGCCAGGCTCCTCCATGGAATTTTCCAGGCAAGAATACTGGAGTAGGTTGCCATTCTTTTCTCCAGGGAATCTTCACAACCCAGGGATCAAACCCAGGTCTCCTGCATTGCAGACAGACTCTTACTCTTTACCAGGGACGCCCTCTATTTTCTATTAAAACACATGCAAACATGAAACACATTTCATTCACAAAATAACAAGACCTACAAAAAGTGGTAAGGAATCAGTTTGCTGAAATAACATACCTATAAAAGTGCCAAGGAACCAGTTTGCATAGCAACCCACTCCAGTATTCTTGACTGGAGAATTCCATGGACAGAGAAGCCTGGGGAATACAGCCCTTGGAGTCACTAAGAGTAGGACACAATTTCATGACAAATGTTATAATATGTCACAGCCAGCAGATGGCACTAGGCATATATAAAATAAACATTTTGTGCACTATAACTTTAGTGGACATTCCCTCCTAGTTATTACAAAAAGAAATTGTTTTTATAATACAGCAAATTATCTTTGTATGTATGGGGAATAAACATGAACTATGTTTCAGATTATGGTAGCTTTGCTTTTCAGTATACTAGAGAGAAGGCAATGGCAACCCACTGCAGTACTCTCGCCTAGAAAATCCCACGGATGGAGGAGCCTGGTAGGCTGCAGTCCATGGGGTTGCCAAGAGTCAGACACGACTGAGCGACTTCACTTTCACTTTTCACTTTCATGATTGGAGAAGGAAATGGCAACCCACTCCAGTGTTCTTGCCTGGAGAATCCCAGGGACAGAGGCCTGTTGGTTGGGCTGCCGTCTATGGGGTCGCACAGAGTTGGATACGACTGACATGACTTAGCAGCAGCAGCAGCAGAGAGTGTCTAATAAAGCCCAGCTGTTACATTTAAGATAACTGGACTTGGCTAGAGTAATTTGTGATCAAATTTCAGTGTCTAAATCCTCAAAGAAGCGTGCATGTGTATTTACTAAGCTTTGATGGTTTGAATGCCTGGCTTCTATGGTTCACATAGCACTTTATTCTGGAAACTCTGAGGTTTGACTAAGGTCCAGGGTGTGAGAAGCATGGGCATCTCACAGTCATGCAGTCCCCCTCTCCTGACAACAGCTACCACGATATAGCCAGAAAAGGGATTACCTTCAGGGCCTCAGTGAACTTCTAAAAAGAAGTTTCATTGGAGGCACCATCTCTGAGTGGTCAGGAAAATTCATGGAAAACTTGACTTACCTACAGAGTTGTTTTGTTTTGTATTTATAAGCCCTGCACACACACAGAACAGCACAACTCTCCAGAATCCCCGGCAGACTGAGACAAAAACCCTGAACTTGCTCTGCTTGGGATTCGGGCTGGCATCCACCTAGGTTAGTTCAGATTCTCCAGGAAACAGATGCTGAGAGAGGACAAGAGGCTTCTTGGAAGGGGGGATCAGCTGTTAGAGGAGGGAGCTGGATTGGTTAGGGAAGATTTTAGGAATGAGGTGGATCTGATACCTACAACAAAAGGAGCAAGAAAGGAGAGCCAGGGGGATCCAACCAGGTCTTGGCTTACTCAGCAGGGAGTTCCAAAGTCCAGCACTGGGCAGAGACGGCCAGGCCCTGGTACCCTGCTATGCCTTGTCACTGGCTGAGGACTTCCCGGGAGAGTGTGACCCTTCCTTGAACAGTAGTGGCAGATGCAGAAGGGGCTGCAGGAGGAGGCCGTCAGTAAACTGTAGGTGGACAGTTAGTTTTTTCCCAGAAGAAGGTCTGAGGGCTGGTGTACCTTTGTGGCTGCCACACTAACCTAGTTAAAACAAACTCCATTCATGTGAAGATTCCCTTTGTATTCTTTAGGTCTCTCTCAGATGAAGGCTTGTGAACAGGCTGTTTCTTTTCCAGTAGTTGAGGTGCTATTTCTGTACGATGTTAACTCCTACATTCTTGGGTTATGATTCAATCCAGAATATTCCATGAAGGGCCCTTCAGCTTCATTTGAAAAATCTCGATGTCTGTACGTGAATCATACGTACCTCTTTTATGGAATTAAAAAAAAAATAGACTGTCTGTGTTTAAAAGTTACAGATGAATTTTAGTATCAGGCAAGCATAATAAGGAAGTCAGTATCTGCAAAGGCTCCTCTCAGTTCAGTTCAGTCACTCAGTCGTGTCCGACTCTTTGCGACCCCATGAATTGCAGCATACTGGGCATCACCAACTCCTGGAGTTCACTCAAACTCATGTCCATCGAGTCGGTGATGCCATCCAGCCATCTCATCCTCTGTCGTCCCCTTCTCCTCCTGCCCCCAATCCCTCCCAGCATCAGAGTCTTTTCCAATGAGTCATGAGGTGGCCAAAGTATTGGAGTTTCAGCTTTAGCATCAGTCCTTCAAAAGAACACCCAGGATTGATCTTTAGAATGAACTGGTTGGATCTCCTTGCAGTCCAAGGGACTCTCAAGAGTCTTCTCCAACACCACAGTTCAAAAGCATCAATTCTTTGGCGCTCAGCCTTCTTCACAGTCCAACTCTCACATCCATACATGACCACAGGAAAAACCATAGCCTTGACTAGACGGACCTTTGTTGGCAAAGTAAAGTCTCTGCTTTTGAATATTCTATCTAGGTTGGTCGTAACTTTCCTTCCAAGGAGTAAGCATCTTTTAATTTCATGGCTGCAATCACCATCTGCTCCTCTAACATAAGACAAAGTCAATATAAGTGATTTTGTTACATATTTGCTCTTTTGGATTAATAATTCTTAGATCTTTCTTATTAACATCTAGGTGAGTGTTGACTCAGTGTCTGAATCTCATGGGTGGTGCTTTCTAACTCACTTCCACATGGAATATCTTATTTATGCACACAATTCAAAGTATTCAAGGTGAGGAAGGTGTTACAACCAATTTACAGATGAAGAAACAGAGCCTGAGAGGTAACAGACTGGAAAGTAAGGCATGCATATTCTTACCACTCCAGAGGCCTAACTTTCCTTTAGACCCTGCTGCTTTCAGGATCTCCCCATCTCTCCAACTTACGGTAAATATCTCAACACCCGGGTGCTCTCACTGAACTAAAGTGCAGTGCCCAGATTGAGTCATGTCCTCTAATGATGCCATGCTGCCTCCTTTACCTGGAAAGACCCCCACCACCACTGCAGTCCCCCTTGGTTACTTCCTGTTTTCCCTTTAAGATCAAATCAAGCAGCACATCTGCTAGGATATCTTTTTTGAAAGGACCCAGTCGTCTTTCCTTCCATTGCGCTCCAGCACTGATCACAGTGCGATGATTATCACTGCTATCTGAACAGACTCTCGTATATTGTATCTCTACAGTTGGCAGACAATGTACTTTGAAAAGATCAAAGACAGGACTCTAAGAGCTACAGAGCATACCAAGAGTATTAGATAGCAAATATTAATACTTGATTAGATCTTATTTCAAAGAAAAGCAGTGTACCCTATTAATATTAGTGAAACATGCTAGAAATTTTGCTTTTGAAAAAATATCTAATGGATACATACAGTATTCTATTAACTGTGTACATTTTGTATTTTTTCTAATCTTTGTAGTTAACAACAGGAGGAGAAAACAAGGTAATTTAGCATGATACAAGAGAAACAGGGAGGCCAATTTTAAGTTCTAAACAAGGTACTGCTGAGTAATAAAAATCTTGACCTTTGAAAAAACAAAAACAAATTTGCATTTATCCTAACTATTAAACAACATGAATATTTGATATGCAGAGGCTGTCAAATACTCTGATGGGCTGCAAAAACAGAATTCTCATCACATGGAGGCTATCTTAAGGACATGAAGAAGCCACTTTATATTGCACATTTTTAAAATATATTCTTTTTAATGGCTGAGTAATACTCCATTGTGTATATGTACCACAGCTTTCTTATCCATTCATCTGCTGATGGGCATCTAGGTTGCTTCCATGTCCTGGCTATTATAAACAGTGCTGCGATGAACATTGGGGTACACAGGTCTCTTTCCCTTCTGGTTTCCTCAGTGTGTATGCCCAGCAGTGGGATTGCTGGGTCATAAGGCAGTTCTATTTCCAGTTTTTTAAGGAATCTCCACACTGTTCTCCATAGTGGCTGTACTAGTTTGCATTCCCACCAACAGTGTAAGAGGGTTCCCTTTTCTCCACACCCTCTCCAGCATTTATTGCTTGTAGACTTTTGGATTGCAGCCATTCTGACTGGCGTGAAATGGTACCTCATAGTGGTTTTGATTTTCATTTCTCTGATAATGAGTGATGTTGAGCATCTTTTCATGTGTTTGTTAGCCATCTGTATGTCTTCTTTGGAGAAATGTCTATTTAGTTCTTTGGCCCATTTTTTGATTGGGTCATTTATTTTTCTGGAGTTGAGCTGTAGGAGTTGCTTGTGTATTTTTGGGATTAGTTGTTTGTCAGTTGCTTCATTTGCTATTATTTTCTCCCATTCTGAAGGCTGCCTTTTCACCTTGCTAATAGTTTTACGCAGCCATTAAAAAGAATACATTTGAATCAGTTCTAATGAGATGGATGAAACTGGAACCTATTATACAGAGTGAAGTAAGCCAGAAAGAAAAACACCAATATAGTATACTAACGCATATATATGGAATTTAGAAAGATGGTAACAATAACCCTGTGTACGCGACAGCAAAAGAGACACTGATGTATAGATCAGTCTTATGGACTGGGAGAGGGAGAGGGTGGGGAGATTTGGGAGAATAGCAGTGAAACATGTACAATATCATGTAAGAAACGAGTCGCCAGTCCAGGTTTGATGCATGATACTGGATGCTTGGGGCTGGTGCACTGGGACGACCCAGAGGGATGGTATAGGGAGGGAGGAGGGAGGAGGGTTCAGGATGGGGAACGCAGGTATACCTGTGGCGGATTCATTTCGATATTTGGCAAAACTAATACAATATTGTAAAGTTTAAAAATAAAATAAAATTAAAAAAAAAAGAAAGTAGATCAGTTGTAAATGTATATTGAAAACTCTAGGGCAACTGCTCTTTGTTATTGGTGTTATTGTTGTTATAAGGTGTGACTACCTTTTAATAAAATATTTTGGTTTCTTCCAAAAAAAAAATATATATATATATATTCTGAATTGTAACAAAATTTCTATGATGTCTTTCTTCAGTCTATAATGTAATTTTTTAAAAGTTATTACCACTTCTGAAAGATCATGCACTTTACTACTATTATGGATTTTCCAACTTTCCCTTTATGAACATGATTTACTTCTATAGAAAAAAAAAATTTAAATAATCACTTTCTATCCAGTTTGGTTGTTCAATACAGGCACTGTCATATCATCTGCCATTTAAAGAAACTAAGTAATACATTACACAAATGTACGCTCATCTACAATTTGAGAATTAGACAAGTTGTACTCCAGTCTGATGACGCTTGTTTAAGCACCCTGCTGCTGCTAAGTCACTTCAGTCATGTCCGACTCCGTGAGACCCCATAGACGGCAGCCCACCACGCTCTCCCATCCCTGGGATTCTCCAGGCAAGAACACTGGAGTGGGTTGCCACCTCCTTCTCCAATGCATGAAAGTGAAAAGTGAAAGTGAAGTCGCTCAGTCATGTCCGACCCTCAGCGACCCCATGGACTGCAGCCCACCAGGCTCCTCCGTCCATGGGATTTTCCAGGCAAGAGTACTGGAGTGGGGTGCCACTGTCTTCTCCGTTAAGCACCCTAGAACCACTAAAAGAAAATCTGAGGCTTAAGAACCACTGATGTGGTATCAATGCCTTACTTTGAAGGGTGTAAAATATATCAAACATTATCAAGTATACACACATCTTAATTACAAAATGAAAACTTACATACTTAACACCCAGTTAGAACAGGGACATTTAAGCACCCAGGGTTCCTCTGGATTGCACTCTGTCTTAGAAGTGATTGCTGGCCTAACTCTTGTGTGAATTCTGCCTATGCTTTTATTGTTTTGCTACACATGTATCTCCTAATATTCTTGTTTTGCTTTTAGGCTATATACAAATACCACATATACTTACACATGCATACACATACAACCATTGCTAACTTTTTTATTCTTTTTTCAAAAATTTATGTATCTGTTTTTGGATGCCGTGGGTCTTCATTGCAGCATGGGCTTTCTCTAGTTTGCTGTGAGCAGGGGCTGCTCTGTGTGGTGAGCGGGCTTCTTACCGTGGTGGCTTCTCCAGCTGCAGAGCACAGGTTCTAGGCAGGTTTCAGTAGTTGTGGCATGTGGGATCTTTCCAGACCAGGGATTGAACCCACGTTCCCTGCATTGGCAGGCAGATTCTTAATGACTGGGCCACCAGGAAAATTCCAAGCTTTTTATTCTTAACCTTATATTTGAGATTCATTCCTATTGACATGTGAATAGATGATTTACCCCTGTATAATATTCCATTATATGGAACTGTTTTGTTTTACTCACTCACTCTATTGGTGCCTTTAGGTTGCTTCCAGCTCCCTCCACCAGGTACAAATAAGGCTTCCATGAACATTCTTGGGTTTGAAAATTTAATAATTCTGCCTTCTATAACCTATAAAAAGCAGCTCAGATGAGATCAATAATAATGGTTTAAGAAATTTCATACATAAAACACAATTTACAAAGTCAATGGTGTCCAAGCATGAAATTATGATCATTGAATCCTTATTTAAAAGCAGTGGAAGCACTGAGATTTTTAAACGTGGCATTTAATATTAAATATGACATCCTGGGTATACTATAAAGTATATATATAGTATAAAGTATATAGTATAAATTATAAACTATTTTAGACGGGCTGAAGCATCATGCCCAGCTTATTGAGGAGTAGGTAAACTAATACGGCATTTTTATCGACTTCACGGAATAGTTAATGACAAGACAGAATCCCCAACAGTGAGGATCTGTAACACGGCTGGTCTCAGGGCCAGGCTGGGCTTTCATAAAATATATGCAGACAAATGGAAACAGACAATGTACGAGAGGAAATGGAACCATTTACAAACATCAATAGGTGGCCCAATCACACCAACCATGGGATAAATGCAAATTAAAATGATAATTAATACCATTTTGGGTGTCACAAATTAGCAAAAAAGTATTAATAAAAAACCCAGTGCTAACGAGTGTTGTGAGATGAGCATTATCACACACTGATTTTTGGTGATGCATACAATACTTTTGCAGAGGTAATTTGAGGCAAACTGCATTGACAGTATCCATAGTGTTTTATTGAAAGAAATTTATGGGAATGTACCCTAAAGAAATAATTTGAAAATTAAAAAAAGAATTCATGGCAGTGTTCTATACATATCTTATATATTGTACTATGATATCCATGTAGTCGCAAAAGTGGAAACAGCTAAATAATGGTTAAGATACAAATATCTGTGCATATATTTATATACAAAATAGGGCATTATGGAGCCATTAAAAATAGTTTGTATGTAACACTTCCATATTTATTACATGAAGAACAAAAGATAAAACTGTTTACATTAAAACAACAAAAACTTATGCCTAAAGGCTGGAAGAAAACAATGAGATATTAATAATGTCTTGGTGAACATTTTCCCCTTTTAAATTTTGTTTTTTTCAAAACTAATTTTCCATAATGAGTTTGTATGGCTTGTATAATACAAACATATAAAATATAAGCATAGTTTTATTATTAAAATTAACATGAAAAGTGAAGTGAAAGTCACTCAGTCATGTCCAACTCTTTTTGATATATAGTCCATGGAATTTCCCAGGCCAGAATACTGGAGTGGGTACACATTTCCTTCTCCAGGAGATCTTCCCAACCCAGGGGTTGAACCCAGGTCTCCTGCATTGCAGGCGGATTCTTTACCAGCTGAGCTACCAGGGAATCCCCCATGAAAAGTATTCAATGATTTTTGATGTAGTGTTCTTAGCAGCAAAAGACTAGCATATAACACACATATTATTCACTGAAGCTGTATATCAGCTTCTGACAGCTTGATGGTGGAGGGAATTGCTGAACTTGTGCACAACTCACTTTTATCATGGTTTCAAGTAAGTGTGCAAAAATATGACCATAGGAAACTAAGGAAAATGCTTCCTTGCACTGAGGAAAAATCTACCCATTACTCAACGAACAGCATTCATGCATATTTTTTTTAGATTTCCAAAGAACAGATAATAAAATGTACACAGACAAGAATGTAATAACCTAATTTATATTAAAAAAGTAAGCAGTGGTCCAGTATTCTTACTTACAGACACTAAAGAAAAGTAGGACTATTTGCATTAGTATATGAACCTATTTACTGGGAAGGAATGGAGACACAGATGTAAAGAACAGACTTGTGGCCACAGTGCGGGGAGGAGAGAGTGGGGTGAATGGAGAAAGTAGCATCGACACATATACACTGGCATGTGTAACACAGATGGCTGGTGCTAAGTTCCTGTATAATACAGGAAGCCCAGCCAGGCACTCTGTAACGACCTAGAGGGGTGGGAGTTGGGGATGGGAGGGAGGCTCAGGAAGGAGGCTCAAGAGGGAGGTGATATATGTATAATTATGGCTGATTTGCATTGTTGTATGGCAGAAACTACCGTAATACTGTAAAGCAATTTCCCTCCAACTAAAGAATAACATTTTTTTTTTAAAGTAGGACTATTTGGAATTCTGAGACAACACACCAGGTAACACCGTATTACAGAACCGGTTATTGGTGGGTAAGGGAGAAAGAGTAAATGGGCTAACAGTTGTCAATTGTCGAGGGCCTGAATGTGCTCTAACACATCATCTCACCAATCCTCAAAATGACTCTGCCAAGTAGGTAGTGTGAGTCTCCTTTTTTGTTAAGTTTTGTTAAGTTTTCAGAGTAGAGCCACATAGCCACGAATAGTGCCTGACATACAATCAGTGTTCAAGAAATATCTTTTCGACGGATGGTAGGTAATATACCTAGTAAATGAAAGTTATCAGGATTCATACTGAGATCCACCTGGTTACAAAGCCACACTATTTCCTCCATAGTACATTGCCTTTTGTGTGAGACTACACAGAATTGATTTAAAATGGTTAAAAAAAACACTATCAATGTAAACATGGTCAGGAAACCATGATTTCTACTTTTATATCAGAGTGATTTCAATTTCCAAATGGGTTTTAGTAAAGAATGAAGAAAGACAGAAAACACATGCCAGGATCTTCAAGGGCTTTTTTAATTTAAAACACATATAGCACGTGAAAATAACATAAATTCACATTAATACATTATATTTATATGAAATATGTTTTAGTTAATCCAACTCATCCATTTTTGTTGCTACATTCTAGCAATTTCTTTTAAATGTTGCTTATGAAAATACTATCCAAAATGTGCTACTTTAATTTCATTAATCTTAGGTGTTGTAGCTCTTTTATCTCACATTTATACCAAATGAAATATTTGAAAATGCTAAAATAATGCTTTCTTAGTGGCTTTGCATCCTGTATTAAAATATTTTACAACTATAAAAGTTGAAAATAATTTTATTGATTCCCTATATATAAATCCATGTAAATATACTTGTACTGCATATTTTATTAATTGATAAAGTTCTTTAAAAATTCTACCAACTTCTTTAGAATAGTTCCTATGAAAGCATCATCCAAAATATATTTCAATTTTTGTGTTAGGTGTTCTATCTCCTTTACTTCTTTGCCCCATACTTAGATCAAAACAAAGTATCTGAAATGTGAATATAAATACAATTTTATATTCCTAGCTGTTCTGTATCTTGTATTAAAATATTTTACAATTATAATAAAAGTTGAAAAATAATTTATTGGTTTTCCGGTATATGTACTTTTCTACCTACTATAAATGAACTAATCTATGGGATTAAGTCATTTTGCTATCTCAAACACAGAGAGGGCCAAAAACAAGGGAATTACAAACATTCCAAGATTATTAAAGTAGATGCACATTAAAATACTACAGATATGGCATATTCAACATCTATCAATCAGAGACAGTGTTTAACTTTCCACTTGGCAACCATATTTTCTAGATAACTACCACTTTTCAAAGCATTACTGTTGGATAGGTTTTATACTGGAAGAGAGGATCTATAAAACATTACTGTCCTCATCCAAAACCAAAACTAAATAAGGACTTAAAACATATTATTAAAAAAGATGGTGACTGGGGTAAAAATGACTATGACCAATGAGCTACAGGACTTCAAGATGAAAATGCCTTTGCTTCTTCAAATTTTATTTGATAAAGTTAACTGGATTTTCTTTTCTGATAATGCTTAAGCCCTAAATTTGACTGTGTACTATAACAATTTTACTTGGATAGTAAAAGAAAAAAAAAAAAAAAACCACTGTATTCTAAAAGACAGATTAATAATCTGCTGAACTTAAATTGAGAACTGATCAGTGGAAAATATCTGGCTGGATAAATAAATTTAAAAAGATTGAAAACATTGCAAAATAAGCTGTTTTGAAAAAAACTTGAAATGATTAAAAAAAAAGTTGTTAAAAGCTATTAAAGATCTTTCCTGAGGGCTACTAAAGGCAAAAACAACCTTAATAGACACATGGTTACAAACAAATTTCCTCACAAAGATAGAGGTTGTGATCAGTAGCAGGATCTTAGGGAAGTGTCATTTCAGAAACTGCATTAGTCTCTTCTAAGTGTTTTAAAGAGTTTGAGTTGGTACATCCTAGAACTAGAGAAAATTAGAAGCAATTCGCCTCGTTGGATACAAAAGGACTTATATATTCTTGATTTATTCAATTTCATTGTTCTCTTACATATATTTTTCTTCTTTAAAACTTTAAGATGAACATTTATTTATGGAATATGAAATGATTTACTCATTTATATGACAAGTTTAATAAGGCTGACATTCAATGGAAAACAATGAAATAATTTACCTTTTAGAAATTAGAAAAACTTTAAATCATTTTTCCTATCTTGTTTTTAAGGGTCCCTTATTAAAGCTTGTGATTTTTATTAATGTAAATAAACTAAAGTGATTGTTTTTGTGCACCTCTTTGCACCACAGTGTAACGGGCAGTCTTTTCTCAATTAACTTTTAACACTCTGTACATACTATTCTGAAACACTGTGGTGAAGTATGGCCTTGCATCCTTGAGCAAGACGCTACATAAGGGAGGGTTAGCTGAGTTAGAAGGGTCTTCCACATCCCAAATTTCAAGCATACTGCAACCAGGCCTGAAAAAATAAGCAAATATATATATTAAAAATGCATTCATATCTAGAAGAACTATAATTATAAAATATCTCAGATTTTTAGAGACTAACATTTAATAAATTAAAGATCTTAGTACATTTCAAAAAACATGTTTAAAATTTAGAGATATTAATAATAAAATGAAATTATGCTATATTCTTATATTCCAGTTAACCAAATAACCAATATATGATTGAATCAAATAATAAGAGCTCAATGTAATTCAGAAACATATATTTAAAAATCCACCTTCAAAGTGAAATATAAATGAATATATGTTCTAAGCGGTACTGCCATCCAAATATAATACCCGTTTACTGTAAAATGAGACAAATTAAAGCAAAGTTAATAGTTAATCTAATTCCTGATGAATTACCTACTTCATATTCTTGAACTTAAATTTTGAGTTAAATTAGCATGATAACATATAAAGTCCAAAGCAGGAAAGAGAAGCTCTTCTGCCACTGTTACTCCCCTCAACTCTTCCCTTTCTGAGTGGACTAAATGAGATATTTCTCACTAGAGAATAACCCTGCATGGGAATCATTACAGGGAAGAAGTCAGACAAAATCAGTCTATATTGAGGTATAATTTACATACAATAAAATTCACCCAGTTTATGTGTAAATTTTCATAAGCATGGGTAAACGTGTATGTGTGTGAGCACCATCATAATCATAAGACAGAAAATTTCCATCATCTCAACGAGTTCCCTTGTACTCTTTTATAGTCAATCCCCTCCCTGAAACATCAGCCTAGGTAAGTACTGATCTTCCTTCCACACTATAGTGTTGCCTTTTTAGAATATGCTAGAAAATACATATTTAGCATATGCTACACACATGGCTACTCAAGTGGTAAATTTTTATCCTTTCTACTTCAACCTTTCTTTCATGTATTTGTACTTAAAATGCATCTTCCTGTAAGGAAGGACATAGATGGGTTTTGCTTTTATATTCAGTCTCAATCTCTGACATTTGATTGGAGTGGTTAGTCCCAACTCACATTTGCAAGTACTGATATACTTCTTCCTATACATTATTTATTAGATTTTAAAATTAGATACAAAAATTGGCTACGAAAATCTCAAAAATTAGCTCTTCAAAAGTCTAATATAGCCAATTCCTAATTATTCATAGGAGAAATGAAAATTCTTAATGTTAAGATTAATACAACTAAGGATTTTTTAAATCAAGGAGACTAAACAAAGGCCTGATGATATTCATTACACATCTCAGAATTTGATGTATTTTTTAGGTATTCAAAATTTAGAAATTTAAAACTGTTAATTAGAAATATTTTCTTATTATGTCCTTCTGAGTTATGTGAAACTTTTCTTATATGTCTTATAAAGCCAATGTAAATCAGCTGTAGTAGCAGAATGCCAGTATCTCACTTTGCTATAAATTCAAATCTGTATTTTAGATATCTAGTAAAAGTTTTAAAAACTTGAAAATTATGGAAAAAAGCAACATTCAGATGTTAAAATTGAAAGAATTAGGATAGCAAAATACACTATCATTTCTGAAATCACATTATGCTTAAATAGTATATAATTCCATGCAAGAATTTTAAATAAAATGCCAAGATAACAATTTTAATGGAATTAATTTAAAATAAAAAATTTTAAAGAATCAGGACTGCTGTAATGAAGTAAAACATTCATTGCTTTAAAATATACCATATATCATAGAGCATAGGGCTCATACTCACTTAGTTCTCACAACACACCATGCCTCTTCTAAAATGTAGTAATTTACATGTAACTCCACCAACTTATCTCTCACTTCTTTTGCAGATTTTCGACTATATGCGGAGTAAACTATTTTTGTCCGAGCTCTTTAAATTCAAACAAGTAAAAAATGTTTCTAAATAAGTGATAACAGAGTTGACTAAAGAAATTTTGTTACCAAATTAAAACCCCAATGCTTACTGGATGGAGCACTGATTATACATGATCCCAAACAGCATGAATTATTTGGGGATAGAAATTTCCACATTTTACTTACATTTTAAATGTTCTAAAACTTACAGAAATTTGAATTTTTCAGGTACTGATTATCAGTGTATAAGCCAGTTTAGAGTCTAGAGATAGGTAGCAGTATAATAGTTCAGAATATAAAATTAGCTTTGCATAATTAATAAAATAACTAATCTGGAAGAAACTCAGATAGAGGCTAAATATAGTGAAAATACAGATTTCAGTAGATAATTTCATTTAGAGAAGGTCTGAAAGACATATGAGTTGAAGATGAATGTAGTAAATAGAATAATTAGACAGTGAGCATCTACAGTAGTAGTCAGGTAGAGAAAGTACCCTAACAGAAGCTTGAGAAACAGGAATGTTGACCAAAATATGGTAGACAGATGATTTAGTTCTAAATGGGAGTTTTTATAAAATCCTAAGTAAATGATCAATTATACATTAGACTTTTCTTAAGAGTTCAAACATACAGAATGCCCAATCTTCAAAGCCAAACATAAAACTTAAATTTAAAATATTACCTTTAACAATAAACCAAAGTCACATTACAAGGAAAAGATTATCCAATTACTAGGATGATTAAAATAATTTTTAAAAGTCACTTAAGGAAAACAAAACTTTCAGATTTCAGTGGAAAATAGGGTTCCCATAAGCAACTAATAAAAGAGCATAAAAGCATTTAACATAGTGGACTTCATAAACTCTTTTTATCCGTGAAAAAAAGGCTAATCATTGGCTACCAGTAAGATCAAGAGTGGTTTCTTGATCTAGTTTTTACTTTGAGCAAAATTCAGTTTTGCTTTTTTCAGTTTTCAGCCATTTATTAAGGTTGCTTTAACAGGTACATGTTGTAATTTCTGAATTGTTACTACTTTTTAACTTCTAGAATGAACATGAGGATGAAAGAATGTGTGTGTGTAGATAAACATTTTCCCCATTCCTACGAGTCAGCAGAAGTCCTTGGTGTGTCTGGTTGTAGTATTCTATCAGTTGCCCACCTCAAGTCTGCATCCTCATAATGTGGGTGATTCACAATGGGGTGAAGAGTGGAAAGCTTGACACTTGCCATTGTAGGCATGGCACCAGCAAAAACAGCATCTGGAAAACAAGATTATATTTCTTAACAACATGTTTTAAAGAAAACCAAAAGTTACTCATCTGTAATATTTGAACCCAGTTAAGAAAGATGTGCTGTGCTTAGTTGCTCAGTCATGTCCAACTCTTTCTGACCCCATGGACTGTAGCCTACCAGTGGACAGAGGTCCATGGGATTTTTCTGGCAAGAATACCAGAGTAGGTTGTCATTTCCTCCTCCAGGGGATCTTCCCAACCCAGGAATCGAACTTAGGTCTCCTACATCGCAGGCAGATTCTTCACCATCTGAGCCACCAGGGGAGCCTGGGAATACCGGTGTGGGTAGCCTATCCCTTCTCCAGAGGATCTTCCCAACCCAGGAATCAAACCAGGCTCTCCTGCATTGCAGGCGGATTCTTTACCAGAAGAGCTACCAGGGAAGCCCAAGAAAGATGAAGTACAGTTAAAATAATAATCATTGACAGCATTCTTTTTTTTTCACTTAATATTTACTGATGGTCTACATAATAATAGCCAACTTTGTTAAATGTTATCTTGGTGCCATACACTTGGTGATTATACAATTTAACTTGCACAGCTTTGGGGGTGGGTTCTATGTTATTCCTGTTTTGTAGATTAGGAAGCTAAGAGACAGCAAAGCAATTAGCCCTAGACAGCACAGCTAGGAACTCTCAGGGCCCACCCTCTCAGCCACTTCACTAGAGCACACTGCCCTGTTCAAGTGCTATACTAACAGACAGCACTACAAAGACGGGACTGGAAAGAATTGTAAAATTTCATATCTTGTTCCAACAGTCTAAAGTTCTAGGAACTAGAAGACTTATAAAGGGCAAGTCTCATGGTACATGTTTTAAACTGAGTTTCATGGGTTATGAACTGTAATCCTGAGAACTTGACAGATGAAGGCATTGTTTTCTTCCCTCAGATCACTTTTAAATATTCATAACTAAGTCTTGACTTTATAAATACATTTCATCAAACCATTTCATTACATGTTAGTAGTACTTTCTGGAATAATACCATGTATAAATCCGTTGCTTTGTGGTTGTAACTAGTGATACACCAAAATCTGTGTGGCTTCAGTTTTAGTTGTATTTCTTGAGAGACAAAAAGACCAAATGAAAGAAATAAATATGATTTATTAGAATCATATAATAGATTATATAACTATGAAGATCATTATCACTTTTAATCAGCAAAGTAAAACCACCAATAAGAACTAGGCATATTACTCAGATCTACTGGAAATAATTGAATATTTATTTTCAAATATTATTAACCATTCTAAATGTAACTTTGAATGAATTTGTTGTTGCTCTTCAGTCGCTCAGTCATGTCCAACTCTTTGCAACCCCACAGCCTGCAGCACACCAGCTTCCCTGTCCTTCACCATCTCCCAGAGTTTGCTCACTCATGTCCATTGAGTCGGTGATGCCATCTAACCATCTCATCCTCTGTCATCCCCTTCTCCTCTTGCCTTCAATCTTTCCCAGCGTCAGGGTCTTTTCCAATGAGTTAGTTCTTTGCATAAGGTGGCCAAAGTACTGAAACTTCAGCTTCAGCATCAGTCCTTCCAATGAATATTCAGGATTGATTTCCTTTAGAATTGACTGGTTTGATCTCCTGGCCAACTCTCAAGAGTCTTCTCCAACATCACAGTTCAAAAGTATCAGTTCTTCGGCACTCAGCTTTCTTTATGGTCCAGCTCTCACATCCATATATGACTACTGGAAAAACCATAGCTTTGACTAGATAGACCTTTGTCCGCAAAGTAATGTCTCTGCTTTTTAATATGTTGTCTAGGTCTGTCATAGCTTTTCTTCCAAGGAGAAAGCGTCTTTTAATTTCATGGCTGCAGTCACCATCTGCAGTGATTTTGGAACCCAAGAAAATAAAAGTCTGTCACTGTTTCCATTGTTTCCCATCTATTTGCCATGCTTGGATACCACGATTTTCATTTTTTCAACACTGAGTTTTAAGCCAACATTTTCACTCTTCTCTATCACCTTCATCAAAAGGCTTGTTAGTTCCTTTTTGCTTTCTGTCACAAGGGTGGTGTCATCTGCATATCTGAGGTTATTGATATTTCTTCCAGCAATCTTGATTACATCTTGCACTTCATCTGGCCCAGCATTTTGCATGATGTGCTCTGCTGCAAAGTCGCTTCAGTCGTGTCCGACTCTGTGTGACTCCATAGATGGCAACCCATCAGGCCCCACCATCCCTGGGATTCTCCAGGCAAGAACACTGGAGTGGGTTGCCATTTTCTCCTCCAATGCATGAAAGTGCAAAGTGAAAGTGAAGTCACTCAGTCATGTCCGACTCTTAGCGACCCCATGGACTGCAGCCTACCAGGCTCCTCCGTCCATGGGATTTTCCAGGCAAGAGTACTGGAGTGGGTTGCCATTGCCTTCTTTGATGATGTGCTCTACATATAAGTTAAATAAGCAAGGTGACAATATACAGCTTTCACGTACTCCTTTCCCAATTTAGAACCAGTCCATTGCTCCATGTCCAATTCTCATTGCTGCTTCTTGACCTGCATACAGGTTTCTCAGGAGGCAGGTTAGGTGGTTTAGTATTCTCATCTCTTGAAGAATTTTCCATATTTTGTTGTGGTCCACACAGTCAAAGGCTTTATTTAGCGTGGTCAATGAAGCAGAAGAAGATGCCTTTCTGGACTTCTTCTGCTTTTTCTATAATCCAATGGATGTTGGCAATTTGATCTCTGGTTCCTCTGTCTTTTCTAAATCCAGCTTGAACATCTGGAAGTTCTCAGTTAATGAAGCCTAGTCTGGAGAATTTTGAGCATTACTTTGCTAGCAGGTGAGATGAGTGCAATTGTGTGGTACTTTGAGCATTCTTTGGCATTGCCTTTCTTTGGGACTGGAATGAAAACTGACCTTTTCCAGTGCTTTGGCCACTGCTGAGTTTTCCAAATTCACTGGCATATTGAGTGCAGCACTTTCACAGCATCATCTTTTAGGATTTGAAATAGCTCAACTGGAATTCCATCACCTCCACTAGCTTTGTTTATTGTCATGCTTCCGAAGACCTACTTGACTTTGCATTCCAGGATGTCTGGCTCTAGGCAAGTGATCACACCATCCTGATTATCTGGGTCAATAAGATCTTTTTTGTACAGTTATGTGTATTCTTGCCACCTCCTCTCAATATCTTCTGCTTCTGTTAGGTACATACCATTTCTGTCCTTTATCGAGCCCATCTTTGCATGAAATGTTCCCTTGGTATCTCTAATTTTCTTGAAGAGATCTCTAGTCTTTCCCATTCTATTGTTTTCCTTTGTTTCTTTGCATTGTTCACTTAGGAAGGCTTTCTTATCTCTCCCTGCTACTCTTTGGAACTCTGCATTCAGATGAGTGTATCTTTCCTTTTTTCCTTTGCCTTTCACTTCTCTTTTTTTCTCAGCTATTTGTAAGGCCTCCTCAGACAACCATTTTGTCTTTTTGCATTTCTTTTTCTTGGACATGGTTTTCATCACCACCTCCTGTACAATGTTATGAAACTCTGTCCATAGTGCTTCAGGCACTCTATCAGAACTAATCTCTTGAATCCATTTGTCACATCCACTGTATAATTGTAGGGATTTGATTTAGGTCATATCTGAATGGCCTAGTGGTTTTCCCTACTTTCTTCAATTTAAGTCTGAATTTGGCAATAAGGAGTTCATGATCTGAGCCACAATCAGCTCCTGGTCTTGTTTTTCTGACTGTATAGAGCTTCTCCATCTTTGGCTGCAAAGACTATAATCAATCTGATTTCAGTACTGGCCATCTGGTGGTGTCTATGTGTAGAGCTGTCTCTTCTGTGTTGGAAGACCGTATATGCATTCTCTTGCCAAAAGTCTATTAGCCTTTGCCCTGCTTTATTTTGTACTCCAAGGCCAAATTTGCCTGTTATTCCAGGTATCCCTTGATTTCCTACTTTTGCATTCCAGTCTCCTGTGATGAAAAGGATATCTTTTTTGGTGTTAGTTCTAGAAGGTCTTGTAGGTCTTCACAGATCATTCAACTTCAGCTTCCTTGGCATTAGTGGTTGCTGCATAGACTTAGATTACTGTGATATTGAATGGTTTGCTTTGGAAACAAACAGAGATCATTCTGTTGCTTTTGAGATTACACCCAAGTACTGCATTTTGGACTCTTTTGTTGACAATGAGGGCAATTACATTTCTTCTAAGGGATTTATATCTCTTCATATGCCTGCAGTCCATGGGGTCGCTGGGAATCAGGCACGACTGAGCAACTTCGCTTTCACTTTTCACTTTCATGCATTGGAGAAGGAGATGGCACCCCACTCCTGTATTCTTGCCTGGAGAATCCCATGGACGGAGGAGCCTGGTAGGCTACCGTCTATGGGGTCGCGCAGAGTTGGACACGACTGAAGTGACTTAGCAGCAGCAGCATATGCCTTAAATTAAAAAACATATAAATAAACTGAAGTAAACATATCTTTATTACTGTAAGATTCAATAATTAATGATGAAAAGCTCTTAGTCAGGAGTAATTTTGTTCCTGGCAACTTCTGGAGACATTTTTGGTTACCACACTGTTACGGGAGAGGTGCTGCTGACATCTGATTGGTAGAAGAAAGGAATGCTGCTAATGCTGCTAAATATTATTCTGCCAGTGTAAAGGGTAGCCCCAAATTTCAAAGTTGAGAAACTCTGGGCTAGAGGGACCCAAGCTCAGGACTAGGGTCATCCAGAAGAAACTAGGGAAGCCTGTCCAGCAAGAACTGGAACCACGGAGAAGAAACCGTCTATGAAACAGAGGGAAAGGGAGAAATACTCCTTAGCTGCTTCTTTCCTCTTGGGAGTAAGGCATCAAATATGAGCATGACAGGGAAACCACAGGATCTTTTCTATAATATATTTAAATCTCCAATTAGCCTACTGCATGTATTAGAAAAAAGTATCCCTTCTGATCTGACAGAACCTCACTAATACATGACTTGTGAGTGGACCACAGGCTGGATTACAGTTCCCTCTTGTCCTCTCAACTGAGCACCTTTGTGCTGTGTACAAACTATGCAAAGCTACATGGTAGACCTGAATGTAAGCTCTAGTCTCACCCTAATTATAGAATCTCAAGCTTCGTTTAATAAAACCTGTGGTAACCATGAGAGAACTCATAATACAGAGATGAGAAAAATTGGTAGGATCAAAGAAGAGGCAAAAATGACGTAAGAGTTTGTGGGAAATCTCTCAGAAGGGTAAGTTTGCTAAACATAGGCTTTCTTTGCCAAGAACCCAAGACAAACACTGGAACAAAGATGCAAGCAAACATGAAAAGAACAGATACCTTTTAAAGCTTTGGAAAAACAGCTGTAAGTGGTGAGGGGTGAGAGAGATTAAAAGCAGTAACTACCTTGTACTTTATAGGGAAAAAACAAAGGATTAGTTCAAAAATTCTGATTAAACTAGCCTGGAAGCTCTAAGACTCAGAGTCTAAGTGATGAGGCATTGTCACTGTCAACCTTTGAAAGACACAGACCAAATATTTGAGTTGAAGTTTATAAGAGTTTACCTTAATGATAGCTAAATAGTAGAATGATGACTATCAAATAGGAGATAAGAGGAAAGTGGCTCAAAGAGTCACAGAATAAATTTAAATAAATCACAGTGAAGAAATTAAGCCAGAAAAAACTGTCTCGGACAAGACTATAGAATAGTTGCAGAAAATAGCATAGAATATATTCAT
Organism: Bison bison bison; assembly: GCF_000754665.1. Classification (NCBI taxonomy): domain Eukaryota; kingdom Metazoa; phylum Chordata; class Mammalia; order Artiodactyla; family Bovidae; genus Bison; species Bison bison. Next base: position 1,687,962 of record NW_011495076.1, read on the forward strand.
TCTCTGGAAAGGTATTTAAAAATGAAGTAAATATCAATCTGCTTGAGGTGGTCTTAGATAAAGACTGTAAGAAAAGAAAAACTAAAAAAATATTTTAAACTATTTAAAAGTAGCATGTATAATCATCTTTTTGAGATGAGTTAGTGAAAAAACCCAAATGTCCAAGATTTTAACCCTTCTGTATGTGATTGGTTTTACAGACATGAAGCAGAGGGTATGCACTGGCGGAAGTAATGGGAAGGGTATTGTTAACCTCCCCACAGTCAAAACTGGTTTCTCCAGTCGCCTGTCACACAGTGCAAAAGTCTGTCATTTATTAAAGGCTTTTTACTTTGAAGTGTCACTGTTATGATACAGTAATAATCTCAGAGTTATAGCATATAACTTGTGAACAATTATTAACTCTAGATATCAATTAAAATTCTTTTTGACAGGTATCCAGGAGGGGTTTAAAGAGGACACAAAGTTTCCTTTTGGAAATTTGATTTGATGAACGCTGCAATTAACACACTAAAAATGTGTGAAGGTATAAATGCATGTGTTTTTTTAAATTGCATATATACACACATACATATATGAAATGACAACTATACAATATACACAAATGTATAACAACATATAATGTGTATAAGTGTATGTGTGTGTGCTAGCTATACATATAATCAAAACAGCTACATACCTGGCCTGGTATTGTATTTGATCCACTGTATCAGTTCTTCCTGGGGCAAATTATTAAATTCTCCTATTATGCTCCATTGATTATGGAGGTTTGCATAACCTTGTATTGACATTACTGTTACAAGACTGAGGATAACAGGCATAAAACGAACTCTGCAAAAAATCCAGCCAAAGAGCTGAAATGAAAGAAACCATTTATTTATCATTCTTATATGAACAGTGCTATTGGGTCAATAATATATTCTCACCTTTCTACCTAAACCAAGATGGATTACCATTTGATACGAATAATATACAGAATATAATAATTATCTATTGTTTAAAACCCGCAAATATTTTAGAATTATATGATCCAGTTAAAAATGGAGCTTACTTTCCTCTTGAAAGAATTAAAGAAGAAATACCTGATCCTTCCAGGACAGATTTACAAGCAGGAGTTAAGGTTAACAAATCATAATTCTGACATATCCTCGAACTAAATCCTATAATATCTGGATGTCTTTTATGGACATCTTGAATATCTAGGGAAACACCATTAGTACTGACAATTTTTATCCTCTCAGGAATTTAAGTATTATGATATTCTAAGGCAAAACATTTATAATCAAGACCAAGTAAGGGGTCTCTAGAAGTAACTTGGTCCCAAAATTCTAGCTACTTTATCTAGCTGTCTTGCATATGAGCTACAGTAACAGAACCTTAGAAACTGACAATTTTTCCACAGATTATCCAAGCCCAACAGGACAATACTAGAACAATTGCACTGCATCTTCTCTAGTATTACAAGAGCACTTGAGGATAGTTTTGATGGGCCATGAAACTGTTACACTTACCTGAATTTCAAAAACTATATTAGTGAGAATACTGATAGAGGGGAAAGTCACAGAATTATCAGCTAAAGTCTAGGAATAAATTTCAAAGCTACTTGAATTTGCTTTTCTTATGCTATAATGAATCACAAACTAGTACTTTAAATCACTTAAGATAAAAAAACACCAAGTACTTTTATGTTTTAGATTAGTGACCAAAACCATGATTAACTACATTGTAGTTGCTATAGTGCTATAGAGTAGTTATAAAAGAATGAATACCTTACCCGCCGAGAACATATCAGGGAAGCCATAACACACATATGAGGTGTCAAAAAGAGCTTCAGTCTCATAATTAAAATGGCAAGGGGAGTAAATGCAAACAACTGCAATGTGTGAAAAATTATCTATAAAAACAAAAACAAAAATTAATTTTCACTTCATATTTTAAAATTAGTATATGTACAATAAAGTATATTAAAACTATTGGTATTCACTAGGACAAGGATCTTTTAACTCAGTAATACATCTATTAATATTCGTTCATTCATTCAACAAAGATTTATCAAATGCCTGCTATATGCCAGGTACTGTTGTGAGTGCTGGATATAGTAGGGTGCTAAAACACCACTGAGCAATTCCTGTCCTCAGGAGACTCACATTTTAGTACATTTAGTAAGGAGAGACAGAAAATAAACAGACGTATCAAATAACAAAACCTATTAAACAGTCTTTCAGAAAGTGGTAAGCATAATGGAAAAGGAAGTAGAGCTGAAAAGGAGACTGAAGTGCAGGGTGTGGTGTGAGGTCACAGGCAGAAGTTGCAAGTGTACTTAGGATCATCAGAGTGGAACTCCTGAAAGGTGGTATTTGAGCAAGGCCCTATACCAGGTGAGAAAGGGAATCACAGAGACTTAAAAAAATGGGGTGCTTCAAAAATTTGTGATATTTAGTCAGCAACAAAAATCGTAACACAATCTAGGTTATTTTAGAAGTAGTGGAATTGTATAAATATTTGTACTAATCAGTAGGACACCCCATTTTGACTAAGATGGAGTTTCACTGAGCTAAGTTTTCAAACAAAACTTTTCTAATAGACATATTCATAAAATATCAACAAACTCCTCAGTACATAAATGGACAAAGAATTAATACAAGTAAAATTAACTAAATATTCATGTTCTAAACCACTAATATTAAAACAAGGTAAATAGTAAAAATAATATTTTCATCTATAAAATTGACAAATATTAAATTAATATTGAGTATTAGAGAGGATGCCATGAAACCACACACTGTAATAACTGGTATATGTTTGTAATTTAGTAATATTTATCAAGATCCTAGAAAAGAGCCAACCTTGGCTAGGGTCTAGCCAAGACCCTAGAACCAAACCAACCTAAATTTTGGTTCTAGGCATTAAAGGGAATAATCAAAACATAAAAATACTTCTATAAAGATGGTAACTTAAGTGAGTTTTTCACACCAGAAATAGAAACAAACTAAATGAACAATATAGAAGACTAAGTAAATTATTGCATTTTCACATGTGAAAAGTAAAGTGTTAGTTCCTCAGCTGTGTCTGATTTTTTGCAACCCTATGTACTGTAGCCCCCCAGGCTCCTCTGTCCATGAGATTCTCCAGGCAAGAATACTGGAGTGGGTTTCCATTCCCTTCTCCAGGGGATCTTCCCAATGCAGTAATCAAACCCAGGTTTCCTGCATTTCCTGCATTGCAGGCAGATTCTTTACCATCTGAGCTACCAGAGAAGCTCCACTATCACATGTTATATAGACATTAATATATTGGAAGACTATTTAATGGTGTGGAACAGTTTTCAAAAACAAAGATCATGGCATCTGGTCTCATCACTTCATAGCAAGTATAGGGGGGAGAAAATGGAAACAGTGACAGACTTTATTTTTGGGGGGGCTCCAAAATCACTGCAGATGGTGACTACAGCCATGAAATTAAAAGGCGCTTGCTCCTTCCAAAAAAAGCCATGGCAAACCTAGACAGCATATTAAAAAGCATAGCCATCACTTTGCCAACAAAGGTCCATATAGTCAAAGCTATGGTTTTTCCAGTAATCATGTACAGATGTGACAGTTGGACCATAAAGAAGGCCGAATGCTGAAGAATTGATGCTTTTCAACTGTGGTGCTGAAAAAGATGCTTGAGAGTCCCTTGGACAGGAAGGCGATCAAACCAGTCCATCCTAAAGGAAATCAATCCTGAATATTCTTTGAAAGGACTGATACTGAAGCTTCAATACTTTGGCCACCTGACGCGAAGAACCGACTCACTGGAAAAGACCCTGATACTAGGAAAGATTGAAGGCAGGAGGACAAGAGGATGACAGAGTATGAGATGGTTGGATGGCATCACCAACTCGATGGATATGAGTTTGAGCAAGCTTTGGGAGATGGTAAAGGATAGGGAAGTCTGGCGTACTGCAGTCCATGGGGTTGCAGAGTCTGACACTCTGTCTAGTCAAGGCTGTGGTTTTTCCAGTGGTCATGTATGGATGTGAGAGTTGGACTATAAAGAAAGCTGAGCGCTGAAGAATTGATGCTTTTGAACTGTGGTGTTGAAGAAGACTCTTGAGAGT
>NW_011495076.1:1692160-1693747 GCF_000754665.1 Bison bison bison
TGTGGTGTTGAAGAAGACTCTTGAGAGTCCCTTGGACTGCAAGGAGATCCAACCAGTCCATCCTAAAGGAGATCAGTCCTGGGTGTTCATTGGAAGGACTGATGTTGAAGCTGAAACTCCAATACTTTGGCCACCTGATACAAAAGAGCTGACTCATCTGAAAAGACCCTGATGCTGGGAAAGATTGAGGGCAGGAGGAGAAGGGGATGTCAAAGGATGAGATGGTTGGATGGCATTACCAACTCAACGGACATGGGTTTGGGTGAACTCCGGCAGTTGGTGATGTACAGGGAGGCCTGGCGTGCTGCGGTTCATGGGGTCACAAAGAGTTGGACACGACTGAGTGACTGAACTGAACTGAGATGTCCATCGGCAGACAAATGGATAAGAAAGCTGTGGTATGGTGAAAGAAATCAAAGAGGACACTAACAGATGGAGAAATATACCATGTTCATGGATTGGAAGAATCAATATAGTGAAAATGAGAATACTACCCAAAGCAATTTATAGATTCAATGCAATCCCTATCAAGCTACCAACGGTTTTCTTCACAGAGCTAGAACAAATAATTTCACAATTTGTATGGAAATACAAAAAACCTCGAATAGCCAAAGCTATCTTGAGAAAGAAGAATGGAACTGGAGGAATCAACCTGCCTGACTTCAGGCTCTACTACAAAGCCACAGTCATCAAGACAGGATGGTACTGGCACAAAGACAGAAATATAGATCAATGGAACAAAATAGAAAGCCCAGAGATAAATCCACGCACATATGGACACCTTATCTTTGAAAAAGGAGGCAAGAACATACAATGGATTAAAGACAATCTCTTTAACAAGTGGTGCTGGGAAAACTGGTCAACCACTTGTAAAAGAATGAAACTAGAACACTTTCTAACACCACACACAAAAATAAACTCAAAATGGATTAAAGATCTAAATGTAAGACCAGAAACTATAAAACTCCTAGAGGAGAACATAGGCAAAATTACTCTCCGACATACACCACAGTAGGATCCTCGATGACCCACCTCCCAGAATATTGGAAATAAAAGCAAAAATAAACAAATGGGATCTAATTAAACTTAAAAGCTTCTGCACAACAAAGGAAACCATTAGCAAGGTGAAAAGACAGCCTTCAGAATGGGAGAAAATAATAGCAAATGAAGCAACTGACAAACAACTAATCTCAAAAATATACAAGCAACTCCTACAGCTCAATTCCAGAAAAATAATGACCCAATCAAAAAATGGGCCAAAGAACTACATAGACATTTCTCCAAAGAAGACATACAGATGGCTAACAAACACATGAAAAGATGCTCAACATCACTCATTATCAGAGAAATGCAAATCAAAACCACTATGAGGTACCATTTCACACCAGCCAGAATGGCTGCGATCCAAAAGTCTACAAGCAATAAATGCTGGAGAGTGTGTGGAGAAAAGGGAACCCTCTTACACTGTTGGTGAGAATGCAAACTAGTACAGCCACTATGGAGAACAGTGTGGAGATTCCTTAAAAAACTGGAAATAGAACTGCCTTATGATCCAGCAACCCCACTGCTGGGCATACACACTGAGGA
>NW_011495076.1:1694090-1714524 GCF_000754665.1 Bison bison bison
GCGAAGTAAGCCAGAAAGAAAAACACCAATACAGTATACTAACACATATATATGGAATTTAGAAAGATTTAACAATAACCCTGTATATAAGACAGCAAAAGAGACACTGATGTATAGAACAGTCTTATGGACTCTGTGGGAGAGGGAGAGGGTGGGAAGATTTGGGAGAATGGCATTGAAACATGTATAATATCATGTATGAAACGAGTCGCCAGTCCAGGTCTGATGCACGATACTGGATGCTTGGGGCTGGTGCACCGGGACAACCCAGAGGGACGGTATGGGGAGGGAGGAGGGTTCAGGATGGGGAACACATGTATACCTGTGGCAGATTCATTTCGATATTTGGCAAAACCAATACAATATTGTAAAGTTTAAAAATAAAATGAAATTTTAAAAAAAAAGTAAAAAAAAAAAAAAGAAAGCTGTGGTACACACACACAATGGAATATTACTCAGGTATTAAAAAGAATGCATTTGAATCAGTTCTAATGAGGTGGATGAAACCGGAGCCTATTATAGAGAGCGAAGTAAGGCAGAAAGAAAAACACCAATTAGTACATTAATGCACATATATGGAATTTAGAAAGATGGTAACTATGATACTATATATGAGACAGCAAAAGAGACACAGGTGTAAAGAACAGATTGTTGGACTCTGTGGGAGAAGGCGAGAGTGGGATGATTTGAGAGAATAGCATTGAAACATGTCATATGTGAAATAGGTTGCCAGTCCAGGTTTGATGCATGAGGCAGGGTGCTCAGGGCTGGTACACTGGGATGTCCCTGAGGGATGGGATGGGGAGGGAGGTGGGAGGGAGGGTCAGGATAGGGAACACATGTACACCCATGGCTGATTCATGTGAATGTATGGCAAAAACTACCACAATATTGTAATTAGCCTCCAATTAAAATAAAAATAAAATAAAAATAAAACAGAATGACAAAAAGTGTACCTAAAGCTATTTTTTTCATTTTAAAATGATGTTTAAAAACTGAAATCTTTAATTTTTTAAAATAATTCTTGAACCCAAGTTTGGAATGTGGAAAATTTATTTCAAAATCAACCCTTCATTTTCCTTAGTCAGACTCACCCTTGAACAAAATCTGAATCATGCTTTGGAGAAAGAAAAGAAACCTACACATTTCACACCCAAATAGGTCCTTTTGTGGAGGGCCACTAAATCACAGATTGGTAGATTATGTGAGCCATCTACTTTAATCAACTACCCAAAACAGGGATCACTTCTATAAATCTATGAACAGAATATTCACCATTTCCGGGATAGGAATATGCCATAGGAGTACCTATTATAAAGACAGATGCTGTATATATGTGAGAAAATCTTTTCTAAAACTGAACTAGTGTTTTCCTGTAACTTCCACACCTATTGGTGCATCTCAGTTCTCAATTATCTAAAAACTGTAATTATGATTTTGCACTATTAACTTATGCTTTCTCTCCAAACAACAAACTATTCAACAATATAGTTCTATTAATCTGTGAATACAGAAGTGTATGGATTCCCAAAATATATTACTCAATACCAGTTTCTCAAAAGAAGTAATTTCTCCCCCAAATTCTGGATCACTTCAGTTTTTCAACTGAATAGCTCCAAATAAGTTGTATGTTATGACATATGCCTTCAGCTGTATGTCATATAAAGCCCTCTGGCTATAACAGAAAAACTTTGTTTATAATATAAAACACAAAATAAAATGGACTTAAATATAAAGGATCTAATATAAAGTAACCACAAAATATAATAAATTAGGGACTAGACAAAAGTGAAGTCTGATGCAATACTGACTGTCATGCTCAAAATGAGGTATGAGTAGGTCAAAAGAATATTCAGGAGTTAATTATTCTAAATGTTATCTCTCCCTAGCCCATCTTTTCACAAGTTCTTCACAGTATTATGATATTCCGGAACTAAATATTGTTTCTAAATCTCTTTCTTTTTCTTTCCTGTGAATTACTATGTATTCCTTCATTAATTTCTAAGCTCGTAACATAGAACAGCTGGCTAAAACTAACTAATATGATGGAACAAATAAAACACAAATACATTAAATTATGAGTAAAAAATCACAATAGACTCCACTAATCTAACAAACTTTAATAATATCATGACAGTAGGGAGGTGACCCAGGGGTTCATTTAGTGAGTTGAGATTTGCAGACTGTCCCTGATTCAGAGGGTTGGCACAAAGCAAGGAACTTAGAACTTACTCCCTGGTGAAAAAAGTATCCTAAGGATTTATTCAAAATCCTCACCTAATTTTGAAACAAGCTGGAATGTACAACCTTTCATTATCATATCACATTCAGAGTTTGTCAACATTTCTGCCTCTCACACCCTGTCATCCCTTAAGGTGAAGGGAAGTCGCTCAGTCATGTCCGACTCTTTGTGACCCCATGGACAGTAGCCAACCAGGCTCCTCCATCCGTGGGATTTCCAGGTAAGAATACTGGAGTGGGTTGCCATTTCCTTCTCCAGGGGATATTCCCGACCCAGGAATCGAACCCGGGTCTCCCGCATTGTAGGCAGACACTTAACCATCTGAGCCACCAGGGAAGTCAAGGTGAAAATAGTTCCATCCCAAACCAAAGAGATTTATCAAGTGTGAGTCACAAGTGGGAGTAGGATTAGGTGCCAGGAAGACACAAGACTTCACATTGGTACTGCCCAGAAAGCTATCATCTCCTTCTATAAGATCTACTATTTTTAGAAATTTAAATCTGTTTATGTATTAGGAGTTTAACATACCCACTTTAGTTTAAAAAAAATTAGAGATTTTCTATCACTGTCCTCTTTTTGGTCAGCTTGACTTATAACTGCCTTTCAAAAAAAAAAATATATAATCTTCTTTACTGCCAACAGACTAAAGTATTTAAAACTCAGATCTGACCACACCATCTCCAACTTCACAACAAGGTCCTGATAACGTCCAGCTTCTTTGCATACAAAGCTCCCACAGTCTAATGCTGCTTACTTTTCCCACCTTGTGATTTTTATCCATCAGCAACACTGATCTGCCTTATATCTATGGATAAATTTGGAAAACTCAGCCGTAGCCACAGAAAGGCAATGCCAACAAATGTTCAAACTACCGCACAATTGCATTCATCTCACATACTACCAAAGTAATACTCAAAATTTTCCAAGGTAGGCCTTAACAGTATGTGAATGAGAACTTCCAGATATTCAAGCTGGATTTACAAAAGGCAGAGGAACAAGAGATCAAATTGCCAATATCTGTCGGATCACTGAAAAAGCCTAAGTTGAGAAAAACATCTATTTCTGCTTTATCGACTATGCCAAAGCCTTTGACTGTGTGGATCACAATAAACTGTGGAAAATTCTGAAAGAGATGGCAATACCAGACCACCTAACCTGCCTCCTGAGAAACCTGCATGCAAGTCAAGAAGCAACAGTTAGAACAGGACATGAACAACAGACTGGTTCCAAACTGGGAAAGGAGTACATCGAGTTGTATATTGTCACCCTACTTATTTAACTTATATGCAGAGTACATCATGCAAAATGCCACCCTGGATGAAGCACAAGCTGGAATCAAGACTGCAGGGAGAAATATCAATAACCTCAGATATGAAGATGACATCACCCTTATGGCAGAAAGCGAAGAGAACTAAAGAGCCTCTTGATGAAAGTGAAAGAGGAGAGTGAAAAAGTTGGTTTAAAACTCATCATTCAGAAAACTAAGCTCATGGCATCCATTCCCATCACTTCATGGCAACTAGATGGGGAAAAAATGAAAACAATGAGAGACTTTATTTTCTTGGGCTCTAAAATCACTGCAGATGGTGACTGCAGCCATAAAATTAAAGGACATTTGGTCCTCGGAAGAAAAGCTATGACAAACATAGACAGCATATTAAAAAACAGAGACGTTACTTTGCCAACAAAGGTCTGTCTAGTCAAAGCTATGGTTTTTCTAGTAGTCATGTATGGATGTGAGAGCTGGACCATAAAGAAAGCTGAGTGCCAAAGAACTGATATTTTTGAACTGTGATGTTGAAGAAGACTCTTAAGAGTCGTCCAGGAGATCAAACCAGTCAATCCTAAAGGAAATAAGTCCTGAATATTCACTGGAAGGACTGATGCTGAAGCTGAAGCTTCAATACTTTTGCCACCTGATGTGAAGAACCAACTCATTGGAAAAGGCGCTGGGAAAGATTGACGGCAGGAGGAGAAGGGAACAACAGAGGATGGGATGGTTGCATGACATCACTGACTCAATGGACATGAGTTTGAGCAAGCTCTGGGAGTTGGTGATGGACAGGGAAGGCTGGCCTGCTGCAGTCCATGGAGTCACAAAGAGTTGGACACAACTGAGTCACTGAACTGAGCTAAACCAGATAAATTCATTACCTTCTGTCTTCCTTGCACACGTGCATCCTTTGTCTTCAGCTAGCTATTCCTCTATATACATTTTAAAAACCTTTCTCCAACTACCACATCCCCTCCACACAGATTTAATCACTTCTTCTGTACTACTTTTATATCTCCCTTTGTCATTGCACATATACTTATATGTTCTCATTTTTTCCTTCTACTATATACCTTCATTTCCATAGAAGTAGAAACTTGGTGTATAGTAGGCACATAATAAAGATTGAATGGATAAATATACAGAATTAACACAAAAGAGAAAAGTGGGCAAAATAAAAATAAATGGAGAAATGAATGACAATGAGAAGGTAGCAAACTAATGTGAAAAAGGGAGGCAGAAACTTAAGGAATACTTATGGAATTAGGTGGTTGCAGAGTGAATGACAAACAGCATAGATTTTGTTGCTACACTGCCTGGATTCATAGTACTTGGCTCTACAAAGCTCAGCTCACTCTAGCTTTCTGACTTTAGGCAAGTTACTGACCATCTCTTTGCAACATTTTTTTTTAATCTGTGAAATAAAAAGTAATAGTATTTACATCAGTGGGTTGTTGTGAGAATGAAAGTATAAAAGTATGTAAATAACTACCCTCCCCAACCAAAATACCTGGCACATAGGAAGCAGAAAGTGCTGACCACTCCTCTAGGAGCGCTGGAAACGGATTGGCAGTGGATAAATGGAAGATTTACTGCAAATTTGCTGTGAGACCTTAGGTGAACTGTTTCATTTCTCCAGGTCTCCAGTTCTTGGCAGAGACTCTTTGCTTTTATTCCTAGAAACACAGCAAGATTCCACTTCCCAACTTCCCTGGCAGTCAGGTGTGGCCATATGTCTGAGTTCTGGCTGTGAGCAGGAAGCGATATTTGTCTCTTTTCCAGGGGTAGCTCTTACAAAGCCTCCAGTGTGCAGTGTTCTTTTTTCTTTGTTGGCTTGTACAAATCAAGCCTGAAAACCACATATTAAAGATGGCAGAACCATAGGTGGAAGGAATCTGGGTCCCTGAAACACTGCTTGTTGGAGAACGACCTGCTAATCCGAAACTCTGGTTTTAACTTTATGTGAGCAAAGAATTAAACTTCCACTGAGTTAAGTCATTTTGATGTTATCATTTATCTTTAACAGCTAATATCATTTAATTAACATGATTTTCTTATTTGCAAAGTGGGAATAATATTATGAGATTCAAACAGCACAGTACATGGCACATAGTAACTATTCAAAACACATTGTTTATCATCATAAGCTATTCCTATTAAGTTCACAATCAGTGGTCCTTTCATGTAAATTTGACCTGTCCCTTCAGACTCAAAGTTCTATTACTTAGGAAATCATATTTCTAGCCCATGCTATTTTTTCTCTTATTGCAGAACAATTTAGCACCATAAAAAAAAAGACTATCCTGTTTTGTTCTCCACTGAAAAATTAGATGTATCTGAGAGCAGGAACACTGCTATACTATCTGGTTTATCCTATAACACTGCTAAGATTATAACTGATTGACCATCAAGTCTGTGTGTGGCAAAGTCACCAGTCACAGTACCTACCCTGATGGCCCATAGCTGATTGGCTCAGCGGGCTAGAAATTAATGTTTATTATTGTTGAATGAATGAATGAATGAAGGTAATTTAATTTAATTATACTCAGTGGTCATAAATCAGCTTTCTGGTTGTAAAGTCCTTACTACTCTTCAAAATTGAGAGCAGCTTAAAAAGTGGGAAGATCAGCAGAAATTTACTATCAGTATTGAACCACTTTAGCACTGCTGATGGTACATGGGCAGCAAGGTTATACCTTTGTGAATATCCTTGAACTTAAATATAATACACAAATCTAGCAGAGATTAAAATGAAAGCTTTACCTCACCATGTTCAAGGAGCTGTTTTCTGGAATAAAACAAAAATATTCTCTATTAACTGACTGTTCATTATACTATGATTATATCAGAATGAACCTCCACTTATTTGTTCTTATATTTTAAATAAATTAATATATAAATAAAGCTGTTAGGTAAAAATTACTAAGTTCTACCAAAAAATTACTAAATTAGATAAAAATTACTAAAAACAATGGAAATTTAAAAGGCATGATTTATAGTCATTCTATTTAAAGTATATCAAAATGCTCTTCTTTGGTTAAGATAAAATGGGTTTTACTGATTGCTAAATACTCCCTTTGGAGAAATAAATAATAAAAAGAACATTTATTAAATATTCAATCACATACATATATTATGCTTTAGATAAGCACTGCTGTGACTTTTGAGTTATTTTTATTTTTCATAATTATAAATATGAACATCCTTGCACTTAAAACTCTGTAAGCATCTCTGAGTATTTCCTTAGGATAAATTTCTAGAATAAATTTTTTGGGTAAAGCATATAAATATTTTTAGTTCCACAAAAGTTGTTTTAGAAATTTTCTAAATATTTACGTCTAAAAATTTACTAAAATTTTATGGCATACCTACTGTATTCCAGACACTATGCAGTGAACACAGTGTGAACAGAACAGATCCTGTTCTTATTCTCCACAATTTGTGTTAGATTGGGAAGAGGTACAAGACTGCTTATTTTACTTCCCGTTGTAAAGACAATATTTCACTTTTATAACAAAGCTTTGTAGTATAAAAGGCCTTCTCATATGGATTTTGGGTTTGGCAAGAGAAGTAAGACAGTATAAATATGAAAGTATGAAGTATAAGGAAGTTCAGGGGCACACACAGATCCAGAGATTTAAAAAAAAAAAAGAGTAGTGAGGGGAAGGCCACTGAGAAGAGTACTGAAATCACTCAATTATTTTGCCACCACTGCAGCTCCTTCCTGACTTCTGCAGTCAAGGGTGGAAGTGGGCGTGGATGGGTGGGTTCCCACATGTCCAGAAACCTGTCAGTCACAACAGAATCCTGTAGTGAGTGATTGCATGTAAGGAAGAGGCCTGGTAGGTAAGTATTATAATCACCAAAGACCCCAACAATAACTATGGATACAAATAAATCTAGTAACTAATTTAGAATATAAGTATACAATCAAATCATGAGAAACAAATAGGATGGAAGAAAAACACCAAGATAAATGAGCAAATGAACTCTCAAGAAAGTGTTAATGTAAGTAATAAGAGTATTAAATGAAATTTCCAATTATTATCTTCACAGATGCTTAAGAGAACACTGTATCCATACAAATAAAACAAGCTGTAATAAAAAAGAGCTTTCAGAGATAATTTTAAAAACTAATTTGCCAAATTTAAAACCTTAAAAAAAGGTCAAATAGCAGTGTACACAACTGAAAGTTGTGTTGAAGATGCATTCATGAAATTCTGAGAAGAGAAAAAAGAAATAAAAAATATGATAAATATAATAATAGATGTTCAAAAAAGAGAGGCTAAAGCAAAAGAGAGAGGGAAAGAGAATATCCTTTGAGCTAAAGAAAAATTTGAGTGTTCAGATTAAAATTTCCATGAATAATTATATAAATAGAGCAGAAACTTTATTTAGAGAATAACAGCTGAAAATCTGCAACTCTGGAGAGAGATATGGACATTCAAGTACATGAAGCTCATAGGTAACTCCCCACACACACTGCAAATTCACTAGATATAATAAAACTGTCAAAAGCAAAAAATGAACTTCGAAAACAAAAAATCATCTCATATAAGGGAACCCCTGTAAGGCTATCAGCAGATTTCTCAACAGAAACCTTGCAAGCCAGGAGAGACTGGGATTCTTAAAAGTGCTCAAATAAAAAAAATCTGCCATCTAAGAATACTTTACCTAGCAAAGCTGTCTTTCAGATGAAGGTGAGAAAGACTTTCCCAGAAAAACAAAGTTGAAGGAGTCATCATCACTAGACCTGCCTTATAAGAAATGCTAAAGAGAGTCCTTCAAGCTGAAATGAAAGAATGCTCATTAGTAACATAAACATACACGAAAGCATAAAATTAGCTAGTAAAAGTAACTATATGGTCAATCTGAGAATACTGTAATACTGTAATAGTGGTGTGTAAATCACTTAACTCTAGTATAAAAAGACTGAAGCATTAAAAAATAAATATAGCTACAATAATTTGCTAACTCATACACAATATAAGGAGATATAGATTGTGACATCAAAAGCATAAAATGGGGACGAGGGAAGTAAAAAAGCAGAATTTTTATATATAAATGAAGTTGAGCTGTTATCAGCTTAAAATAGACTCATAACTATAAGATGTATTATGATAACCACACAGCAAAAACGTGCAACAGATATGCAAAAGATAAAGGAATAAAAGTATACCACTATGAAAATCATCACATGATGAAGAAAGATAGCATGAAAGGAAGACAGACACTACAAAACAGAAAGAAAACAAGATGGCAAAAATAAGCCATCCCTATCTATTAATAATTAAGTATAAATTGATTAAATTCTCTAAAGACAAAGAGTGGCTAAATGGATAAAAAATAAGACCCAATCATGCTGCCTATGAGAGTCTCATTTTAGTTTTAAGGATATGCATGAAGGATACACACTTTTAAGTGAATGGATGACAAAAAATATCCCACTAAAATGGAAGTAAAAAGAAAGCATGGGTGAGCATGGGTGTGTGTGTGTGTGTGTGTAATCAGGAGAATCAGCCTAAGTTGAAAAATGTAACACGAGGTACAGGATTTCCCAGGATATCCAGATCAGGCCTGTTGGAAATTTATCATCAAACCTTTGAGGATGACATGGCACTTTAGATGATCACAAAGATCTAAGATCTTGATAATGTATAAACTTTAGATAAAAAGTCCCTGAGAGGTCTCCTTCCCATCTCTCTTTGTTACTTGCATGTGTCCTCAATAGGTTTCTAATCAGTATACTTTTCCTCTGCAGACACTACACACAGAAAAAGTCCTTCCTGGCATTAAGGGACAGAAAGCTACTGAAACTGGAAAACCTGACTGTCGATCAATGCTGCTTTCAGAGAAAGGTCTTGATCAAAAGGGAGAAAGAAAAAAAAAAAATGGAAATCTCAATTAAATAGGAGTTGGGAGACAAGAAGGGGGCACTTTCATGCCCTGAAACAATAGAAGAGTCAAACAAGAAGAATAAGGATTCCTCTTCTTTCCTGGCAAGTAGTCAGCCAATGAAAAGCCATGAACTTTTTTGTTTACTATAGCTCTCACAACTTTGTTTTCCCTTCCATAAAAGTGTTCTCTTCTCCTTGCTGTGCAGGGACTTGCATGTGGCTCACCATGGTGGTAAACCTCAAAGTGCAATCCTCTGCTGATCCCCAATAAACCCAATTTTGCTGAAGAAATTATCTGGCAGTCCAATTATTTTGTTAGGTCAACAATGAATAAAGGAAATGTGGCATGTGTGTATACTCTAATACAACAGAGTATTATTCCACCATAAAAAAAAAAAAGAAAAACAAGGAAATCCTGGCATTTGCCACTACATGGATAAACCTGGAAGGCATTATGGTATGTGAAATAGGGCAGACAGGGAAAGACAAATATTTTATGGTATCACTCCTATGTGGAATCTAAAAGTGACCCCCAAAAACGTAAAAGAAAGAGCAGAATGGCAGTTGCCAGGGTCTGGGGACTGGGCATAATGATGTGATGTTCCTTAAAGGGTACAAGCATTTAGTTATAAGATGAAGAAATTCTGAGGAAGCAATGTACAGCATAGTGACTATACTTGATAATACTGCACGGTATACTTGGCATTTGCTAAGACGGTAGGCCTTAAGTATCTACACACATACAAACACTCACAGTAACTCTGTGAGTTGATAGATGTGTTGAATGTGTTAATTAACTTTGTTGTGGTGATCACTTCACAAAATTTATGAATATCAAATCATTGCATTATCTACTTTACACATATTTATTTTGCAAAAAACTATGAAAGAGAATATGGGGAACTATTTTTATGATACTGATGTGGGGAAGTGTATCTAAGCGCAGAAATGAACAGAAAACAGAGAGTGTACAGTTGTGATTGTATAGAAATTTTAATCTTCTATAGAGCACTGACCATTAATAAGTTACAAACTGACATTCTAGAGTAAAGCCTGTTATACACATAACAGACAAAAGACTACTGTCTATACTATAAAAAGACACCATAAATAAATTTTCAAATGGACAAAATAGAAATACAAATAGCCAACAGACATATGGAAAGATGTACTTCACTGGTAAAAATGTAAAACTTCACTTCACTTTGTAAAATGAGTTACTTCTTAAAAAACTACCAGTAAGAAAATGTGATTAAGAAAACTTAATAACATTGGTGTTCACAGACATGCAGAGACATGGACACTCTCACCATTATTCTCTCAGTATCCATCAAACTGTAAAATATTCATAGCTTATGACCCAGCAGTCCCATTTCAAATATGTTAACTATTCTAAATACTGAAATAAGTGTCCAAATGAATGTGTATAAAGTCGGTAATTACTCATAGCATTGGTTGTTATGACAAAAAGAGAAGTATAATCTAAACTCCACTAATGTGAGAATGGCTAAGTACACGATAGTCACTCGTGATAATGAATAAATAAAACATGGGGACTACTATGAAGTATGAGCAAGATGCCCAAGAGAAACTGCTAAATAAAGGGAAAGTTACAGAGTAATACCAGTAAAAAAAAATACACTGTGCTTTCAGAAGTATTTACTGCAATGATACAAACTAAGCCATTTATAAACAGCACTAATTGAGGAATACATCTAAGAGACGGGAATATTTCTTCTTTTCTTGATATACTGTTTTTTCTGATTGTATCACCATAAGCATACAGTTGGCCCTTGAACGACACAACAGTGAGGGGTGCAGTTGAAAGTCTGAGTATAAATTACAGTCGGCTTTCCATATACTTGGTCCCTCTGTATCCTGAAATTCAATTAACCACAGATCTAGTAATAATATAGTGTTTATTACTGTAAAAAGTTTGCAAATAAGTGGAACCACGCAGTTCAAATCCATGTTGTTCAACAGTCAACTGTACTATTTTTGTGGTTTAAAGGACCCTTCTGCCCAGATACCCATAGAGAGCCAGAACTTTCAGGAATGTAATCACCAAGAAAGACCTCATTTCCACCCACTTGCCCCTCAAGTCTGTCCTTTACATGGTTGTTGTTGTTTCAGTCACTAAATCATGTCCAAGTCTTTCGTAACCCCAAAGACTGTAGTCCACCAGGCTCCTCTTTCTCTGTTCATGGGATTTCCAGGCAAGAATATCAGAGTGAGACATTTCCTTCTCCAGGGGTTCTTCATGACCGACAGGTGGATTCTTTACCACTGACTGAGCCACCATACCCGCTCAGTTTTTTTGAGACAGCAGCCATGTATCATGGGCTTCCCAGGTGGCACTGGTGGTAAAGAACTCACTGGCCAACGCAGGAGACATAAGAGACATGGTTTTGATCCCAGAGTGAGGAAGATACCCTGGAGGAGGGTGTGGAAACCCACTCCAATATTCTTGTCTGGAGAATCCCATGGACAGAAGAACCTGGAGGGCTATAGTCCACAGGGTTGCAAAGAGTCATTCAAGACTGAAGTAGCTTAGCACACTTGCCATGCACCCCTTCATCATCTATTATTCAATTAAATATCTCAAGTCTCTTAATGCACTCCTTATATGAATAGTTTTCAGAGCTCTAAAAACATTGTTTTTAGAATGTCAAGACACATCCTCTGGGCTCCATCTGACCAGAACAAGGTAGAGTGGATCTATTAATTCTCTTGATTTGGAAACAATTTCAACAAATAAGATTTTACCATTTCAAGTATAAGATTCTAATTAGCTCTTCTGGCTACCATACAAAGTTGTTTACTGAAAATATAAGCAGAGGGCATAGGGTTCATGGAAGCCCTGTGCACTAATTTTACAATTTTTCTGTAAATATAAATTGGCCTAAAAAATAAACTTTATTAAAAAACAATAAATCTAATGGCTATATGTACAAATATAATGCAATCTGAGTTAAAATTTTTTCTCAGATGAAGTTTTCCTCACAATTTACTTCTCATGTCCTATAACAGTGTGTGCTTTAGTTATATTTTGCTTGTATTTGTTTATACCATAATTCTAGTAACTACTAAAACCACAAATAAATGTAATAAAACAGTTTTAACCATAAATGTAGGAAAAACTATTCCATGAATACTCAGAAAAGCAAGTTGCTTTCTCTGAAAGTTAAAAAAAATCACCAAAAATAACTTCAGCTTACTTCTGTTTACTGACTTTAAATTGTAGTGGTATATGAAATTAAACCAATTTAAACTTTGAGTTAATTCACAAATATAAATCCTTCAAAACAAGTCCAAATACATAAAAGAGACACAGCCATCATACAGTCTTTTTTTTTTCTTTCCAAGAAGAAGAAATCTAAGTTTGGTTCATGTTTCCTTTCGTAATCGTAATGGTGAAGTTTAATGTACATTCATTTGGAAAACTGATATTATAGTAAGTTATTTAATAACTGAATATTAAAAACAACTATGATATAATTACCTTAGATAAGTGTTTGCACACAAGACACACAGAATATCACGAAAAGCCTGTGAACAGAATCAAATTGATGAAACGTCTAAGGAATTAAGTGGTATTTAAAATGCCCTGATTCATTAACAAAGACATCCCTACTAGAAAGAAGTATTTTTGTTGTTAAAACAAGTCCTTGGGAACAATGTAGTTCCAGCTCTGCCTTAGGAAAGCAGTATCTTGAAGTTGTAACCTCCTTTTCTATGAAAATAAAAGGTACTAGAGTAAATCTTTTGGGTCTAAAATTCTAAGGTTTATATATGGGTAACTTCTGACTGGAGTTTAAATTTATATTTTACTAGATGCAAGTGAGCTGTAGTTGGGGGACTGGTTTCCACAAAGGAGGCAGGTTTCTCCAGGTATTTCAGAGGCTATGTCAAACTTCTAAGAAATTAGGACTCTCTCTCTATCTCTGTCTACAAAGACTATATTCCTACCTCAAACTCTTGATTATTATAAAATTAGCTGTGGCGTACCTGCTTCCCTGGTCTACCTCAGCCTGAAGTGACTGCTACAGAAGGCTTAAGAGCACTTATCAAGATGTATCAGCTAATGATGAGAGAGGGAGGAGTAAAGATGAGTATGAAGCTAACGTTGGCCAAAGAGGTTTCAGCAGCATTTATAGACAAGAAATTTACAAGAACTTAAAATGTTGTACTCTGCATGATATGTGGCTTATAACTCACAGATAAACATTGAAAAAATACATAATAAAATTTGGACTCAAATGTTAAATCTAAGTTTAGAATTTTTAACTTCTCTCATTGATCCAAGAGCATCCTGCAAGGAAGAATGTTTCAAATAACAAAAATGAGATTACACTCCTTGTGACAAGCAAAAGCCTATTCAAAGGTACAGACAACAGAACACACACATTTATAGGAGTCTAAGATTCAGTAGTGTCATGGTAGAATCATACTACACATGTCTTGCTCCTTTCCTTCCCAGAAGAGATTTCACACAAGTGAAAAGTTAAATGAACATCAGAAGTATCCCTGATGTGGAAAATAAGCCATAACAGGACAAATAAAGACTGAGGCATTTATGTGGATGCAAAAGTGGAGTTAAGCTTTAATGGCTGCAGGGATGGTTATGTCTGTGTATACGTGTGGGGATGTTATGTCTGTGTATATGTATATATGTGTATACGTGTGGAGATGGTTATGTCTGTGTATATGTCTGGGGATACGTGTGTCTGCATGCCAGCTACTGCACAAACATGGTTTGAGCTGTGGTATGTTTGGGGGCTAGTATTACATTTATGAGGCTTTATATCTTTATTTTTAAAATAGTTAATAGTAGATCTAGCTGTCATTTTCTCCTGTGCTGGATATTTCCCCCACTGAATAGTTAATTCTTGCATTAGTACTTCCAAGTGGGACCTCATAAGAGTAACAGAAGCTGACATGATGGAATAGAGAAATTGGCTAATCTCGACTGAGCTAAGCAGGGTCAAAGCAAGGGAGAGCAGCAAACTTGTGTGCGGTTTACTCACTCCCTCTCATCACCTCTGTCTATCCTGACACTTTCCAAGTGGTGCCTAGGGAACTAGACCAGGGGTGAAGCAGCACAGATGTAGAGGGAATGTCTTTCTCACTCATAAATTAGTCATCTTCGATGTGAAAACAAAATAATAAGAAATGTGGGATCTGAAACTACATAGAAAGATAGGCAATTTGACTTTAAATATAGAATACTGACTTCAACAGAACCAGCTGAAGTAGAGA
This sequence comes from Bison bison bison, assembly GCF_000754665.1. NCBI lineage: Eukaryota > Metazoa > Chordata > Mammalia > Artiodactyla > Bovidae > Bison > Bison bison. The sequence continues at coordinate 1,708,762 of NW_011495076.1, forward strand.
CAACTTGCTGTGACAGTAGAGAAATAATGTTACTGCTATCTGCTTAAAAGCATAAAACACCTACTGACTAAAGGCAGGGCAATTTTTCAATGATATAAATAAAGACGGTTCAAAATTGCTAAAAAACTGAGGACCCACTGTCTTTAACCAGGCTTTCAGATAAACTACTCCCAGACCAAGAAAATCTTCCAGTAGTATTTTAAACACTAGCTTTTCTATGGTGATAATACTATCTTTTTTGTGTGTGAAAACAGTGAACAGTAGAGAATGGTATTTTAATGGCTATACAAATTTCTATTCATGTTTCAAAATGGATGAAGACTTCTTCGAATGTGTCTTATTTTGAAAGATACTGAAAATGTATTCTACTTTTCTTTTTTAGTACTAATAACAATTGCAATTATCTAATCACTTGGGAAATTCTTTGTTTATTGTTCCCACTGGATCAGACTGTGAGTTTCCAGAGAGGGTGGACTCGTCTTATTCACCCCAGCGTACCTACAGTGTTAACATAGTTCTTACCAGACAGTGGGTAACTGACACGCTTCTTTTGAAAGAATAAATAAAATTAAAAACTCCATATAAAGTGAGATAAAGAAAAATCTGAATAAAAAAAGGTTTCAGGGAGGGGAAGAGTCATCCTAAAAGTAAGACAGAATTCTGAGCTATTAGCACTAACCTAAGTCCTTGTCTTAAACCCAAAAGCAAGTAAAAAAATTTTTTAAATACCTTTTTAAAGATAACATAAGTAATCACCACAACAATTGGAAGCAGTAATGTCTTTGAATATCGCACTGGCGTCTGAAATATAGCAAATTATTCCAAACATTTTTTATTAAAGTTTATACTACTATAAAAGTCTATGTCAAATTGTCACAATGAGATTTCTTAAAGGTAAAAGATATCTTTGTCATTAACAGAATATATATTATCAAGTTTCATATTCTAACATAAGAATCAAAATTATAATGAGTTGCACAAATATATCAAAAATTATAATGATAAAAACTATTAAAGCAAAATTAGCTATGGATATTATTTTTTCCTTTCTTGAGTTTTATTTCCTTTATTTATATAATAGTAAGTTTTAAAATGTGTGTTTATTGATCCCTGGGCCCTAGATTATCATCTCCTGGGCTTTAAGTTTCTATTATTTTCATTTGTGAAACTATAGGACTAACAAGGGAGAAAGACTAAGTAATTACTGTGCTTGCTAAGTCACTTCAGTCGTGTCCGACTCTGTGCGACCCCATAGATAGCAGCCCACCAGGCTCCTCCGTCCATGGGATTTTCCAGGCAAGAGTACTGGAGTGAGGTGCCATTGCCTTCTCCAAAGTAATTACTGTAAGTATAAATAAATACTGAAACAAAAGCAGCAGCTAAATAATTCTCATGAGTTGTGATAGGGAGTGATTTACCACTTAACTACATGATACATTTCTTAAAGGCAGGAACCAAGTTATTTAACTCTTTGTAGTCCTATTACAAACTGCCTCATAGATAATTAATGGTCAATAATTGTTTTTGAATGAATGTATGACTGATTTGACAGATAAGAGAATAATATATGATTACTAGCATATTTACTTGGCAACATTTTATTATAAAATTTTGTAATATTTGAGATATTAAGTGAAAGAAAATTGAATTTTAAAAAAATAAAACAGTAATTTGGGTTTATTTTTCCTGAAGGCTCTCATACCTCCAACTGACCTAGATTATGAAAAGTAACTGAACTGCAATAATAGTAATTGACCATAGGTCACATCCTGTGCACTTGCCCTGGTAGGGGCCACTGTTTACTGATTTTACATGTACGAAACTAGATGAGAATGGCCATATTATTAGCAAAAGTTATCATAAAAAATGATAAGAATAAATAAACTGGGTGTTTCTAAATAAAATTTTTGAGTTTCAGATTAAAGAGAAACTTAAGAGCAAGAACTCATCATACCTGTAAAGGAAAAAAATAAAAGAATCATTCATACCGCTGTTTCCATGAAGTCAAATTCAGGAGCACAGGTGTAAATTAAGGTATCAAAATCTGTATATCTTAAGATTCTGGCGGCAATAAGGTCACTCAGGCGAATCTGGAAGAAAAATTAAAATTATAAAAATAATTATAGTTAATAATAATTGATTTGCTGCAGCAGTAATAATGTCTACAGAGAAGATATATCCATGGTACATGGATGCCCCTTCAAGAAAACAAAAAATACAGTGAACCCCATTATGTGCTGAGTTATGAAAAAAATTGAAAAAAAATAGAAATATCAAGAGAAATGAAAAGGAAAAAGAAGTCAGGAAAAATAAGTAAATAAGATGATAATATAAAGAATGAGCTAAAATCAACATTTGCTGGGCACAAACCACCATGCAGTTGACCATGAAATTTTATGATCAGATCATTTATCAAGAACAAAACATTTCATGTTAACCCCTTTTACCACATATTGTAAATCATTAACAAATTTTCTGTGTGTTGTCATTTTCACAAAGCCTCATACATTAAGGACAATTTTTTGGTGCTTCTTGAATTTTTCAGACATACATTGAAGCCATTAACAACGAAGCTATTCTTCAAGAGAATTACAACAACTATACATACCACTCTGATTTAGTTACTTGGTCTGGAAGGCCTTTAAAATAAATACCATCAACTAAATCCAATGTAGAACTATTTTCTACTGATCATTTATTATTTACTTTGGTGAGACAATTATTTTTACGCTGCATCCTTAGAAGGTAAGAAAAATATCTGGTATGCAAAGCAGTAATTCAAATTACTTTACAAGAACATAAATTATTTATATCAACTTCGATGATTATGGTTTTCAATTACTCATTATTGCATTATCTACCAGTACCAAACATACTTCACAGTTAAACTTTATTTTTCCAATTTAGAGTAGGGCTGGTGACTAATGATAATTTAACCAAGCCACTTTAGTTTCAAGTCTTTCTCACAGTTGTCACATAGAAGTCACTTAAGAATACCAAGGGTGTATGTGTGTGTGTATGTTTTAGGATTTGTAAAGAGTTGAGTGACAATGTAGGGCAAGTCAAGAAAGAAAATCACAGATCAACTTAATAGTAACTTGAGATGCCTAAATAAAGTTTACCATAAAATATACATCCCCTAAAGAATAAAAATTTAAGAATGACAAATAAACCTAATAAACCATAATGCAGAGCTAATAGTAAATGACAAATCCTTATATTTTGAAATTTCATTTACCATTAATAGGGCCAATTGTACTGGATAATGATAGCACTTGTCATTTTAAGAGAGTTAACTATGATAATCCCTTGTTAAGTTTGAAGCAATTTCATCAGCAGACAGGGTTCTAACTGGAGAGTACCTGATATGGTAAATTTCAGGGTAGATTATTGCATGATACACTTATCTATCTTCTATCCAAACAGAAAGTGCTAAAAATCAAAAGTTAAATTCATGCACTGCTTTCTATTCCCTAAACAAATTAGCTGATAGGAATTTATCTTTGAAAACAGCCATCATTTGAGGCATGAGCCTTAAAACAGACAGAAACACTGTACATTAGGGATGTGGTCCATATATGTTCTAGAAGATGAAAAGATACAGAATTTTTATCATATTCTTTATATAAGAAAATTTTAAAGATATCAAATCACACCTTTAGTGTCTAATTATAAATAAAACTTTGAGTTCTATACTTCAAAGTTGAGGACAGACTGTTCATATTTACATTTATAATGAATCAGTAACTTGCTAAACAAATTATTTGTATTTTAACCAAAATATAACCAACTATTTAACATAATTTTTCCAAGAAGGTTTAGTCACCATTCATTAATGTACTTTTTTCTTAGTGGGCTGAAAAAAATCTACAGGATTTTAGTACTGACTCTGCCAATAACCAGCTTGGGACTTTGAAGAAGGTACTCAGCCTCCATAAAATATAGAGGTTTCATTTTAAAATAGATGGTTTCAAAGTCTTCTCCAACTATGCATTTACAGAACTCTTAATGTTCTGACTAGAAAGTACTTACATGGTCTGAAACACCTAAAATTTTAGATGTCAGAAATTTCAAAATGATTGTTCCAAAAAACCAAGCACTACCTTGAATTACCTAGAAAATAAACAAAATAGATGAAGTCAGAAGACTAAAAAGCTCTTTCTCTTGGAAATTATTAATAACAAACATTCAAATAACAAGTCCTAAGTGAAAGGGAAACACAAACTTGAAGAATTTTTAAATAAAAAAAATTAAAAAAAATTTTTTTAAATAAGGTAATGAAAACTACATACTAGAAACTAAGGAATGTATGTAACACAGTGATCAGAAGAAAATGCATGTCCTCAAAAACTTTTATCAATAAAATAATGGGGGAGAATGGATACATGTATATGTATGGCAGAGTCCCTTTGCTGTTCCACTGAAACTATCACAACACTCTTAATCAGCTATATCCCAATGCAAAATAAAAAGTTTGTAAAAATTAGAGTAAAAATAAATGAAAAGCCTGACTCAAACATCTAGATAAAAAAAAAAAACAAAATTAAAAGGAAACACGTGAAAGGAAATACTCAAAATAGTCAATTATATTTACACCTATGTGTATCCATTTTGTTGTCCTTTATTTCTTCTGAATGTTCTAAGATTCTTTCTCTCATCATTTACTTCCTGCTTCAAGGACTTCCATTTAAGGGTTGCTCTGCTAAAAACAAATTCTTAGTTTTCCTTCATCTGAGAATACGTTTTACTTCCTCTTCATTTCAAAAAGACACTTTCACTGTATATGTAAATTATCATTCACAATTCTTTCCAGCATTTTTCAAATGCTGTGCCACATCCTTCTGGCTCCCATAGTTATAGAAAAGAAGTCTGGTGTGATTGAAATCTGTTTGGGCCTAAAGGTAATATCCCATTTCTCCCTGTTTTCAAAACTTTTTCTTTGCCTTTAGTTTGCAGCAGTTTATGATTGTGCCTTAACATGGATTTTGTTAGCTTTATCCTACTTTGGATTCACTCAGTTTCATGACATATATACATATATACATACACATACACATGCATATGGCTACTTTTGGGTTGCTAATCTTTTCTTTTGTATTTTAGATCCATGGAGTCATTTTTAGTATATATGGAATTTAAAAATCTATGTTCATGAGTAAAGCGAAGTTGAAAGTGAAGTTGCTCAGTCGTGTCTAATTCTTTGCGACCCCATAGACTATAGCCTACCAGGTTCCTCTGTCCATGGGATTTTCAGGCAAGAACACTGGAGTGGGTTGCCATTTCCTTCTCCAGGAGATCTTCCCAACCCAGGCACTGAACCCAGGTCTCCCTGAGTGTTCATGAGTAAACCTAGGCTTAACCATACTGTTCATGCCTGACCTTCAGTTCAGTTCAGTAGCTCAGTCGTGTCCGACTCTTTGTGATCCCATGAATCGCAGCACACCAGGCCTCCCTGTACATCACCAACTCCCAGAGTTCACTCAAACTCATGTCCATCGAGTCGGTGATGCCATCCAGCCATCTCATCCTCTGTCGTCCCCTTCTCCTCCTGCCCCCAATGCCTCCCAGCATCAGAGTCTTTTCCAATGAGTCAATTCTTCGCATGAGGTGGCCAAAGTATTGGCGTTTCAGCTTTAGCATCAGTCCTTCCAATGAACACCCAGGACTGATCTCCTTCAGAATGGACTGGTTGGATCTCCTTGCAGTCCAAGGGACTCTCAAGAGTCTTCTCCAACACCACAGTTCAAAAGCATCAATTCTTCG
>NW_011495076.1:1714624-1715789 GCF_000754665.1 Bison bison bison
ACAGGTCCAACTCTCACATCCATACATGACCACTGGAAAAACCACAGCCTTGACTAGACAGACCTTTGTTGGCAAAGTAATACCTCTACTTTTCAATATGCTATCTATGTTGGTCACAACTTTCCTTCCAAGGAGTAAGCGTCTTTTAATTTCATGGCTATAATCACCATCTGCAGTGATTTTGGAACCCAAAAAATAAAATCTGACACTGTTTTCACTGTTTCCCCATCTATTTCCCATGAAGTGATGGGACAAGATGCCATGATCTTAGTTTCCTGAATGTTGAGCTTTAGATTACCAATAAAATTTTGTTTTCCTTTTTGTAAGGATTTACATTCCTTATGATACACACAGAGTTCCCCTTGGGTTTTGAGTAAATTTCAGCATAAGCTCAATTCAATATTTACCTTGCAACTAAAAACTGAGGTCTCCCATTAAGCACTGAGTTTGTTCCTATTGAGGAAAACTGTAAGTGAATCACTTAGGCCTAAAAGTACTTGTTTAGGCTTTATGTCATAAATACTTATCTTTGCTAAAGATACACAGAAGTGAAAAATAGAGAATACCTAGTACCTAGCAAGGGGAAAAAGAGTCTTTCTTCCAACTTACCATATGATGGTAAAGAATATTAAAATTAGGGTTTGATCACTCATAAGTGACAATTTTCCTATACATTGTTTTACTATCATTCAATTCAAAAACATAAGGATTTCCTTGTTTTCAAATTTCCCAATTATGACAGAATAAGATATGCAACATAATCTTTATTCCACAGGCATGTAAGAATTACTTCGAGTAATAAAATAGATGTTTTCGTAAAAAAAAAAAAGTGTCAGTTCAAAACAGTTTTGCCTTTTCTTTTACTCTTTTCAAAAAAAATTAGCCATATAGCTCTTTAGATGACTACGGTGGTTTATTTCTCCCTTTTGCAAGAGACTGGTGGTATTAATTATATCAGTTTAAAAACATACATATAAGCTGTACGTTTTCCAAAATCACTGCAGATGGTGACTGCAGCCATGAAATTAAAAGACGCTTACTCCTTGGAAGGAAAGTTATGACCAACCTAGATAGCATATTCAAAAGCAGAGACATTACTTTGCCAACAAAGGTTCGTCTAGTCAAGGCTATGGTTTTTCCTGTGGTCATGTACGGATGTGAGAGT
>NW_011495076.1:1715889-1727760 GCF_000754665.1 Bison bison bison
TGGAGAAGACTCTTGAGAGTCCCTTGGACTGCAAGGAGATCCAACCAGTCCATTCTGAAGGAGATCAGCCCTGGGTGTTCTTTGGAAGGAATGATGCTAAAGCTAAAACTCCAGTACTTTGGCCACCTCATGCGAAGTGTTGACTCATTGGAAAAGACTCTGATGCTGGGAGGGATTGGGGGCAGGAGGAGAAGGGGACGACAGAGGATGAGATGGCTGGATGGCATCATTGACTAGATGGATGTGAGACTGAGTGAACTCCGGGAGTTGGTGATAGACAGGGAGGCCTGGCATGCTGCGATTCATGGGGTCGCAAAGAGTCGGACATGACTGAGTGACTGAACTGAACTGAACTGAAGCTGAATATTCATAATATCTTAACTTTTCCCTCATTCAGATTTTTGTTTCTTTGAAATTCTTGAGTTGAAAGCTTTTTATTCTTTCTGATCTAAAATTGGAAATATACAAGATAATAAACTTTCCTCTGAGCACAATGTTGGCAGAATTCCCTAAATATCCACAGGCACTGCTGACTTGCTGTCATTTTACAATAATTTGTAATTAAAACTTTGCTTTTCTTTTGAGTTCAATTATTAAATAAAAATCTTTAAATTTTCTTTTGATTTCTTGGTTTAATCTCTTAAAAAACAGGCATTGCCAATTTTTCTAAAATAAAATAAACTCATATATCACACATTAGAAAAGTAATATGATTCAATAACTTAAGTGCATTTTCATCATGGTTGTGGGAGAATGCTTCCAGTAATGAAAAACTGGCAAAACTCATCCCATTTTGTTCATTTGTATTCTGAGTAGATATTTACCTTATATTTTCCAGTTTTACCGTAATAATATATAATATGTAATCACACAGTTCTTCTATATGGCAGATTTTATTTTTTAGAAAGAGTACATTAAAGACCCAGAGTAAAAGAATGTTATCTGCCTGATATTATAAGAATTAAGTCATTGCAACACCTACCTAATAAAATACTTACTTTACTTTGTAACATAACACACAAGTATAAAGGTGACCTGGGCCACTCATGTGTACATTTGGGAACAAGTGAAACAAAGATCAGGTAATGGCTGAGTTGAAATTACAAAGGAACTGTGAGATTGTAAGGAAAATATTAAAAAGACAAAGATAATAAGAATCTAAAGATGGAAGATGAAGGAAAGATTGATGATGAATAAGTGCAGAAAAAACAAACATGGACAGCAGGGACAGAACTACAGATTGAGTTATGTTGAAGAGAAGGTTACTAAATCTAAAGAAAAAAAAAACTCAAAGCAAATAGAAAAAAAAAATTGAAAGCAAGGTAGTAGGGGTATAGCAGAATGAAAAGTAAAGAAGAAAGGCCTGAGAGTAGTGCTGAAATAAACGAACTAACTTCTTGAAAAGGAATTGCAGATGTTGCTAAGGACTATTTCCCACCTTGTGAAAGTAGCTTAATATTTATTAACTATAAATCATTCAATTCTTAAAGTCCATTATTTGTATTCAGTTTATAGAAATAAAGAAGGATTTGAAGAAATTGTGGTAAAAATGTTGAACCTTACCCAAAAGTGGAGTTCAGATACTCCAAATCTTTGAATTTTATTTCTCTTTAGAATTATCACCTAAAATGCATATGATATAAAATAAAATAATTAAATAAAATTAACATTTATATTTTATATGAATGATACATTTCAAAAATCATGCAGCCAACCCCTTCTACCTTGGTTATCACCAGACATTTTCCTTCATTGTTGATTTTTCTGAATTTGAACATGGAAAATTTTGGGGGGTGTAAGAGCCAAATGCTTTCTGTGCCAAAAAGTTGACTCTAGGATCAAGTTAATTCCTCACTGAGTTACTTGGGATGTTTTATGTACAAAAACTCCTCTGAGGAGGCAGATAGTGTGGGAAAGGTACATTCCATGCAAGTGTACACATAAGTTACCCAGCAAAAGGAGAATTCTTCCTCTCCAAACTCCCACATATTTTAAAATGTTAAAAAATATGTCTAACTGAATTTATAAGAAAGAAAAGGTACTTATCAGGTGCCAAAGAAAGGAGGTGATTTTTAAAAACTAAACCATTAATTAGGAGAGAACCTATGACAGTTTTTAAGGAGGTCTGTAGGCCAGAGTTACAGTGTTACAAATGTGAGCTTATATTAAAAGGGAGGGCAGCAGAATTGACTTGAAGCTATGTAAGGCTAATTAAGACTCGTGCAGACATTTTGAGATCCCAGGGATCCTCAAAATCCCTGGGATCCTTGGTGCTATCAACTAAATATTTATATCCCTGTACAAATCCGTATGTTGAAATGATAATCTCAAATGCAACATATTTAGATGTGGAAACTTTGTGAGGTAATTATATAACATTATGAAAGTGGGAACTTCATAAATGGGCTTAATGTCTTTATAAGAAGAGATATAACAAAGTAAATCCCTTTCTCCATCATGGGAGGACAAAGCAGATATCCGTCTATACATCAAAAAGAAAGCTCTTACCAAGAACTAAATCAGGTGACATCTTGATCTTGCACATTCCAGCATTTAGAATTGTAAGAAATAGATTTCTACAAAAGCTACCCAGTCTGGTATTTTTATTATAGCAGTCTAAATTGACAAAGATGTACAGGGAGGTATTTGTTTATTCTCAAGTTGGTATTGAAAAATAAAGGCTCCAATGAGAAACAAATCTTAGGCCTGTGTATTATTTAGATCTGGAGGAGAATTTTGTATCATCTATTTGGCCCAAGATGAACCAGATTTCCTGAACTTCCAACAACAGAAAAATATAAATTTACCATATTATACCATGCAAAATTGCTTGTAAATGCAAAATACAAGAAATAAACCAAGTGCCCAGACATAGGACAGTGGTTAAATTATCTATAGAATATGCAGAAGGGAATACTAACTATGAAATTATAAGGAAGGTTGAAGATCTCTATCCAGGAAAGGTTAATAAGTGATACCCAGGATAGGCTGATAAATCAAAAATGCAAAAGACTATAGTATGCTACCTTTCATGTAATTAAGAGGGGTTATGATAAAATATATATGTAATATTTATTAGTGCAAAAAAGAAAAAAGTAAATGGGTAAACTAGAAAACCAATGAGCTATCTCACTTATAAGATACAGGGAGGGGACTTCCCTGGTGAAGTCCCTGTGGTTAAGAATCCATACTGCAATGCATGGGACGCAGGTTCAATTCCTGGTTGGGGAACTAAGATCACATGTGCCTCAAATCAGCTGGGCCCCCTCGCCACAAACGGAGAGTCCGTGTGCCACCATGAAAGATCCCACATGATGCAATGAAGATCCTAGGACCCAATACAGCCAAATAAATAAATACTTTTTTAAAAAGAAATAGGCAGGACCAAGGTAAAAAGAAAAGTGGAGAGAATGAGGTGGAAAGGAGGAGAGAGAGTGGTATTTTCTGAGTATAAGATGTATATTTCTTATTCCTAGAAACATGGTACTTTTCACCACAAAAATAATTAAAATCAATCAAGAGGGAACTTTTGCTTGTGGTCAAAGTTGGTACAACAGGAAAGAAATTTACTTTCCCATCTTTAACAACTAAAAACAAGCAAAATAGGTAAGAGACTACTATGAACAATTAAATGTCAATGTATTATATCATTAAAAAATGGATCTATTCCTAGAAGCATATAATCTACCAAGACAGAATCATGAAGGAACAAAAACTCTGATCACACCTATAACTAGTAAGGATACTGAATCACATTCAAAAATTTCTCAAAAAAGAAAAGTGGGACCAGTTGGCTTTACTGGTGAATTCTACCAAATATTTCAAGAACTAATGTCAGTCCTTCTCAAATCCTTCCAAAAAACTGAAGAGAAAGGAATAATTCCAAACATATTGCATAAGGTCAGCGTGTTTCTGATACCAAAGTTAGACAAGGACACTACAACAAAACGAAACTATAGACCAATATCCCAGATGAACACAGATGCAAAAGTTCTTATCAAAATACTATCAAACCAAATTTAACATCACATTAAAGGATCACACACAATTGTCAAGTGATAATTATCTTTGCAATGCTAGGATGGTTCAACATAACAAGGGATAAAAATCACATAATCATTTCAATCAATGCAGAAAAACATTTGATAAAATTTGACACCCTTTCATGATAAAAACTCTCAACAAACTAAATGGAAATTATCTCAACATAATTAAGATCTTATTTTAAAATCCCATTGCTAACATCATACTCAATAGTGAAAAACTAAAAGCTTTCCTCTAAGATCAGGAACAAGGAAAATGTAAAATTATCTCTGTTCACAGATGGCATCATCTTAAATGTGGAAGACACTAAAGATTCTATACACACACACAGTGTTAGAACTAATAAGTTCTGCAAAGTAGCAGGGTACAAACTCAATAAAGAAACTATGTTGTATTTCTATACATTAACAATGAGCTATCTAAAAAGGAAATTAAGAAAATAATGCTATTCACAATAGCCTAAAAATTATAAAATAGTAAGGATAAACATAACCAAAGAGGTGAAAGGTTTATACACTGAAAACACTGTTGAAAGAAATTAAAGAAGACACAAATGGAAAGACAGTAGCTGTCTTTCTGTCTCTGACTTATTTCACATAGTATTATGTCCAGGTCTACCCACGTTGTCACAAATGGTAGAAAATCTTTAGCTACCATTTCCAGTGCCTTTAATAGAGCCAGACTGATATCTAATATTATAATATATTCCTTTCATATGAAGGACCTTCTTTAATACTTCTTGTAAAACTGTTGGTCATAAACTCTATTTTGCCTTCATTCTTGAAAGACATGTTTGCTGAATATAGAATTGTAGATAGCATTTTCAAGTATTTTAAAGATGTTGCTTGACTGTTTTATTGCTTGTATTTTTTTCTTATGAAAACTCTGACATCCTTACTCTTTGTTCTTCTATATTTAATATGTCTTACTTCTCTTGCTGCTCTTAAGATTTTATCATTGACCTTGAACAAACTGATAATATGCCTTACTATATAGCTTTATGTTTCTTGTACTTGAGATTCATTGAATCATCCAGAAGATCGTAATTTTCATCAAATTTGGAAAATTTTTGGTCATGATTTCTTCAAATATTTTTCTAGCTCCTCCCAACTCCACTGATTTAGACATGTACTTTTCATATATAAACTGTAACTGGGGGATTAGAAGATCAGCATTTTGCAATCCTTATTGAATTAATGAATCTGGTACTAAGCACTGGAGGCTGTGATCATAAAAAGAGAGGTACCAGATAGAAGTGCTTTCTGCATAAAGAACAATACTATCGACTTACCAAAGGTATTAAACTTGAACATGTCTAAGCTTTAGATTCAAGTATTAATACAGAAGACAAAAGAAGATGTAAAGCTGCCTCATAAGGACTCAGAGAGTTAAATCTAGATCACAGAACCCTTCACATGTTCAATGACCCAGGTTTTCCAACAAATAAATATTCCAGGAAGAATACATGGAGACATATTAGAAGCCTGTAGATTAAAAACAGAAACTTGATAAAATTATAAGGAAAAGCTTGGAGTGATCAAGTGATCTTGACCATAGCCAAGATAGACGCTACTGTTTTAGAGACCCTCTACGTCACGTGGAGGGCTTCTCGAATGGTTAAAAAAGTTCTGGCTTTGAGGTGATGGTATTTTAAGGATGTATAACAGTCCTTAATAACAGTATTATTAATACTTATCAGTATTAGTCAGTATATGAAATATTGGTTTTATAAAGCTTTCTATATCTGCTATATTTTAAAATAAAAAAGGTTTTCATAAAAAGAGGTGGATGAGCAGAATATAACAAGTTCTCTACTCTGTAATGCTGAAAAAGTTTGACAAAATGCTGAAAAGAGCCTGTGTTTTTTGGAGATAGAAAAAGGAGAGCTTACTCACTGTGAGGCAAAAAAAAAAAAAAAAAGTATGGGGAGATAAAAATGTTAAAAACCTAAATTTCAAGAATACAATATGGCAGAACCAATACAATATTGTGAAGTTTTTAAAAAAAAAAAGAATATATATGTGTGTGTGTGTGTGTGTGTGTGTGTGTGTGTGTGTGTGTAACTGAGTCACTTTGCTCTACAGCAGAAACTGGCACAACATTGTAAAACAACTATACTTCAACTTTGAAAAGTGAAGGAAAAAACCTTAAATCTCGAAAGATTCAATCAATGCACCATATGTGGAAAAGTGCTGTATTTTTGTATTTCTGTATTATCATTTTCTGATCATTGTGGAAAGGGAATATCCCAGGAACATTCCAGTGAAGGAGAACATTCCAGGTACTGGCATATGAACATCAAAAGTGTGACTATAAGGTAATAAAACTGATTTACTGAACCACCATTCCAAATACAACTTCAAATGAGAGTTATTCCATGAAAGTAAGTTACATGAGGAGACTATACACTTATTCTAATTAGGTTGCCATTGCTCAAAACAGTTTGGAACTCCTCTTTATAAACTTTATAATTCAGAGTTTATTTCCTTGTGGGTGCAAGAAAATCGGTCTTATTACTTTATTGTCACACCATATTTTGATCAAGATCTGTATTACCCAGTCCAATCACCCACCTTAGTCACAAGACTTTGGTCGTTTTCAAAAATCAAATCCACCCTTGAAAGACGCAGATTTGCCAGCATTGAAGATATTCAAAAGAATGTGCCACAGTCTGTGAAGGCAATTCAGAGGAATTCCAAAAATGCTTTGGGCAATGGCAGTGTCACTGCAATAAGTATTTAGCCTACTGAAGTGACTTAGAAGGAAATAAATAATTTTTATCATAAATTATGGCATATTTTAAAAAGTAAGTCATTACTTTATTATTTAAAAAATAGTTACTGGGGTATCGGCTTAAAAAGGTAAACCTTCCTTATATTATTTTTAAAGGATGAGATAGAGAAAAGCATTATCTTGGAAAAACTTCTCATGTGAGTAATAATCCAGAAAGGGCCCTATTTGTTCTTGTTAACTGTTGTTGTGCTCAGTCTTGTCCGACTCTTGGTGACTTCATGGACTATAACCCATTAGGCTCCTCTGTCCATGGAATTTTTCAGGCAAGAATACTGGAGCAGGTTGCCATTTCCTACTCCAGGGGATCTTCCTGACCCAGGGATTGACCCCACATCTTTTGCATCTCCTGCATCGGCAGGCAGATTCTTCATCACTAGTGCCACTTGAGAAACCCATTTATTCTTTCTCACCTACATTAAATGGTTAAAATTGCTATTTGAAGGTAAAAAAAAAATCTTTATGAGCTTAACAAACACTCACCAATGTTATTATCAGAGATGAAGAATAGTAAGAAGATAAATACATTGGATTTCCAAACATGAATACAAAACAAAGCAAAACTGAAATCTGAAAATTGAAAAAAATACATTTTATAGTTATTAAATAAATATCATAATTCATACTTTGTCTACAAGGATACAGTCATTTCTAATATAAACTTTATTTGCATAGAATATTAATAAATAGATTTTGACCAAGTGATAACAGAATTTCAACACACTGACAGGCTGTAAGTATCTTCAACACCATAAATACTATATAACAGAATTTAATTTTTTTCTCATTTGCAACCTGGCACAAAGAAAAAGCAATGGTACCCCACTCCAGTACTCTTGCCTGGAAAATCCCATGGACAGAGGAGCCTGGTAGGCTACAGTCCATGGGGTCGTTAAGAGTCAGACACGACTGAGCGACTTCACTTTCACTTTCCACTTTCATGCATTGGAGAAGGAAATGGCAACCCACTCCAGTGTTCTTGCCTGGAGAATCTCAGGGACGGGGGAGCCTGGTGGGCTGCCGTCTATGGGGTCGCACAGAGTCGGACACGACTGAAGCGATTTAGTAGTAGTAGTAGTATAAAGAAAAAACTATTATTTCTACTGATTTAATAATGGAGTGATATAAAAAGAAAGACTTAGTTATAAGTATTAGTTTTCTAAACTGAGTTTTGTTAAACTACTTGAGGACTTCTCTCAATAAGGAAGTTTTATTTTACATTCTTATTAAAGATTTTCATTTTTTATTTTCTTAAAGGAGATGTGTTTGGAAACTAATATAAAAACAATAATGGAAAAAATTTACAGTCCTGCAAAGTATTAAAAATCTCTGGCCTCAGAGAGAAAAGGCAGTTTCAAAAGTAGCAACAATAATAATAAAACAAAAAAATTTTAAAGTTTCATTGAGTACAAAACATCTGCAGTCTAGTTGAAAGTATAGTTGCTCTAATATGTCATTCAGTTATCCTTCTAATATTATCAACATCATATGTATTAAACACTACCTGAGAGGAGATATATAACACAGTCAGTTCTATTTTATAAACTCTGAAATCTTATTTTAATATATGACTTATAAGTATTTAAAACATTACCATGTTTGCATGAATTATCTTTTGAAACTTGTTTGGCTCAATGTACCCCACAATATACATAGGAAATAATGAGGCTATCTGAAATAAAAACATAAAAAAGCAGAAGTGAAAAAAATGTAGAAAAGCATTTCCCTATTCATTAGCAAAGTAATTGTAAGAGGACAGTCATATTTCTAATAATTAGAGTCAGAATAATGTGAACCAACCTCCTCACTAATGACTAGAACAGCTCGAAAAAATACTAAAACTACCTGTATGAAAGGCTTCCCAGTGACTCAGTGATAAAGAATCCACTTGCCAAGCAGGAGACATGGGTTCAATTCCTGGCTTGGGAAGATACCCTGGAGAAGAAAATGGCAATCCACTCCAGTATTCTTGCCTGGGAAATCACATGGACAGAGGAGCCTGGCAGGCTACAGCCTATTGGGTTGCAAAAGAGTCAGACACGACTTAGCAACTACACAACAACAACCTATAAGGCATAAAAGAATTAGGAAGGTAAGAGCAGAGAAAAGATAGAAATCTACACAGATGAGCATGACATTTTGGATCACGTTTCTTCCAGAGGCATCTGCCAATTCCATCAGCAGCAGATGCCTGCCAGCTGAGAGGCAGTTGAGAGGTTTCTACATACTCAGCAGTCAGGTAATCCCAAGAGTGAGATCCCTGCTAAGTCCTCAAGATTTGGTTGGGACTTTGAAGAGTTATACTGTAAGCGTGAGTGCTCAGTCGCTCAGTCACGTCTCACTCTTTGCAACCCCATGGCCTGCAGCCCCCAGTGTTCCTCTGTCCAGATATTCTCCAGGCAAGGATACTGGAGTGGGTTGCCATTTCCTCCTCCAGGGAATCTTCCCAACACAGGGATTGAACCCATGTCTCCTGTGTCTCTGCATTGGCAGGTGGATTCCTTACCGCTAAGCTACCTGGGAAGCCCCTAAGATGAGAAGCAACCAGAAATCAAAGCATCCCTCCAAAATACTGAATCCCATCTTTGAATTATCTCATTCTCTGATTGCAGGAGTATGATTAAAGATTGTTAGTCCCTGTATTTGCCTGCTGGAAGAAAATTTAATTTTCTCTGAAAGAAGTGAATATCATCATAGTCTCAAATTAACTCTATTGAACTCAAATTGTTCATGTACAATGTCCAATGCCATATCAAAACTAATCAGATATAGGAGGAGATATGACATTATCACTAAGACAACATCAACAGATCTAAGAAGAATCTAAATCTAGTTCAGGGGTCAGCAAACTTTTTATGGAAAAAGTCAGATAGTAAATGTATTATGATTTATAGGCCACATACAGACTCAATTGTATATTCTTCTATGTTTTTTAAACAACATTATAAAAATGTAAAAACTATATCTTAGCTCACAAATCACTCAAAAACATGTGTGGTATCATCAGACATAGACTTTATGTTTCACATATGCACAGAAATAATACAGAAGATTGAAAATTCCAGGAGGGTACTGAAAGCCATAAAAAATAAAATAAAAATGTACAACTAGTATTACAATAATCAATAGTAAGAAGTCAAAGATAGGTTTAAAAGCAGGTGAAATGCAAGCAAACAAGTGATAAATTGGAAGAAGGATCAGAAGAAAGTATAAAGTGGCAAAAGGATGAACAATATATGAAAGAACACAAGACATGTAAAACATACAGTGTAAAGATCATACTTTATATCTCAGAAAGGGTTGAGGGATTTATACTTAAAAGACATTGTACCTGAGAAGTTCCCAAAATCTACAGAAAAAAAAAAAAATCAAGCCCTGATTCATAAAGTATTACTAACCCCCAGCAAAGGCTAAATTATAACAAATAAAACCTAACCACACTTAGACATGTCGTAGTAAAAACTGCTTATAACCAAAGGTAAAGAGTAAACACTCAAATAGAGTATGAAACTGACTGACTTTAAGACTTACTATAAAGTTTCTGTAATCAAGACATCATGGTACTGGAGAAAAAATAAACAAACTGACCAAAGGAATAAAATAGAAGGTCCCAAAACAGATCCACACAATCAGAGGCAACTGAGCTTTGACAACAGAGCAAAGGTAATTCAGTGGAGAAATGACAGTCTTTTCAGTAAAATGTGCTGGAAGACTTGGACATGCATGTATTAAAAAAAAAATCTAGATCTATATATTACGTCTTTCAAAACACTGACTCAAATTTATCTTAGATTTAAATGTAGAACACAGACTAAAAAACTTCTAAAAGATAATATAGGAGAAAATCAAGGTGATCTTGTTTAAGGATGAGTTTTTAGATAGACAAGCATAAGCATGATTCATGGAAAAAAACTGATAAAACTGAGCTTCCTTAAAATTAAAAATTCCAGCTCCACAAAAGACACTATAAAAAAAACTAAAAGACAAGCCAGGTATTGTGAGAAAATCATTACATAACTCATATCTAATAAAGGTCTAGCATGTAAATACTAAGAACTCTCAAAACTCAGAAATAAGAAAACAAATAACCCAATTCAAAAATGGGCAAAATATCAGAACAAATTTTAAGATACGCAGAGGGCAACTAAGCACATATAAGGATGCAAAAGACAATACTACATTAGGGAACTGTAAATCAGAAAAACAAGATACTTCTACACACCTATTAGAGTGGCCAAAATTCAAAACCTTGACACAACTGGCAATTTCTTACAAAATCAGTCTTACCATACAGCCCATCAATCACAATCCTGGGCACTTACCCAACTGAGCTGAAATCTTTTGCCCACTCAAAACCTTCACATGAATTTTTACAGAATCCCAAATCATGTTATTTGGTGACTAGTCACGATCGTTTCAAGAGGTGAATGGATAAACAAACTGTGGTACATTCAGACAATGGAATACTATTCATCAGTGAAAAGAAACAAGCTATCATTTCATGAAAAGACATGGAGGAACCTAAAATACATATGCCTAAGTGAAAGAAGACAGTCTAAAAAAGTGACATGATCTGTGATTCTAACTATATGACATTTTATTCTGGCTGTATTTTATTTCATTAAAAATTGCAGAGCTCACCTGTGAATTACAATATTAACATTTCTTGTATTTTAGATGACTGCATTCACAATCACAATTATGACTGGACCCAGGAATTCTTTTGTTTGAGCCTTTGAAAAGTCCCATGCAACTTAACATTCAGCAGTGACCAGATTATGGATTTGTTGTAGAAGTAAAACAATGACGGATAATTCATTTAAGAATTCAGAATGGGAGAAAATAATAGCAAATGAAGCAGCTGACAAACAACTAATCTCAAAAATATACAAGCAACTCCTATGGCTCAATTCCAGAAAAATAAATGACCCAATCAAAAAATGGGCCAAAGAACTAAATAGACATTTCTCCAAAGAAGACATACAGATGGCTAACAAACACATGAAAAGAAGCTCAACATCACTCATTATCAGAGAA
>NW_011495076.1:1727991-1728516 GCF_000754665.1 Bison bison bison
GCAATCCCACTGCTGGGCATACACACTGAGGAAACCAGAAGGGAAAGAGACACGTGTACCCCAATGTTCATCGCAGCACTGTTTATAATAGCCAGGACATGGAAGCAACCTAGATGTCCATCAGCAGATGAATGGATAAGAAAGCTGTGGTACATATACACAATGGAGTATTACTCAGCCATTAAAAAGAATACATTTGAATCAGTTCTAAAGAGGTGGATAAAACTGGAGCCTATTATACAGAGTGAAGTAAGCCAGAAGGAAAAACACCAATACAGTATACTAACGCATATATATGGAATTTAGAAAGATGGTAACAATAACCTGGTGTACGAGACAGCAAAAGAGACACTGATGTATAGAACAGTCTTATGGACTCTGTGGGAGAGGGAGAGGGTGGGAAGATTTGGGAGAATGGCATTGAAACATGTAAAATATCATGTAAGAAACGAGTTGCCAGTCCAGGTTTGATGCACGATACTGGATGCTCGGGGCTGGTGCACTGGGACGACCCAGAGGGATGGT
>NW_011495076.1:1728616-1748841 GCF_000754665.1 Bison bison bison
GGAGGAGAGAGGAGGGTTCAGGATGGGGAACACATGTATACCTGTGGTGGATTCATTTCAATATTTGGCAAAACCAATACAATATTGTAAAGTTTAAAAAAAAAAAAAGAATTCCAAAGAAATTTTTATTTCAAGAAGTACCAGTTGGAGATGGTTGATAACTTCCAAGTAACAACCAATTTACCTGAATATAGTTTCCGTGAATTTTGCTTACAACTTAATTGCTTGGAGCTTAAAGTACAGTTTTCTGGAAACGAGGCTATAAATTCAAATCTATTCAATGGATACCAGAGGACCAATGCTATCTTCACCCTAAAGAAACTTACTTGCTGGTGGTGTGGGGAAAAGGCAAGGACACAAATGTCTCAGCAAACCTCTTTTCAACACATTATCAAGTGCCTCATGGAGCAAGCTCAAGCAAGGCCACAGAACCTCAGAGTCACAGAATGCATAAATTGTTACAGGTTTATTCTATTGATCAACTACCCAGAACTCTATGATTTACCTGATAAAGAATTCAAAATTATTTTTGTGGAAACTCAATGAGCTACAAGAAAACACAGAAACACAATTCAATGAAATTAGGAAAACAGTATATGAACAACATGAGAAGATTAACAAAGAGATAAAAATTATTTTTAAAAGAACCAAACAAATTCTGGAACTGAAGAATTCAATCAATGAAATGAAAAATGCAACAGAGTATCAACATCAGAAGAGACCAAACAGCAGACAAAACAGTGAGTTAGATAGGAACTCTTGAAATACTCTATCAGAGGAGAACAAAGAAAAAAACAATGAAAAAACAGTGAAGAAAGCCTATGTGATCTATATGAAAACATCAAATGATCAAACATCAGAATCACTGGAGTTTTATGAGAAGAGAAGGAGAAGAGGTAGAAAGTTTATTTAAAGAAATAACAGTTGAGAACTTCCAAACCTACAAAGAAATCTGGACATTCAAGTTCACAAAGCTAATAAATCACCTGATCACTATGACTCAAAAAGACCTTCCCTAAAGCACACCATGATGAAACTGTCAAAAATCAGAGACAGAGAGAACCCCAAAAGCAGAAAGAAAAAAAAAGAAGTTGCCATTACACTATCAACTATAGAAATCAAAACAGTACAGTTCAGGAATAAATAATATACATACCAGTGGAACAGACTGAGTGGCCAGAAATAAACCCATGTATATACAGTCAACTAATATTTGACACAGAAACCAAGAATACTTAGGGGGAAAGATAATGTCTTAAATAAATGGTGGCAAGAAAACTGGATATTCTCATAAAATTGGACTTCTATCCACATCATTCACAAAAAATAATTAAAATGGATTTTAAAGACTTAAATATAAAACCAGATGCCACAAAACTTTTAGAAGAAAACCTGGGGAATAAGCTCCCTGACCTTGGTCTTTTCAATGATCTTTTGGATGGTAACACCAAAAACACAAGCAACAAAAGCAAAAATCAACAAGTGAAACTATATCAAATTAAAAAACCTCATGCACACCAAAAAAAAAAAAAAGAAAGAAAAGGCAACCTATGCAATGGGAGAAAATATCTGCAGAGCACATATTAGGTGAAAGATTAATATCCCAAATGCATAAAGAACTCCACAACTCAATAACAAAAAATGATTAAAAATTGGTAGAAGAAAAATGAATATTTTTTGAAAGAAGACATCCAATTGGCCAACAGATACATGAAAAGACACTCAACATCACTGCTGCTGCTGCTAAGTCACTTCAGTCGTGTCCGACTCTGTGCGACCCCATAGACGGCAGCCCACCAGGCTCCGCAGTCCCTGGGATTCTCCAGGCAAGAACACTGGAGTGGGTCGCCATTTCCTTCTCCAATGCATGAAAGAGAAAAGTGAAAGTGAAGTTGCTCAGTTTTTTCCAACTCTTAGCGACCCCATGGACTGCAGCCTACCAAGCTCCTCCACCCATGGGATTTTCCAGGCAAGAGTATTGGAGTGGGGTGCCATTGCCTTCTCCTCTCAACATCACTAACTATCAGGAAATGAAATCAAATCCACAATGAGATATCCGCTCACATGTATTAGAATGGCTATAATCAAGAAGACAAAAGAAAACAAATGTTGGTGAGGATGTGGAAGAAAGGGAACACTTGTGCATGCACTGTTGAGTTCAGTTCACTCACTCAGTCGTGTCTGACTCTTTGTGACCCCATGGACTGCAGCAAGCCAGGATTCCCTGTCCATTACTAAGTCCCAGAGCCTACTCAAACTCATGTCCATCACGTAAGTGATGCCATCCAACCATCCCATCCTCTGTTGTCCCCTTCTCCTCCTGCCTTCAATCTTTCCCAGGATCAAAGTCTTTTCCAACGAGTCGGTTCTTCACATCACGTGGCCAAACTATCGGAGTTTCAGCTTCAGAATCAGTCCTTCCACTGAATATTCAGGACTGATTTCCTTTAGGATTAACTGGTTGTATTGCATGCGCTGTTAGTAGAAATGTAAACTGGTGGAGCCACTATGGAAAACAGTATGGAGTTTCCTCAAAAAATTTAAAATACAACTACCATATGATCCAGCAATCCCACTTCTGGGTACATATTCCAGAGGAAATGAAAACAGAGTATTGAAGAGATCCCTGCACATCTATATTCACAATAGCCAAGGTATGAAAACAAACTAAGTGTCCATCAATAGATGAATGGATACAGAAGAAGTGTATACACACACACACTATGGAATAATACTCAACCATGAGAAAGAAGGAAATCCTGCCATTTGTGACAACACAGATGGACCTTGAGGGCATTATACTATGTGAGAGAATTCAGATAAAGACTAGGTTGGCCAAAAAGTTTGTTTGGTTTCTGGTAACTTCTCACAGGAAAAAAACCAAACGAACTTTCTGGCCAACTCAACACTCCATATCACCTTATGTGGAATCTAAAAAAGCCAAACTTGTCAAAACAGAGAGTAGAATGTTGACTGGGGGCTTGGGGGTAGGGGAATGAGAGAGATGTTGGACAAAGCGCATAAATTTGCAACTAGAAGATGAATCGCAGAGTCGGACACAACTGAGCGAGACTGAACTGAGAAGATGAGTAAGTCCTGGAGATCTAATGTACTGCAGAGTTATTATAGTCAATACTATACTAGATAAGTCACAGTTGCTAAGAGACTAGATCTTAAACGCTCTCACCACAAAAATGAAATAATAATTTTGTGACTTGATAGAGGTGTTAACTAACACTATGATACTAATCAGGTGATAATCATATTGTAATATAATAATGTATCAAATCAATACACTGTACACTTTAACTTTACAAAATGTTAATAATAGCTCAATAAAAAATTTAAAAAATAAAAGTCTAGTATATCTTTTGAATGGATAAAAAACCATTAAGGCAATATCAAAATTACCCAAAGAACTAAACAGTTTCATCAGCACCACTAAATTAATACACTTGCTTGCAAGGAAATGATGTACATTGGAAATCTATCCTACTATGTTGGCATATGCAAATAATGAAAACCATAGAAATTCCGTGTTATTAATAGTTATAGATCAAACATAAGGAAGTAAGGCAGAGTGAAGATTCTAAATATGCTTTAGACATGTGGCATAAACTAAATTGAGATTATAACTTCATTTTTTATAGACAATTCCACATACAAAAGATTCTTGGCAGAACTTCTCACTGCCAATAAAGAATGTCTTTACACATTATCAGTGTTTGTTAGCTAAGTGGAAAGGAGTTCTAACAAAAATTCATAGTAGGAAATTTCATCAAAATTGATCTTTTACTCTGCATCCCTGGTGGCTCAGATGGTAAAGAATCTGACCGCAGTGTGGAAGAACCAGGTTTGATCCCTGGGTCACGAAGATACCCCAGAGTAGGAAATAGCAACCCACTCCAGTATGCTTGGCTGGAGAATTCCATAGACAGAGGACCCTGGTGGGCTATAGTCCATGAGACCAGAAATAGCTGGCAAGAGACCACCTGATGCGAAGAGCTGACTCATTTGAAAAGACCCTAACGCACGAGATTGAGGGCAGGAGGAGAAGGGGACCACAGAGGACAAGATGGTTGGATGGCATCACCGACTCAATGGACATGAGTTTGGGTGAACTTCAGGAGTTGGTGATGGACAGAGAGGTCTGGTGTGCTGCGGTCCATGGGGTGCCTAAGAGTTGGACATGACTGAGCGACTGAACTGAACTGAGTGATGAACACTTTCACTTTCTGCTTCCCCAGCTCAGTTTCTTGACATTAATTACTTAGTTGTTTGGGGTAACAGGATATGGTCTCAGTTTACTCCATAATATCAAGATTAAAGCTCTGAGAAATGGTGTCCAGTAAGATTCTGCTCTTCAGACAAAAGAGCCAACATTTAGCTGGATTAGAAGCAGAAATCCCCTAGCATGAATAGTTTAAGTGGCCCTTATCACGTTACGCAGCTTGGCACCTAAAATGATTACTCAGGCAAAAGGAGAATCTACAGGTAGAATTACAGAGATCACTTCGAATACCAATAGGAAAAATTATGAATTAAAATAAGAGCAAAAATCCCATTTTACAGGTTGACCTTTAATATCGGCCTAACCAACACATTAACAGAAGGTAGGATTACGTAATTTTTAAAAAATCAAACATGTATGTCAACTTTATAATCATCCAATATTTTGAAAATCTATTAGGACACAAATATAATCATATTTAAAATTTCTCCAAAATAAAAAAGAACATTTATAAAAGAATGCATATATGTGTATAACTGAGTCACTCTGCTGTATAGCAGAAATTAGCACAGCATTGTAAATCAACTATACGTCAACAAAAAAATTTTTTCTATGGAAACAACCAAGTACATCTTGCATTCAACTTAAATAAGTTTAAAATCATCTTACCTGTGTAAAAAGTATAAACTGAGCAAATTGCCAGGGAAGCATAAAAGCAACATTGGAAAGGCAGAGTGCAATAAAGTGCCTTCTACTATTGTTCGTGGTCCTTAATGAAGAGAATTGACATCAATAAGTTTTACTATATATAAAAGTAGCCTATCATTGAACTGAAAGACTGGTTGCAAAATGTTAAAATCTAATGATCCCCTTACCTTTGATGTAAGATAACAAAATACAGTTAACTTTTAAAAACACATTAAAAAGAACAAAATATTTGAATTATAAAAATGCTTATAATAAAACAATCAAAATTAGAGCTTTAAATAAGATATTGTATCTAGTTTATCAGTAAGTATTTTAAACATATAGCACAATAATTACAGTCATTATTTTGTAGTTAACTTTTAATGGAGTATAATCCATAAAAATAATGAATCACACTTCTGTATACCTAAAACTAATACAATACTGTAAAACAACTATATTCAACTAAAATTTATTTTCCTTTAACGATGCATGACATTAGACATTTAATACTCCATCAAGAAGGTCAGAAAATAGAATGTGAACTGACTTTGCATACCTCAAGATATTTATATTATATGAGCAGCAGTAGCTTTCATATACCACCACTTTTAAGTTTTGAAAAATGTTAAGTGCTGGTGAAGTTATAAGCTAACGACTGAGAGAGAAATTTAAAGGTCATTTTCAACAATGACTTCAAAGGAATGATTCTGGAATACAGTTAAACTAATGCATATTGAAATTTAAATTGTCCATTTTTCAATTATGCGATGTATCAGTAACCAATACCTTTTGCCATATAAGACTTTAATATCTTTTAGAATATGAAAAAAAGAAATGCAAACATTTTGTGTAAATTATAAAACTGTTATTTTTCTAAAGGTGATACACTGTTATAATATGGTACATAAATTTTCAAAAGTAAAAATTTTAGTGATCACACTTTACTAATATAGCACAAAATATATTAAGTACTCAGTTATGGTTATAAAATAAAAATTACTTTTGACTAAAGTCCATTCTAAAGGAAATCAGTCCTGAATATTCATTGGAAAGACTGATGCTGAAGCTGAAACTCCAATACTTTGACCACCTGACGCAAAGAGCTCACTCATTTGAAAAGACCCTGATGCTGGGAAAGATTGAGGGCGGGAGGAGTAGGGGACGACAGAGGATGAGATGGTTGGATGGCATCACCGACTCAATGGACATGAATTTGAGTAAGCTCTGGGAGCTGGTGATGGACAGGGAGGCTTGGCGAGCTGTAGTCCATGGGGTCACAAAGAGTCGGACACAACTCAGTGACTAAACTGAACTGAACTGAAAGTATGGAGTATAACACGTGCATTCCAGCATACAATTCTAAGTGTTCTAATTCACATATTTCCTTCCATGAAATATCTGCCTGGCCAGACTAATATCACTTCAAAAAATTTAAACAAATGGAAAATAAATGGATAAAAATTAGATTCCCAAATCCAAATTCAATCCAAAAAACCCTTCCATGTACGTAAGGTAGTCTGCACCTTTTTAGAGGTTGTTACTACCCAGTTTCCCTTTATATATCTTCTTTAAGTGAACATATAAAGGGCTTTAAATGGCTACAAGACAGTGTGCTAAGTGCTCCATGGTTAAAGAGATAAATGTAGCATGGTCTCTGTTTTTCAGTGGCATTTTACTATATTAAGTGTATATTCAGACATTTGTGTATGTGTGCTGGATTAACAAGTTTATGGTTTCCAGAAATAAAGAAGATGCACACACATGATCTTAATATGGGCAAAATCTGAAGGGTACTAATAAGTGATCATTAATAATGATCACTATCCCATTTCTATAGGAGTTTGGAGGGGATAGTGATCACTATTTCATTCAGTGATAGATCTCAATAACATTCTATGAAACCTATCTATGTGATAAAGTTATTTATAGCATTCTACTATTTATGCTTCTGATGTTGTTGTTCAGACTTTCAAATTTTCTGACATGCTGATAACGTTAATCCCAACCAAAATATATTTCCAGGAAAATAAGATGAGATGAAACCTCGGTTAAACCTATAGAAATATCTGTAGTTCAGAAATAACATATGAACATAGATACTCCTTATCTAACTCAGAATTTCTCAAATTCATTTGTGCATCAAACACTTATTTCATGCTTCATCAATACCACAGATTGGAGAACAATGAGTCAGAGTACAAGAGGATTGAGGGGAGAAAGTATTAGCTTCTCAAAACCCTTTGAATCTTTCTTGTTGTTCAGCGGCTATGTCATGTTCGACTCTGACCCCATGGATTGCAGCACTCCAGGCCTCCCTGACCCTCACTATCTCCTGGAGTTTGCCCAAGTTCACGTCCACTGAATGAATTGGTGCTGGCACCCATTTCATCCTCTGTCTCCCTCTTCTCCTTTTGCCTTCAATCTTTCCCAGCACCAGGGTCTTTTCCAATGAGTCTGCTCTTTTCACCAGGTGGCCAAAGTACTGGAGTTTCAACTTCAGCATCAGTCCCTCCAATGAGTATTCAGGATTGATTTCCTTTAGGACTGACTGGTTTGATCTCCTTACTATCCAAGGGACTCTTGGGAGTCTTCTCCAATACCACAGTTCAAAAGCATAATATCTTTGGTGCTCTGCCTTCCTTATGGTCCACCTCTCATATCTGTACATGACTATTGGAAAGAACATGGCTTTGACTATATGGACCTTTGTCAGCAAAGTGATGTCTTTGCTTTTTAATACACTGCCTAGATTTGTCATAACTTTCCTTCCAAGAAGCAAGCTTCTTCTAATTTCAAGGCTGCAGTCATCATCTGCAGTGATTTTTAGAGCCCAAGAAGAGGAAAATTTGCCACTGCTTCCACTTTTCCCCCTTCTATTTGTCATAAAGTGATGGGACCAGATGCCATGACCTTGGGTTTTTGTTTTTTTTTTAATGCTGAGTGTTAAGCCAGTTTTTTCACTCTCCTTTCACCCTCATCAAGAGGCTCTTTAGTTCCTCTTCACTTTCTGCCATTGGAGTGGTATCACAGCTTATATGAGGCTGTGAGTATTTCTCCTGGCAATCTTGATTCCAGCTTGTAACTCATCCAGCCCAGCATTTTGCATTATGTACTCTGCACATAAGTTAAATAAGCAGGGTAACAATATGCAGGCTTGTCATACTCCTTTACTAATTTTGAACCAGTCAGTTTTTCCATGTAAGGTTCTACCTGTTGTAGGTTTCTCAAGAGACAAGTAAGATGGTCTGGTATTCCCATATGTTTAAGAATTTTCCACAGTTTGTTTAGACCCACATAATAAAAAGTTTTAGTGTAGTCAGTGAAACAGAAATACATGTTTTTCTGGAATTCCCTTGCTTTCTCCATGATCCAATGAATGTTGGCAATTTGATCTCTGGTTCCTTTGCCTTTTCTAAACCTAGCTGGTACATCTGGAAGTTCTCAATTCATGTACTGCTGAAGCCTACCTTAAAGGATTTTAAGCATAAGCTTACTAGCAGGGAAAGTGAGCACAGTTGTCCAGTAGTTTGAACATTTTTCAACACAGACCTTCTTTGGAATTGGGATGAAGACTTACCTTTTCCAGTCTGGTGGCCACTACTGGGTTTTCCAAATTTGCTGACATATTGAGTGCAGTAGTTCAACAGCCTTATCTTTTAGGATTTGAAATAGTTCAGGAATTCCATCACCTCCACTGCTTTATTGGTAGTGTCCAACTACTCAGTCATGTCCAACTCTTTGCGACGCCATGGAATTCTCTAGGCCAGAATACTAGAGTGGGTAGCCTTTCCCTTCTCCAGGGGATCTTCCTGACCCAGGAATAGAACTGGGGTCTCCTGCATTGCAGGTGGATTCTTTACCAATTGAGCTATCAGGGAAGCCCCTTATTGGTAGCAATGCTTCCTCAAGCCCACTTGACTTCACACTCCAGGGTGTCTGGCTCTAGGTGAATGACCACAGCTTTATGGGCATCTGGGTCATTAAGACCTTTTTTGTACAGTTCTTTTGTGTATTCTTGCCACCACCTCTTTTTAATCTCTTCTGACTCTGTTAGGTCTTTACCATTTCTGTCCTTTATCGTGCCCATCCTTGGATGAAATGTTCCTTTGATATCTTCAATTGTTTTGACGAGATCTCCAGTCTTTCCCATTCTATTGTTTTCTTCTATTTCTTTGCATGTTCAATGAAGAAGCCTTCTTGTCTCTCCCTGCTAGTCTCTGGAACTCTGCATTCAGTTGGGTATATCTTTCCCTATCTCCCTTGCTTTCTGCTTCTCTTCTTCCTTCAGCTATTTGTAAAGCCTCCTCAGACTGCCACTTTGCCTTCTTGCATTTCTTTTTCTTTGGGATGGTTTTGGTCACTGTCTCCTGTATGAACCTCCGTCCATAGTCCTTCAGGCACTCTGTTCAGTAGATCTAATCCCTTGAATCTGTTGTCACCTCCACTGTATAATCATAAGGGATTGGATTTAGGTCATACCTGAATAGCCTAGTAGTTTTGCCACCTTTCTTTAGCTAAAGCCTGAATTTTCCTATAAACAGCTGATGATCTCAGCCACAGTCAGCTCCAGGTCTTGTTTTTGCCAACTGTATAGAACTTCTCGATCTTCAGCTGCAAAGAATACAATCAATCTGATTTTGGTATTGACCATTTAGTGATGTCCATGTATAGAGTCATCTCTTGTGTTGTTGGAAAAGGGTGTTTGCTGTCACCAGTACATTCTCTTGGCAGAATTCAGTTAGGCTTTGTCCTGCTTCTTCATTTTGTGCTGCAAGGCCAAACTTGCCTGTTATCCTAGGTATCTCTTGACTTCTTACTTTTGCATCCCAATCCCCTATGATGAAAAGGACATCTTTTATGTTGTTAGTTCCAGAAGGCCTTGTAGGTCTTCATAGAACTGGTCAACTTCAGCTTCTTCAGCATCAGTGGTTGGGACATAGACTCAGATTACTGTGATGCTGAATGGATTACTGTGATACTTGAAACTTTACCAAATATATATGATCACATACATATTGGTTTATTAAAACATAATGTAATTATCTAAAATCTGTAGCCTAAACTATTTTAAGTGGAAAGCAATTTTTTTTACATAGTGATTTTAGATTTTTTTTAAACTGGACACAATTTTGAATAATATTTAAAAACTGAACCTAAATTTAGTATTAACTATAACAATAGGTTGAAGTAATTTTGAGAAACTCATAATGTGTCTAGATTTGTTTTACAAATTAAAATTACCTGAGAATCACAGTTAAGATGTACATCTGAAGTACAAGAAATGGATATGAAAAACTTTCCCGGAGAGGTGGTGTCCACATCACCCGAGTGGCCTGAAATCAATAAAATGCTTACTTTACTCTATGTTCCATTGCAATAAACATCATTAATTAATAATCATGGGTAGGTTGGCCTTGGCTGGTCTTAGTAATTTTCGTATTAGGCTTATTTATTTCTGAATACCTGTATAGCTTCTCAGTTTTTGAAGTACTCTTATAGGACATAGTCACTAGGTAGAGAGCCATTAACTACCAAGTCCAGAAACAAGTGAAAGATAGATCAGGTCAAATGTAAGGACACCCAAAGGACAAAGAAGATGATAGGGTTAGGAGCAGTGAGGATTCTGCGAACAACAAGCCAGATCCACATTCCAGCTCTGCAGTGATAACTGTGGCACCCCAGGGCTTTGGGATTTATGCGTGCTCAGAAAAAAATAAACAAATGTCACCTAGGGCATTCACAAACACCAAGAGTTTGTACATGACAAGTATAATGAGTACAGACATACTCTATAAATAATTAAGATTGTCTTTGAATTTGTGAAATATACCTTTGGAAGAGTTAACTGCAAACTTCTAAAAACAACAAGGAGTATTTGGGAATCACTGATATGATGTTTATAATGTAAGTGTTAATTATCAATAAATTTCATACAGTCTTTAAAACTATTTTCAAGACAAATGGGACTGGGATCTCATGGACTGTAGCCAGTCAGGCTCCTCTGTCCATGGAACTCTGCAGGCAAGAATACTGGAGTGGGAAGCCATTCTCTTCTCCAGAAAATCTTCCCAACCCAGGGGTTGAACTGGGGTCTCCAGCGCAGCAGGCAAATTCATTACCATCTGAGCCACCAGGTAAACCCAGATAAATGGATGGCAATAGTATATAATAGTATATAAAATTTTGTATATAAATATACAAAAAATATAAAATAGTATATAAAATTTTGTATAAAGAATTTTATATAAAGAATTCTGAAATTCTAGAAAAGAATCTAAACTCTTATAACCTTGCAAGAGTCTTAAAATTCATTGCTCTTCCTACAGGAAACCAAATTGTAAACCTTGGAAGATGAATTACACACAATATGTATAAGAAGATTAAAACATAATGCATACTCAAAAGAAAAGCCTTGTCTTTGCATAAGGACAAGACACATTGTTTTTGTATAACACATTGTTGACTGACAATATATTTAAGTTAATACATTTAAGATATTTATGTATAATTTTATGCTTCCCTTCCCAAGTGGCGCTAGTGGGAAACAACCTGCCTGTCAATGCAGGAGATGTGAGATACAGGCTCGATCCTTGAGTCGGGAAGATCCCCTGGAGGAAGGCACGGCAACCTACTCTAGTATTGGAGAATCCCATGGACAGAGGAGCCTGGCAGACTACAGTCCATAGGGTCACACACAGTCAGACATAACTGAAGCGACTTAGCACACATTGGTCTAACTGATTTTTTAAAAAATAACTGCGTATCTACTTCTCCCAACGTAATGAATACAGACTTCTATCCTATATAATCTCTGCCATAAGATATTACATATTTTGATTCCAAAAACTAGCAGTCAAGATTCTTCCACTTTTCACTGCCAAAACCTCAGCATCTAACACAGAACCTGGCACACATTTTATACTTGTTTTGTTGAATGAATCTATCATATTCTAAATAAGTTTTCACGAGCTCTTTTTAGGTGAATCCTGTTTTGGTGGACTGAGTTACTAAGTTAATTTCTGTTTTGAATTCAGCTTATTAAAAGGATCATGAAATAATAGAAGTGAGGTTTTAGAGCCAGAGAGAAGGATAAGAGGAAACCCAGCTTCATCATGGAGTCAATGTGGAATCTTGACTTTGTAATTTAACTGCTCCAAATTTCAATTTCATATCTTCTACTATGAAGATATCAACCACCTCTCCAAAAAGTCTGATGGAAGTATATGAGATAATGTATATAAGGTGCCTGAACTCAACAAGTATAATATTTCCTTTTTCTACAAAATATATGTAACACATATACATGTTAAAAACCAGGCAAGATATTTTACATCATAAATTCTAATTACTATGTAAAAATGTGGATCAACATGATTAAAATAACAACTTACAACACAACGTTCTTTAAAATATTGCAAAGTCCTAAGTAAGATACAATTAAATACTACTTTAATATACTGCCCCTTCTATTTCTAAAAATTATTTTCTAGAAAACAAACCTCTCCATGGTTGAAAAAGTAGCATAAAACTGTAATTATACCTCCAAGTTGAGTCCCACTGTAAAAAAAATATATATACAATCAAAATTCATGTAAAATACAGTGACTTTTTCACAAAATTATTTTAGATTTTAAAATGGCACAATACTAAACCATATAAAATAACAATAAAAATTGCAAAAGTACTCATGTAGTTGATGTTTTACTCTTGAATGTATAAGGATCCAAAGTATAGATATAAAGTAGTCTGAATCTTACAATTTATTGTATTTAAAATATTTTCTAAGTATAATTTAGATGTGAATATAAAATATTTTTTAACACAGGCCAGCATTTTAGAGTGTATATACTCCATTCTTTGAATATTCTGAGTGGAGGAAAATTTTTGTCATCAAATTGGATATCAGTGACTGAAAGATGAAGAGTCCAACAGTTTCATTTAGCAGTAACTGAACCATCTTCTAAGTCACTTCAGTCGTGTCTGACTCTGTGCGACCCCAGAGACGGCAGCCCACCAGGCTCCCCCATCCCTGGGATTCTCCAGGCAAGAACACTGGAGTGGGTTGCCATTTCCTTCTCCAATGCATGAAAGTGAAAAGTGAAAGTGAAGTCGCTCAGTCATGTCCGACCCTCAGCGACCCCATGGACGGCAGCCTAGCAGGCTCCTCCGTCCATGGGATTTTCCAGGCAGGTATTGGAGTGGGGTGCCATTGCCTTCTCCGAACCGAACCATCTAAACTACTGCAAATATTCTTTGCTGAGTCCCAACGAACAACATTGTAGAATATAAAACTCAGATCAAGGATGCCTGATAATTATCAAAGATGAAGAACCATTTCTTAAGGTTGCCTTTCTTTAAAGTATTGTTCATCATTATACACACAACTTCACACTCTCAAGACAAATACTGGTTTAGTGACTGAAAAAAGGAGAAGAATGAGTTCAGCAAAACAAGCAGAGGAAAGCCAGTTGGAAGTAATTTACCTTGAAGAGATTTTCACTAAGGGAAATTCAAAGGGCACACTTTGGAGAAGGAATTGAGAGGAAGAAGGTATGAGAAGCAAGAATAAATGCTGCATATAGAAACTAGAAACATGTAGATAAATCTAAAGAAGACTCGACAACATAAAAGAAACAGTGGTGACTACTGTGGAGGGGTACTATAAGTACTAAACTTCTAATTATTATAATTAGAATAATTATAAGATGCTAGGAACTGTTTTCAAGTACAACGTTCTAAATTCCTTGTATTGATCAAAAAGAAGAGGAAAGATATCAATCAATTTTAGACTTGGTCAAGTTAAATATGCATGTTTAAGTTTTATCTTTAACCACCAAAAGAATAGAAACAGAATACCTGTGTCCCAAGTTAGTGCCCACAGGGGAAGAGAAATAGAAAATTTCTCCCCAAATCCCTATTTCTTTTGTTCCTCATATGCCATAGTTTCTAGTCTCCTCACAATTTTGGTGATACTTTTATAGTCAGCATATGTTATATCTACATATCCTTCTTAAAGACTGGAGCTTAATAAAGTATTGATATCCTGGAACTGTGTAACTAATTTACAGAAGACTGTCACCTCATGGGTAGCTTTCCTAATGAAAAATACTAAGTTTTAAAATGTCTTGGTCTAGTGTAAAATTTTCCAAATTTGAAAAAAGTATAATAAATACAAACTATTGTTTAAAATAGAACATCTTAAAGCCTGTGAGCGTAATCTAAAAGCAATTCTTTTCCCTCAAAATACTGATGAGTTTATATATTTTTCTATATAGCATACATATGGAAAAGTGCATTAAGGTTTTCAGATAGTTTACAGAACACTTATAAAGTGAATATTCTTTTAACCACCATATGTCGCTGAAATAGAAAACAGATCACATCCTGACACCTCACATGCCATCCCTTGAGACAGGCACTATCCTGAGTTTTGAAATTACCAACATAACTGCTTCTATATGCATCATACTATCATTTACTTTTAGCTGTATTCAAACTTTATACAAATATAATTTTGCAGTATTTTCAAATCTTGTACCTGCTTTGATTCATTCAACATTATATTTGTAAGATTTTTTTCCACGTTGATGTTTGTACCTATAGCTCATTCATTCTCACTGTTGTATAATATTTCCCTATACTAATAAACTTACAATGTGTACATTTCTCTGTGGAGGGATGTTTAAGTTGTTTTTAGTTTGGAGTTACTACAATGATGTTATGTTATTGTACATACTTTCTGGTGTACATGTAGAAGAGTTTCTTAGGCATATTTACTTCAAACTGGAATTGCTGAATTATAAGGTATATACATCTTCAAATGATTAGATAATGCACAATGTTTTTCCAAAATAGTTGTACTAATTGATATGTCCACCAACCGGGGATAAAAGTTCCTGTTGTCAATTTTCCCAACCCAGGGATTGAACCCAGGTCTCCTCCTTTGCAGGCAGATTCTTTACCATCTGAGCCAGCAGAGAAGCCCTTTGTCAATCTAGTAGATGTGAGATAGTATCTCACTGTGGTTAAAATGAGTATTTTCCTGATAATTAATATGGTGATCAACTTTATATACGTTTGTTGGCAATCCGGAACTCTTCTGGAAGATGTCTTTCCATATTTTTTCCAGTTTTCAATTGGGTGGTCTTATTTTGTCTACCTCCTAGACTATAAATTCCATAAGGACAGGGATTATTTGTTTTTGTATTCCTAGCTCCTATAGAATAGTGCTCTCAGTCACAGCAGGCATCTAATAATAATTGTCAAATTAATGAGCGTAAGTTTGGATACCACATCCATAAGTCTGGATTACCCTACAAGGATAAAAAGGAGGCCTTTTAATATCTTAATGACTTTATTTTAGTGACTAGCTCTAGTTTGAGGCTGCGTATTTGGCTAAACTTTTGAAAAAAATAAAATCTGAAAGTTTCCATCTGTTAGTCAATTAATCTTGTTAATTATCCTTTTAATTTAATCAACAAATGTCAGAAAGTCCACCGAAATATCTTTTAATACAGTAATCTTACCTCAGGTAAGCACCATACATGAAGAACAATCCCATCATTATTCCATTTAAAATAAAAATCACACCAACATAAAAGCAAGCAGGGTCTCCCAATCCTTTGAAAAGACACAGATTATTAAGTATTTAATGAGTAAATGACTATATAGCAATTGAGCATAATTATCTCAGTGTTTTGTAATCAAGAGCTCATGAATTAGCTGAAAGCTCTGTGGCTCAGACTGCTGCTCTATTTAATAGTTACATTAGTACTTTCCCCATACATGAGGTATTATTGGTTACATTCGTATTTTTCTCCACCGAAGTATTATCATACTGTAATGATTAGTTGGTGCTGCATTTTATTTAGGTGATGCTCCTATTGTTCAGTGTCTAGAACTGTCTGTAGAGTTACTTGATAAATCACAAGAGAAAATCCACTACATTAATTTTATCCTGGATGACTAAGATACGGCCCCTGACCTTAAGGCGCAGCTTTAGTCTATGGGAGATAAACTGATCCATTACTGTGTATAGCCAGGACCATAATACTTAATACATTCCATGTATAAACACCATGTACATGGGATATACTGACACAGACATAATCCACTAGGTGCTTTTCCACTATCATCTCGCATAATACTCAGAACAAATCTTTGAAATTACCTGGTGTGAAAATAACGTTTTTCAGTGGCTGAGAAAACAACACAGAAAACTTAACCTGCCAAAAGTTATTTAGGTAACTGGTGGAGCCAGGATTTGAGGGCTAGCCTTTCTGATTTCTTCTACTTCTCTGATCATTCCTTTTTAGTCTGTCCTAATAATTCCTCTTCCTATACACACTCTCCTTCAACGTTGGACTGCTTTAGGATCTGTCATATGCCCTCTTCTTTTCTAAGTCTGCATGTTCTCCTTAAGGAAATTCTTTCACTTCTGTGGTTCCAATTACCATCTACATACAGAAGATGCCAAGTCTACATTCAAATGAGAACTGTCTTTTTCCTGTATGTATGTACATAGGTAGCCACTTGACATCTCTACTTTGGAATCTCTCAGATACTTCAAATTAATGAACTAATTCAAACCTGCTATTTTTATAATGTTTCTTACCAATTTGAATGGAAGGATTCAATTACTTAAGCCAGAAGCCTAACAATATTACATAAATCAGCCTCTTTCCTCTTTCCCATCAATCATCAAATCCTTTCATTTCTGCTTTCTCCTCTCTCTAAAATCCATTCATTTTCCAGTAAATCACTTGCTGAGAGCAAAATAGTTTCCTACCTGGACTCACTGAATTCACTTTTGTCCTTTACTAATTATCTTTTCCATGTAATTGCCAAAATCATGTTTTAAAAGTAAAAATCTGTCAAAATTCTTATAATATCCTCAGCCAGTAAATGGTTCTTCATTATCTGACTCTTGTTTACATTCCAAACATCATTTCACACCATGTTTTCTTCTCTAACTGCTCAACAAAGTCTAGCTTTCTTTCAATTCTCTCTTGCTTCAGAACTTCAGAATATGCTGGTCCCTATTCTCGAAACACTTCTCTTATCCTCAGCAATTTTATTTCCTTGTTTGTAATATCCACCACAGTTGTACCTGCTAACATCCCTCTTAAGCTGTAAAATCTATGCTGGTAAGGCCCCATGTTTACCAGGTTTATCTTAGGGTCCCAAGTGCCAATACTAACCTATCACTTGGTGGCAACTTAATAAATACCATAATAACATATATAAGGTGATTTTTTTCCCATCCCTCGAAAAGGTTCTACCTTCCATGTTGGCCAAATCTCTCATTTTATGAGACATTCTCTCAATTCCTTTGAACAAAAAAGTTTAAATGTCCTCAAATATCCTCTACCACCACTGTTTTAGATATTATAAAGACCATCTGAGGGAATCAGTAAAAATGTAAGGGAAACATGAAAATACAGATTTAGGATATATTCTGAGAACAGAATGTGATTGCACACAAGTTAATAGAAAAATATATATATATAAAACAATGTTGTAGGGAATATGAAAAAGAAAAAACAACTATGTAAGTGTTCTGCAAGTAGATACATGTGATTGCA
The DNA here is from genome assembly GCF_000754665.1 of Bison bison bison. Taxonomy (NCBI): domain Eukaryota; kingdom Metazoa; phylum Chordata; class Mammalia; order Artiodactyla; family Bovidae; genus Bison; species Bison bison. Next base: position 1,746,122 of record NW_011495076.1, read on the forward strand.
AATAAAAGTTTCAAGGTACAGCATCATACTTCATACAACATCATACATATAGATAGTAACAGTGCTAAATCACAAATATCTTGAATAGCAATGACAATTACAGATTCTGTAAAACTGTTAAATGATTCTAAAAGTGGTTCTCTGACAGAAATACTAACATAGAAGATGTATATGAAGAACTATTCGTGGACTGTGAGAGCACAAAAAAGTAGAACTTCTAAAGTAACCTATTATTATATATGTCTTATTTTTAAATATTTATGCATGACTAAATTTTTACATTAACTTTATTAACTATTACAGATAGAACTGTGACTACTTGATCTACATCCCCCAAATTTACATATTCAAGCCACCTCAGAAACTTTTCTGTACCTTCTGAAATGAAGGAATGTCTTATAATCAGTATGACCTTACATAGATATATATTAATATTCAAATTAAATTCCAAATTAATACTCATGTTAGTAAGTACACTGCCTTCTCAAAAAATTATTTTAAAAGGTAAAGGTAAATATTTAGGTGAATCAGTTCTATAATGTTTTTAAAGAAAAAAATCAATCATAGTAATTTATAATAATTCTTAGAGAGTCATAATATTATAAAATGTTTACGTAAACATTAGTGACAATATACAGCAGCATTTTAGGAAGAAACATGCCTTCACAGCTTTGAACTTCATTTAGAGGTTCTATTCTGGTCACGTTCCAGCAGGTCTTAGTTTCTAACCCAAATAAATTCATTATTCCCACAAATGTGCGATAGCAGAAGGCTATAATCACCTAAAAAAGATAAAATAAAAAAGATAATAGATATACATTATCTTTATAATTATTCCAAAATATCATTTTATGATGGCTGCCTTTAACATTATAAACTTTGATGAATTTATTTAAATCATTTCATGTGGGAAACAGTCATTTAAAAAACTTTATATATACACACACACTATAAAGTTGTGTATTACTGAGTAATGCACAGCTACACAATTTATGTTGTGACTGACATCTCTATAATATAGTCCTTTAAACAACTGAAACAGAATAGTAGCTGTAAAATCAAGCATTAAGTATATAATTAAAATATGAAGATAATTAATAGCAAACATACAAAGCTTTACAGGAGTATTTTATAACATTTCTCTTAGGCCCTTGAACTTATTCTCTTCATAGTCTAAAAACCAACTCATAGTCTATAAAACAACTGCACGTGGACTAATAGCTCCTATGCCCATTAAGCATTAACATTTGATTAAGCAGATTTAATTAACCAATCCTTCCCAATCTGAAATCTGCCTTAAAATTTTTAAAGACAAAGGAAATTAGCAACAAAAAATTACAAAAAAGTGCTGATTCCTGGGAGATTGTTTTAAAAAAATAATTTTATAGATTTGAGAAAAATAATGCAGATCACTGTGTGGGGGGGTGGGGGCGAGTTAAAAAATAAAGACTTCAAAGGGAAAGTAAAAATAACCTAGAACTGACTACTTTTACTATTTTGGTGACCATCCTTCCAGTTTCTCCCTAGGCACAAGACAATTAGCTAGTGTCACTGGGGCTTCCTTGTGGCACTAGTGACAAAGAACCTGCCTGCCCATGAAGGTTAGACGTAAGAGATGTAGGTTCGATCCCTGGGTTGGGAAGATCCCCTGGAAGAGGGCACAGCAACCCGCTCCAATATTCTTGCCGAGAGAATCCCATGGACAGAGAAGCCTGACAGGCTGCAGTCCATAGTGTCACACAGGGTCGGACATGACTGAAGCGACTTAGCACACACACATGCAGAGTTATTCACTGTACAATAAATATTATACAAGTAGTTAATGTAATACACATCAGTAAATATCATAAACAACTTTTCACGTATAATATAGATTTACTATATCACTTAATTTTGTAAAACTGACATTCTGCTAAAATTTATAACTTCTTGTGTATTTTTCACAAATGTACAAAAATTTGCCACATTAAATGTTTGTGAAAAATCTAGAATTATACTCCTTTATGAGATGTCATTCAATATAGGAAGAAAGCATGACTTTGAAGTCAAAATAAACAAAAAATTCTGATTCTGAAAGTTACAGTTTCTATGGTGTGAAATAATCCTTCAGCCTCTGAACCTCAGCCACCTCATCTCTAAAATGACATTTATGACCATCTTACAAGAGTGATGGGAGATTAGAGCTTACATATATAAGTGCTGGCATAGAGTAAGCATTAAATGCCTTTTCCCTTTTAAAACACATTTTCACACTCATGTTTTAAGATGAAAAATTAATCTCCCTGTGAACACAAAGTATGGACATTTACTTCAACACTGAAGTACCACATAAGGCTGCAAGCAAATTTAAGTGTTCTCTATATTGTATCTATGCGATATGAAAATAAGACTGGACGAGTCCTTGTTGGCTGTCATTTACATGCTTTCAAGTTTTAAAAATGAATGAACAACATTATCATGATTGTTTTTTCATAACATCAAAGAAACTGAAAATTGTACAAATTATTCAATAAATTTTTTGATAAGCAAAATGAAAAAACTAGCTAATGTTTTAGAGACCATACTGATGGAAATTAGTGGAACAAAAAACAGATTTAATGATATAAAACTCTAAAAATAACTCAAAACTAAAAATAATTATCAAACACTGGAAGAACTTGGCCTAGTCTGATAAGCTAAATCCTTATCTTATTTACACAGAGTAAGTCAACATTAACTAA
>NW_011495076.1:1748941-1753240 GCF_000754665.1 Bison bison bison
ACTAAAGTTGAAGATTCAACAAATAGTTTTTTTTTCTCTTTGATTTTTCTATTTTAACTAGAATTATCCAGATAATCATTAGAAGAAATAAGGTCAAAGTGCCTCTGAAAAGTAAGATGGGATATGGAGAAAGCTGCTGCAGAAAACCACTTCTTTCATCTTAAATCTTATGTAGGTCTATACAATTGTTACTACCACAAATTACATTGAAAAGCACTTATAGAAATCAAGGAAATAAATAAATCTGAGAAACCCCTAAGTTCTTTGAAATTCAATAACACAATATTTAAATATCCAGTGGATCAAAGAAGAAAACACATGGAAAATTAGAAAATCACTTAAACTAAATGAAGATGAGAAAAAAAAGGCAATACTTAAATAATGTAAATGTCCACTTTGGGAAATGGAGTAGATGTACTTTTCTCTATTCCTACAAGTACAACTATAACTTCTGTGAATCATATAAATCAAACATTAGAAGAAAGGTAGAAAAAAGAAGGCACACTAGCTAGGAATCTCAGGACCCAGGGAATGACATGGTGGTAAGTTCCCTGGACTTTCCTTTTGCCTTATTTTCTCAGATTTGGAGCCAGAGTCTGGCAACCAGAAACACCACTGGGGGCTTACACAGCATTCAGAAAAGGCCTATTCTTTCTAGCCAAAGGACTAGGAAAACGGCAGCCTAGAAATAGATAACTTTTAGACAATAAAAACCACCAAACACTCAAAAAACAATACATATATACATATGTACACATACACATATATATAGTACCATTCTCTTCAATAGAGGTCAAATGGAGTATGTAAATAAAAACTTAATCTAGGTTTTTAAATTCTCTAAACACAATGAATTTAAGCTATAAATTAATAACAAAGATAAATCTTCAAACACTTGAAAACTAAAAGAAAGCCACTGCTAAGTCGCTTCAGTCGTGTCCAACTCTGTGTGACCCCATAGATGGCAGCCCACCAGGCTTCCCCGTCCCTGGGATTCTCCAGGCAAGAACACTGGAGTGGGCTGCCATTTCCTTCTCCAATGCATGAAAGTGAAAAGTGAAAGTGAAGTCGCTCAGTCCTGTCCAACTCTTGGAGACGCCATGGACTGCAGACTACCAGGCTCCTCCGTCCATGGGATTTTCCAGGCAAGAGTACTGGAGTGGGGTGCCATTGCCTTCTCCGAAGAAACCCACTAAACCCACTAAAAAAAAGTCCATAGACCAAGTAAGCAACCTCAAGGGAAATAAAATATATTGAATCTAATTTTTAAAAAAGTATAAGGTTTCCCAAGTCCAGCATGTAAGAAGCTTTTAATTTGCCACTCCATTCTAATAAGAAAAAAATTAAACAAGCTGAAAAGTCAACTCTTTTTAGATCCAAAAGAGAAATGAAGTCACTAGGCAAACTGCTGCTCCCAGACTGTAAAGGTTGACAGGCAAATACAGAGAATCACAACTTACTGGAGCAAAAACCCAGGGGTAGAAACCTCCATGGGAACCAGATGGAGAGACGGAAAACCTAAATTATAATTGATGAATTGCTAGAGGCACAGTGTAGACAATTCTGAGAATCAAAAACTCCAGGGAGACCCAGTAATAGGGATAATGCCCACATATTTATGAATTTTATCTCTAGGAGATCACTAGTTTCTTACAGTGATATCAGAAAAAAATCTGTTTCTGAGGGGGAAGTGGAAAGAGGAGTGTATTTTGAAATACACCAGAGCACTCTGTTCTTAACAAGGCCTGCCCTTGAAAGAGACTATTCCACCAGTAGGCCTAACCAGCTAGGGTGTTATCAGAGCCTAAACTACAGGGTGGCAGAGTAATACCCAACTCCATCCTTCTATGTGAGAGAAGGGAAATACCAATTCCAGCCCACTCTAGTCATCCTGCTGTACCTAAATGGGAAAGAAAAAACCAAGAAGACTGCAAAGTTCACAGTCTAGAGGTACAGGTTCACAAAAGATTGAGACCTAATTACAGAATGCTTCCCTTACACTATTAAAGGCCTATTTATGGCAGCTCTGTACCCAGTACCTCAAGCTAGCTATTACATCATAAGGCATACTAAAAGCCAAAACACAGTTTGAAGAAACAGAGCAAGCATCAGAACTAGACTTAGATATGGCAGGCATGTTGAAATTGTAAGACTGGTAATTCAGAACAACAATAATTAATGTGCTAAAGGCTCTAACAGATAAAGAAAGGAGCATGCAAGAACCGATTGGCAATATTAGCAGAGAAGTTCTCTATACACTATAACAGAATACACTACAATGGAAATCAAGAATGCCTTTGATGTGCTTATTGGTAGGCTGGACTTGGCTTGAGGAAAGAATCTCTGAGCTTCAGTATATTTCAATAAGAAACCTCCAAAACTGAAAATCAAAAATGTAAAACACAAAAATAAGAGAACAGAATATCCAAGAACTGTGGGGCAACCACAGAAGGTACACCATACATGTAATGGGAATGCCATAGGAGAAAAGATAAAGAAACAGAAGAAATACTATGAATAGAAACAATGACTGGGAATTTCCTCACATCAAACTACAGGTACAGAAAGCTTAGAGAACACCAACCATGATAAACGCCAAAAAACTATACCTATTCATAAATCATACATATTGAATATGCATATAACATTCAAACTATAAAAAATTAAAGATAAAGAAAAATCCTTACAGAAGTCAGAAGAAAAACATGCCTTACTTAAGAAGGAATAAAGGTTAAGAAGTACCTCTGACTTCTCAGAAACTATTCAATTTAAGAAGAAAATGAAATATTTAAAGAGTTGAGAGGGTAAAAACCAACTTAACCTCACGTGAAATTATCCTTTAAAAGTGAAGGAGAAATACTTTCTCAAACAAACAAAAATTGAAAGACTTTGTATGTTTTTTACTACTACTACTACTAAGTCGCTTCAGTCGTGTCCAACTCTGTGCGACCCCATAGACGGCAGCCCACCAGGCTCCACTGTCCCTGGGATTCTCCAGGCAAGAACACTGGAGTGGGTTGCCATTTCCTTCTCCAACGCACGAAAGTGAAAAGTGAAAGTGAAGTTGCTCAGTCATGTCCGACTCTTCGCGACCCCATGGACTGCAGCCCACCAGGCTCCTCCGTCCATGGGATTCTCCAGGCAAGAGCACTGGAGTGGTTGCCATTGAGAGATAAGAAAGATATAGATTAGAAAACTTGGACCCACAGAAAGAGCATCAAAGAAAGAATAAGTGAAGATAAAAAAAACCTTTCTATGAGGCCACCATCACCCTAATACCAAAACCTGACAAAGATCCCACAAAAAAACAAAACTACAGGCCAATATCACTGATGAACATAGATGCAAAAATCCTTAACAAAATTCTAGCAATCAGAATCCAACAACACATTAAAAAGATCATACACCATGACCAAGTGGGCTTTATCCCAGGGATGCAAGGATTCTTCAATATCCGCAAATCAATCAATGTAATACACCACATTAACAAATTGAAAAATAAAAACCATATGATTATCTCAATAGATGCAGAGAAAGCCTTTGACAAAATTCAACATCCATTTATGATAAAAACTCTCCAGAAAGCAGGAATAGAAGGAACATACCTCAACATAATAAAAGCTATATATGACAAACCCACAGCAAACATTGAAAAAAAAATTGAAAGCATTTCCTCTAAAGTCAGGAACAAGACAAGGGTGCCCGCTTTCACCATTACTATTCAACATAGTTTTGGAAGTTTTGGCCACAGCAATCAGAGCAGAAAAAGAAATAAAAGGAATCCAAATTGGAAAAGAAGAAGTAAAACTCTCACTATTTGCAGATGACATGATCCTCTACATAGAAAACCCTAAAGACTCCACCAGAAAATTACTAGAACTAATCAATGATTATAGTAAAGTTGCAGGATATAAAATCAACACACAGAAATCCCTTGCATTCCTATACACTAATAATGAGAAAATAGAAAGAGAAATTAAGGAAACAATTCCATTCACCATTGCAACGAAAAGAATAAAATACTTAGGAATACATCTACCTAAAGAAACTAAAGACCTATATATAGAAAACTATAAAACACTGGTGAAAGAAATCAAAGAGGACACTAATAGATGGAGAAATATACCATGTTTATGGATTGGAAGAATCAATATAGTGAAAATGAGAATACTACCCAAAGCAATTTATAGATTCAATGCAATCCCTATCAAGCTACAAACAGTTTTCTTCACAGAGCTAGAACAAATAATTTCACAATTTGTATGGAAATACAAAAAACCTCGAATAGCCAAAGCGATC
>NW_011495076.1:1753340-1753864 GCF_000754665.1 Bison bison bison
CACAGAAATACAAAGGATCATAAGAGACTACTAATCAACAATTATATGCCAATAAAATGGACAACGTGGAAGAAATAGGACAAATTACTTAGAAAAGTACAACTTTCCAAAACTGGACCAGGAAGAAATAGAAAATCTTAACAGACCCATCACAAGCATGGAAATTGAAACTGTAATCAAAAATCTTCCAGCAAACAAAAGCCCTGGTCCAGACGGCTTCACAGCTGAATTCTACCAAAAATTTAGAGAAGAGCTGACACCTATCCTGCTCAAACTCTTCCAAAAAATTGCAGAGGAAGGTAAACTTCCAAACTCATTCTATGAGGCCACCATCACCCTAATACCAAAACCTGACAAAGATCCCACAAAAAAACAAAACTACAGGCCAATATCACTGATGAACATAGATGCAAAAATCCTTAACAAAATTCTAGCAATCAGAATCCAACAACACATTAAAAAGATCATACACCATGATCAAGTGGGCTTTATCCCAGGGATACAAGGATTCTTCAATATCCGCA
>NW_011495076.1:1753964-1754566 GCF_000754665.1 Bison bison bison
AAAGACTCCACCAGAAAATTACTAGAACTAATCAATGATTATAGTAAAGTTGCAGGATATAAAATCAACACACAGAAATCCCTTGCATTCCTATACACTAATAATGAGAAAATAGAAAGAGAAATTAAGGAAACAATTCCATTCACCATTGCAACGAAAAGAATAAAATACTTAGGAATATATCTACCTAAAGAAACTAAAGACCTATATATAGAAAACTATAAAACACTGGTGAAAGAAATCAAAGAGGACACTAATAGATGGAGAAATATACCATGTTCATGGATTGGAAGAATCAATATAGTGAAAATGAGAATACTACCCAAAGCAATTTATAGATTCAATCCCTATCAAGCTACAAACAGTTTTCTTCACAGAGCTAGAACAAATAATTTCACAATTTGTATGGAAATACAAAAAACCTCGAATAGCCAAAGCTATCTTGAGAGAGAAGAATGGAACTGGAGGAATCAACCTGCCTGACTTCAGGCTCTACTACAAAGCCACAGTCATCAAGACAGTATGGTACTGGCACAAAGACAGAAATACAGATGAATGGAACAAAATAGAAAGCCCAGAGATAAATCCACGCACATATGGAC
>NW_011495076.1:1754666-1761575 GCF_000754665.1 Bison bison bison
CAACAAAGGAAACTATAAGCAAGGTGAAAAGACAGCCTTCAGAATGGGAGAAAATAATAGCAAATGAAGCAACTGACAAACAACTAATCTCAAAAATATACAAGCAACTCCTATGGCTCAATTCCAGAAAAATAAATGACCCAATCAAAAAATGGGCCAAAGAACTAAATAGACATTTCTCCAAAGAAGACATACAGATGGCTAACAAACACATGAAAAGAAGCTCAACATCACTCATTATCAGAGAAATGCAAATCAAAACCACTATGAGGTACCATTTCACGCCAGCCAGAATGGCTGCGATCCAAAAGTCTACAAGGGTGTGGAGAAAAGGAAACCCTCTTACACTGTTGGTGGGAATGCAAACTAGTACAGCCACTATGGAGAACAGTGTGGAGATTCCTTTAAAAACTGGAAATAGAACTGCCTTATGACCCAGCAAGCCCACTGCTGGGCATACACACTGAGGAAACTAGAAGGGAAAGAGACACGTGTACCCCAATGTTCATTGCAGCACTGTTTATAACAGCCAGGACATGGAAGCAACCTAGATGAATGGAAAAGAAAGCTGTGGCACATATACACAATGGAGTATTACTCAGCCATTAAAGAGAATACATTTGAATCAGTTCTAATGAGGTGGATGAAACTGGAGCCGATTATACAGAGTGAAGTAAGCCAGAAAGAAAAACACCAATACAGTATACTAACGACATATATATATGGAATTTAGAAAGATGGTAACAATAACCCTGTATATGAGACAGCAAAAGAGACACAGATGTATAGAACAGTCTTTTGGACTCTGTGGGAGAGGAAGAGGGTGGGATGATTTGGGAGAATGGCATTGAAATATGTATAATATCATATATGAAATGAGTTGCCAGTCCAGGTTCGATGCACAATACTGGATGCTTGGGGCTGGTGCACTGGGACAACCCAGAGGGATGGTATGGGGAGGGAGGAGGGAGGAGGGTTCAGGATGGGGAACACGATGTATACCTGTGGCAGATTCATTTTGATATATGGCAAAATCAATACAATAAAGTTAATTATAATAAAATTTAAAAAAATAAAAATTAAAAAAGAAACTTTTCTTTTTACTCTTAATTGATCTAAAGTATAATAGCTTTGTTCAAAATTATAATAGCAGCAGTGTATTCTTTATGCATTGTTATGCATGTACTTATGTATAATAAACATAAATGACAGCAATGATTCAGGGTTGGAAGGAGGAATTAGAATTACTTTGTGATTAGAAGGTCCTCACACACACACACACTGCCCTTAAAGTGGTTTAGTGTTATCTAAAAGTAATCTTGGATTCATTTTAAATGTATACTGCAATCTCTAGGTCAACCACCAAAAAAAGTTAAAAAAAATTATTATAACTAATACAGTAAGAAAGAGAAAATGAAATAATATAAAATGCTCAGTTAGAACCACAAAAGGCATGAGAAGAGTGGACTCAAAATAGGAACAAAACACAAGGGCAACAAATATAAAATATTGTAGCAACAAATATAGTTGCTATCAATCTATGTCAATAATTACTTAGAACATCAATGGTCTAAATGCACCAATCAAGAGAGATTATCAGAGTAAATCAGAAAATCAAGACTCAAACATACTTTGTCTAAACTAACTTTAAATATAAAGACACATATAGATTAAGAGTAAATGAAGAGGACTTCCCTGGTGGTCCAGTAGTTAAGAATCCGCCTGCCAGTGCAGGGAGCATAGGTTTGATCCCTGGTTGGGGAAGATTCCATGTGCCACAGAGCAACTAGGCCTGTGAGCCACAACTACGAAAGCCCATGTACCCTAGAGCCCATCCTCTGCAACAAGAGAAGCCACTGCAATGAGAAGCCTATGTACCACAAACCAGAGTAGCCCCACCTGCCCCAACTGGAGAAAGCGCTTGTACAGCAACAAAGATCCAGTGCAGCCAAAAATAAAATAAATATGTTTTAAAAAGAGCAAATTAATAAAGTAAGATATACTATGTAAAAACTAATTAAAAGAAAAATCAGAGTAGCTGTACTAATTTCAGACAGAGCAAAACTTCATGAAAAGTTATCAGGGATAAAAAGTGGTATTAGATAATGATAAAGAACGTGAACGTGAACGTGAACGTGAAGTCACTCAGTTGTGTCCGACTCTTTGCGACCCCATTGACTGCAGCCTACCAGGCTCCTCTGTCCATGGGATTTTCGGGCAATGGTACTGGAGTGGATTGCCATTTCCTTCTCCAAGGGATCTTCCCAACCCAGGGATCAAACCTGGGTCTCCCGCATCGTAGACAGACGCTTTACCGTCTGAGCCACCAGGGAAGTCCTAATGATAAAGGTGTCAGTTCTAAAAGGAGACATGGCAATCCTCAATGTGCCTGCAAGTAACAACGGGGCATAAATAAAATCAATAAGCCTCCAGCCAGGCTAAGAAAAAAAGAGGAAGAACACAAATTACTAATATCAGAAATGGAAGAGAAGTCATCCTCATAGATTTCATAGACATTAAAAGGATAGTAAAGGAATAATGAACCTCATTCCATAGTTCATCAGGCACTCTATCTATCAGATCTAGGCCCTTAAATCTATTTCTCACTTCCACTGTATAATCACAGATGGTGACTGCAGCCATGAAATTAAAAGACACTTACTCCTTGGAAGGAAAGTTATGACCAACCTAGATAGCATATTCAAAAGCAGAGACATTACTTTGCCAACAAAAGGTTCGTCTAGTCAAGGCTATGGTTTTTCTTGTGGTCATGTATGGATGTGAGAGTTGGACTGTGAAGAAGGCTGAGCACTGAAGAATTGATGCTTTTGAACTGTGGTGTTGGAGAAGACTCTTGAGAGTCCCTTGGACTGCAAGGAGATCCAACCAGTCCATTCTGAAGGAGATCAGCCCTGGGATTTCTTTGGAAGGAATGATGCTAAAGCTGAAACTCCAGTACTTTGGCCACCTCATGCAAAGAGTTGATTCATTGGAAAAGACCCTAATGCTGGGAGGGATTGGGGGCAGGAGGAGAAGGGGACGACAGAGGATGAGATGGCTGGATGGCATCACTGACTCGATGGACATGAGTCTCAGTGAACTCCGGGAGTTGGTGATGGACAGGGAGGCCTGGCATGCTGCAATTCATGGGGTCACAAAGAGTTGGACACGACTGAACGACTGATCTGATCTGATCTCTGAAAGGAATAATGGGGCTTCGCTGGTGGCTCAGTGGTAAAGAATCCATCTGCCAATGCAGGAGACGTGGGTTTGATCCCTGCATCAGGGAGATCCCCTGGAGAAAGAAATGCCAATCCATTTAGGTATTCTGGCCTGGAAAATCTCATGGACAGAGGAGCCTGGCAGGCTATAGTCCATGGGGTTTCAAAAGAGTTGGACCTGACTGAGCAACTAAATCACCACAACAAAAGGAATAATGAACAATCCTATGCCCACAAATGTGATAACCTATGAACCATCTCCATCTGTGAATCCGTGGCTCCTTCCCATCTGGCTTGTCTATTACACTGGCTATTACTGCTATACTAAGGTTCTATTCTTTAAGTTCATGTGAGAATAATTTCTGGGATTTTTTTTATTTAGGAAAGGAACTTTTGATGTGGTGCTCAACTATAAGGACACATACAGCAATCAATAAACTTTATAGATCCCTTCCTTCCTATAACATCATCATGTGGTTATAACTTCTATCTGATAAAAAAAGAAACCCCTCTACAAACATTTGTCCCAGAACATTGCTTACCTCTGGATAAAGATGGAAGCGTTTCACTGTATTAATTACAAGAGGATATTCAGTGAGCCTGTCATTCATAATCATCCATAGTCCTTGCAAAAATGAAGGTGCTTCAACAATGGTCTTGAAGTAGGAATAATAAAGTCCCTTTTAAAAAGTATAAATTGTTAACATAAGTAAAATTTTAAAATACTTACTTTTCTAACTCTTTTTAGACAATTTACTCTGAAAAGGAAAAAAAGACTGATAATAAGACTTCCTAATTTCTACTTACTACTGCATTCTTGAATGCAAACAAAAGCATACCTTTTCAGGTCATCACTATACTATTCTTTCATATTTTCCATAGGTTCGAAAGAGTTAAAGGGATGTATTCAACGTTTTAAGAATTTTTCTAATCGTACCTTATAATAAGTAAGCAATACATTTTAATTCTACCAAGCCTGACTTTACCCCCGTATTGTGAGACACCTAGAGGCTGAGATCTGATAATTCTGGCATAGGTATGACTTTGTGTCATTGTATGTGTACAACTTTGCATAACTACTTATATTTCTCCAACCCTTTAGAAATAATAAATGATGGTCACAAGGGCATCAGATGGTACTTCATGCTTTCCTTTGCCTTCCAGTTCCATTGACTGGCTCTGCACAAAGTGAAAGCTAACTGTGAGCTCCTGTTCATGACCGAAATGTTGTCCTGAAAGAGGGGCTATTCTAGTGCATGACTACAGCATGTGAAATGATTTTTTTATTAGGCTAGTAAAATTGCTATTTAAAATTCAAAGACTAACAAAAGTATGCTGCTTCATATTACTTGCTCATCAATTTCCTGCTTTCTTTCCTAAAAACTAAAGGGCAACATAGTTTGTAATATATGTTCCTCTCAAAAATCATTAAAAGGAACCTTCAACTCTACACTCATTCTGGCTTCATACAACTATAAGGTACTTTATTTTTTACAGATTAAGCAACAGTAGTGACTAATAAAATTAAAGATTTGTTTTAACTAATATCTGAAAGGGCACTTCTTCATAATTTTAATTAGTATCAATAGAGCAAGTTCATATAAGGATCTTTCCTTTTTGCTTATGAGAGAAACAAGGCAATACAACGAAAAGATATCTAATATGCATGTCTGTACTAACAGAAAGAGGAAACATACACATTTTTATTAATAAGTTATTATTTTTGTGTCTGGTACTGTGCTACTTGCTTCATTCATTTTCTCTTTCTTCATTTTCAATAAAATCCTGTAAGGCTGGCATTATTTCTAATTAACAGATGAGACTGATAATCAGACAACTTACTCATCATTATACAACAAAGCATAGAACTGATATCTGAATCTAGTGATCTGTCATTGAAGCCCAGACGCCGACACAGCTACAGTTTTCAGTTCAGTCGCTCAGTTGTGTCTGACTCTTTGCGACACCATGAACTGCAGCATGCCAGGCCTCCCTGTCCATCACCAACTCTTTATTAAATAATATTTTATATCCTCTCTTTGGAAATAACACCTATAAGATATTAAAAATTCAAATGCCATACAAATGCTAACATGTCCAACCCTTCGAAGCTTTTAAGTGGCTATACGGAGAGAGATTTAAAAAGCAATGCCTGAGATACCTAGACGAGGCACATGTATAGAAGTCACTAAGGAGCTAGGTGAGAAAACAGTGGGAGTGGGGAGTTATGTGCTTAACAGGTACAGTCTATTTGGGATAATAAAGTTCTGGAGATGGATGAGGGTTAATGGTTGCACAATGTAAGTGTGTTTAATGCCATAGAAATAAATACTTAGAAATAATTGAAATGGTAAGTTTTGCTAATTTTAATTCTTTAATTAAAAACTTTAATTAAGTCACAATTAAAGGCAAACAAAGGAGAAAGCAATGGCAACCCACTCCAGTACTCTTGCCTGGAAAATCCCATGGATGGAGGAGCCTTGGAGGCTGCAGTCCATGGGGTCGCGAAGAGTCAGACACGACTGAGCGACTTCATTTTGACTTTTCACTTTCATGCATTGGAGAAGGAAATGGCAACCCACTCCAGTGTTCTTGCCTGGAGAATCCCAGGGATGGGGGAGCTTGGTGGGCTGCCGTCTCTGGGGTCGCACAGAGTTGGACATGACTGAAGCGACTTAGCAGCAGCAGCAGCAGCAAAGGCAAACAAAAGAGCCAATTTCAGCTCTTCTCTTGGCCCCTGATTAGCACATCTGGACACCTGGCTTCTCTTAATTGTAAATTTCTGCAACTTGGGCTTTCTTTATCCCATTTAACCCCAACAACAATTATGTAAGATACAGTAGATTACATTATCCATTTTACGGATTTGGTGTCAAAAGAACAAAAAAAGTATTAAGAAAATGATATCAAAAGTTCTTTAAAAGAGATTATCTCTAAAAGACATTATCTGGAAATAAAGAGAGCTTAAAAAATAAATTTAAAGTGCCAGCTAAAACTGACCAACTCTACCCCAAGAGAAAGCAATTTCCAAGAATTCTGATAGGTCAGTATCACTTCTTAAACTTTGTTTTCCTTTCCTCAGCTATTAAAATTGATCTTTCAGTTAAGTTCAGTTCAGTCACTCAGTCGTGTCTGACTCTTTGCGACCCCATGAATCACAGCACGGCAGGCCTCCCTATCCATCACCAACTCCTGGAGTTCACTGAGACTCATGTCCGTCGAGTCGGTTGATGCCATCCAACCATCTCATCCTCTGTCATCCCCTTCTCCTCCCGGCCCCAATCCCTCCCAGCATCAGAGTCTTTTCCAATGAGTCAACTCTTCACATGAGGTGGCCAAAGTACTGGAGTTTCAGCTTCAGCATCAGTGCTTCCAATGAACACCCAGGACTGATTTCCTTTAGAATGGACTGGTTGGATTTCCTTGCAGTCCAAGGGACTCTCAAGAGTCTTCTCCAACACCACAGTTCAAAAGCATCAATTCTCCGGCACTCAGCTTTCTTCACAGTCCAACTCTCACATCCATACATGACCACTGGAAAAATGATAGCCTGGACTAGACGGACCTTTGTTGGCATTGCAAAGTCTCTGCTTTTTAATATGCTGTCTAGGTTGGTCATAACTTTTCTTCCAAGGAGTAAGCATCTTTTTATTTCATGGCTGCAGTCACTATCTGCAGTGATTTTGGA
>NW_011495076.1:1762111-1772707 GCF_000754665.1 Bison bison bison
CAAGAGGCAGGTCAGGTGGTCTGGTATTCCCATCTCTTTCAGAATTTTCCACAGTTTATTGTGATCCACACAGTCAAAGGTTTTGGCATAGTCAATAAAGCAGAAATAGATCTTTTCCTGGAACTCTCTTGCTTTTTCGATGATCCAGCAGATGTTGGCAATTTGATCTCTGGTTCCTCTGCATTTTCTAAAACCAGCTTGAACATCTGGAAGTTCACAGTTCACGTATTGTTGAAGCCTGGCTTGGAGAATTTTGAGCATTACTTTACTAGCATGTGAGATGAGTGCAATTGTGCAGTAGTTTGAGCATTCTTTGGCCATTGCCTTTCTTAGGGATTGGAATGAAAACTGACCTTTTCCAGTCCTGTGGCCACTGCTGAGTTTTCCAAATTTGCTGGCATATTGAGTCCAGCACTTTTCACAGCATCATCTTTCAGGATTTGAAATAGCTCAACTGGAATTCCATCATCTCCACTAGCTTTGTTCGTAGTGATGCTTTCTAAGGCCCACTTGACTTCAAAGTCCAGGATGTCTGGCTCTAGGTGAGTATCACACCATCGTGATTATCTGGGTCATGAAGATCTTTTTTGTACAGTTCTTCTGTGTATTCTTGCCACCTCTTCTTAATATCTTCTGCTTCTGTTAGGTCCATACCATTTCTGGCCTTTATCGAGCCCATCTTTGCATGAAATGTTCCCTTGGTATCTCTGATTTTCTTGAAGAGATCTCTAGTCTTTCCCATTCTGTTGTTTTCCTCTATTTCTATGCACTGATCGCTGAGGAAGGCTTTCTTATCTCTCCTTGCTATTCTTTGGAACTCTGCATTCAGATGCTTATATCTTTCCTTTTCTCCTTTGCTTTTCGCTTCTCTTTCCACAGCTATTTGTAAGACCTCCTCAGACAGCCATTTGCTTTTTTACATTTCTTTTCCATGGGGATGGTCTTAATCCCTGTCTCCTGTACAATGTCACAAACCTCCATCCATAGTTTATCAGGCACTCTTATCTATCAGATCTAGGCTCTTAAATCTATTTCTCACTTCCACTGTATAATCATAAGGGATTTGATTTAGGTCATACTTGAATGGTCTAGTGGTTTTCCTGACTGTCTTCAATTTCAGTCTGAAATTGGCAATAAGGAGTTCATGATCTGAGCCAGTCAGCTCCTGGTCTTGTTTTTGCTGACTGTATAGAGCTTATCCATCTTTGGCTGCAAAGAATATAATCAATCTGATTTCTGTGTTGACCATCTGGTGAGGTCCATGTGTAGAGTCTTCTCTTGTGTTGTTGGAAGAGGGTGTTTGCTATGACCAGTGCGTTCTCTTGGCAAAACTCTATTAGCCTTTGCCCTGCTTTATTCTGTATTCCAAGGCCAAATTTGCCTGTTACCCCAGGTGTTTCTTGACTTCCTACTTTTGCATTCCAGTCCCCTATAATGAAAAGGACATCTTTTTTGGGTGTTAGTTCTAAAATGTCTTGTAGGTCTGCATAGAGCCGTTCAACTTCAGTTTCTTCAGTGTTACTGGTTGGGGCACAGGCTTGGATTACTGTGATATTGAGTGGTTTGCCTTGGAAATGAACAGAGATAATTCTGTCGTTTTTAAGATTGCATCCAAGTACTGCATTTCAGACTATTCTGTTGACCATGATGGCTACTCCATTTCTTCTAAGGGATTCCCGCCCACAGTCGTAGATATAATGGTCATCTGAGTTAAATTCACCCATTCCAGTCCATTTTAGTTTGCTGATTCCTACAATGTCGATGTTCACTCTTGCCATCTCCTGTTTGACCACTACCAATTTGCCTTGATTCATGGACCTAACATTTCAGGTTCCTATGCAATATTGCTCTTTACAGTTTGGACCTTGCTTCTATCACCAGTCACATCCACAACTGAGTATTGTTTTTGGTTTGGCTCCATCCCTTCATTCTTTCTGGAGTTATTTCTCCACTGATCTCCAGTAGCATATTGGGCACCTACCGACCGGGGGAGTTCCTCTTTCAGAGTCCTATCATTTTGCTTTGACATTCTAGCAATTGATCTTTACTATCTTATAAAGAAGTCTGCCTGTAGGAAAGGAAGAGAATGTGACAAAAGAATCCTGAAACACTTTTCTGTGGTATATATTTTATTTTTTAGATTCCATATATCAAAATAAGTGGTAAAATAGAAGGGAATAGCTGGATCATATTTTTAGTTTTTTCAGAAGCTTGTACACTGTTTTCCACAGTGGCTGCACCAATTTACATTCCCATCAACAGGGTAGGAGAGTGTCCTTTCTTCCAAATTTCATCAACATTTGTCATTTGTAGACATTGCAATGGTAGCCATTCTGACTGTGGTGAGGTGGTATCTCATTGTGGTTTTGACTTGCACTTCCCTAACAATTTGTGATGTTGAGCATCTTTTCATGTGCCTGTTAGCCACCTGTATGTTTTCTTCAGAAAAAGTTTATTCACGTCTTCTGTCAATTTTTCAAAAATTTTTTATATTGAGTTGTATGAACTGTTTATGTATTTTGGATATTAACCAGTTATCAGTCACAGCATTTACAAGTATTTTCTCCCATCCAGTAGATTGTCTTTTAGTTTTGAGAATGGTTTCTTCAGCTCCCCCAAAGCTTTTAGGTTTTACTAGGCTCTATTTATTTATTTCTGCTTTTATTTATTTTGCCTTAGGAGACAGATCCAAAAATAAATACTGCTGCAATTTATGTCAAACCGTGTTCTGCCTATGTTCTCTTCTGGGAGATTTATGGTTTCAGGTCTTACATATAGGTCTTTAATCCATTTTGACTGTACTCTTGCTTACAAAGTGAGGACTAAAACACTTTTTATTTAAATAATAAACCTATAGGCCAGATTTCAAAAACAAACCTATGGTTACCAAAGGGGAAATGTGGGTGAAGGACAGGGAGAGATAAATTAGGAGCTTGGGATTAACATACACACATTACTATATATAAAATAGATAACCAACAAGGACTTATTATATAGTACAGAGAACTCTATTCAATATTCTGTAATAATCTACAGAAGTAAAGAATCCGAAAAAGAATGAATATATGTATATTTATAACTGAATCAGTTTGCTATACATCTGAAACACAACATTGTAAGTCAACTATATCCTAATAAAATTCTTTTTAAAAACAGCAAAAATAAAATAAACCTAAAATAGTGTGAGAAACAGTACAATTCACCAAAATTCATTTCAGATCCTAATATATTTGCACCTTACTATTCTTAAATTACAAATGAATTCATTAGAAGAAAGAACCTAACCATTTCAGTGCGAAAAGTCATCTCCCGTTCTAAGGCTGAGAGGTGAGAAAAATGACGATCATTTTCAAAAAGTGTTATCAAATGTACCCTAGAAGAAAAATAACATGTTTCAAAAACAGGGCTAAACTATTATAAACAAAGTATAAAAACCATAAGAAGAACAAAGAATAAATTTTTACAATAAATATTGAGATAACTTTATAGTTTTCAATTTGTAAATTTTTAGGGATTTATAATCCAGCACTATAACACAGATAATTGTGTATTTCCCCTTCCTGGATCACTGCCTTGTCATGGTGAAGGGGCTGGCATAACTCAATGAAGGTATAAGCCATGCTGTGTAGGGTCACCCAAGATGGATGGATCATAGTGGAGAGTTCTGACAAAACATGATCCACTGGAGCAGGGAGGCCTGGCAAGCATGGGGTCGCAAAGAGTCAGGCATGACTGGGAGACTGAACAACAACAATTGTTGATCTAAAACTCTTGTAGATTTCTCCATCATTCTTCCCATCCCAGGAATCTAAATCAGAACTGAGGCATGCTTTTGTTTATCTGTTATGTTTTACAAGTGTTTCTAATGTACCAGGTTTGGGAAATATCTCTTAACTGTTGAAAAGATTTAGAATATAATTTTAAATAAAATTATTTTAGGTTAAATAAATTTTTTAGTAAGTAGAACACTACATAAAGTGCCAAAGAAAACAGGACTGTACTTAAAGATATTTTATCAGTACAACTAAAATAAATAAATAAATAAACCCAGCTGTAGGTACTGAAATAGGAGCATAATTGACAAGTAAAATTGTAGTGAGCAATTATACTATCCTTAATTATACAGTAGATGCTTTCCAATGAAGTAGAAAATAAAACAAAATTCCATATGGCAACCGTGTCTTCCACTCACCTTCATTTATACTTAGGACATATACCAGGGTATCACAAGCTGTAGGAAATGTTTCTTAACATTACAGTCTTAGTTCTATTAACAACATCGAGATCTCCCTGCAGAATAATGGTCAGAAAAGCACTGTCCCAATAGGACGTGGGGTAGATCCCATTCTTCCCAAGAGCAGAAATCCTTGAGCTCAGGTAGAAATGAAGATATGTCAGAGGAAAATTATTTTACATATACTTTTTACAAATATATCATTTATGTAAAATAATGTGTATGTGTATGCACACTGAAAGGCTCATTTAATTCTGTATTACCATTACAGGGTGTTTATCTTCATTTCTACCTGATTTCCAATTGACAGGTGCTACTAAAACTTTACACAAACCCTAAGTTTATGTCACTGCCACCGCCGCTGCTGCTGCTGCTGCTAAGTCGCTTCAGTCATGTCCAACTCTGTGCGACCCCATAGATGGCAGCCCACCAGACTCCTCTGTCCCTGGGATTCTCCAGGCAAGAACACTGGAGTGGGTTGCCATTTCCTTCTCCAATGCATGCATACATGCTAAGTTGCTTCAATCATGCCCAACTCTGTTCGACCCCATGGACACCAGCCCACCAAGCTCCTCTGTCCACGGGATTCTCTAGGTAAGAATACTGGAGTGGGTTCCCATTTCCTTCTCCCTTATGTCACTAACAACTCTCAATTGCTAGAAAATGAGGAAGTTTTTTACATGAAATAAACATGAAAACCACACTACAAAAGCTAGATATTTAGGAAATACAGTGGTGAACCTTTTGGTAAAGCAAAAATATTTTAATTCATAAATTACTATTCCCATAATGCATTCATTTATAAATGTTTCACACATGAGGTTTTTAAAAGTTTTATACACACACACATATACATATGTTAACTGGTACACATATAGATATTCTATATACATAGCAAGCAGTTAATTTTTTATATATACAAACAGTGATGGTAATTTTTATAATCCAAATGTTTTTATTTATATCAAAATGAAACTAATCTTACCAGTGCAAAATTGCCACAAAGGCAGCTGGAAAAAGAAAAAAAAAAGGAAAAAGTCATTAACAGTTGCCTTTAAAATGACTACTTAATAACTTTTAAAACAAACACTGTAATGTTGGAATCTTCCAATCATGCTTCTCCAGCTCTTTTTCATATTCTCACCATCCTGAGCTCAGTCCTACCACTCCTCAACATTTCTCAGATGTCTAGTTTTATGTCACAATCAGCAAACTATGGTCTATGATCTGTCTGGTCTATTTTGTCTGCAAGCTAAAATGGTTGTTAATTTTTTTAAGGGTTGTAAAAAATAGGAAAGAAGAATAAATAACAAAGACTGTATGTGGCCTGAAGTTTAAAATTTTTACTACTTGGGTCTTTATAGAAAAAGTATATACTCACTACATATGTTAACTTTCCATCTAATACATGGTAATACTATGAACCACTTAAACATTAAACCTATACCTTCCCTCTCAACTCTGATAAGGTTTCATTAACTCTAAGATGGACAATGTCCTACTCAACTATATTTGTATCCTCTTTCTTATTCTCAAGGCAATTACTCTTAAAAATAATACTTAAGAAAAAATAAAATATCCTACTAAGTCCATCTAGCTTTCCAAAATCTTCAAAATATTAGTGTCTCTCACCCACTCCCCTTAACCCACATTCCCTACCCAACAAAATTGTAAGGTGTAATGATGTCAATACTGTAAATGCAAAGAAGGGCTTATCACAGCTCCTTCTAAAGTTGTGATTAAAAGCCTATCTCCTGTATCCTGCCTCTGTCAACTTCACCTCTGAAAGTGACCCAACCTTGTACCTTACTGACACAAAGACCATTTGATGCAAGCACTCTCAACATCTTATATCCATTTCAACATTTCTCTATATAGTGAGCTTTGCTTCTCTGTTCTCTACCATCTCACAACAGGAAGTATCTCTTCTCTTTTCTACTGATAGCTTCTCAAATTCATGCCTTTATCTCCATCCTTCCCAATTATTCCAAGACTGCACCATCAAGTATTCACTCTCTTCGAACCTCAATCTCACCCTCTCTCCTCGATCGTTCTCCTTCAGCCTTTCATATTCCCAGGCCTTAAAATACTTCTCTTGATATAGTAGACCTTCCAACTACAAAATATTCTCTTCTCCATCCCCTGCCATGTCTGACAAGATAATCAGCCAACTTCTTTAAAGTTCCTATAACTCTTAAATGACCAATGACCCTTCAGTTATCAACATCAACAGTCTCTTTCAATTCTCCTGCTTTTCAACCTCTCTGTAGAATTTCACCAGATTCTTAGATTTCTTTCTCTATCAAGACCCATCATACCAACCTACCAATTCATCCATTTTCTGACCATTTTGTTTTTATATGCTTCTCTGTTTTTTATTTTTCTCTTCTCTCTTAAAACTAAGTATGTAGGGGTTTTCCCAAGTATCTTTACTTTGCTCTCTTTTCTATCTTGGAAATCTCACTCAATGTCAATGTTTCAACTCACTTCTACATGAATAATTCCCAAATCTACAATCCTCATGCCTGACCAAATGTTCTCTCTTCCTCTCATCACATTCCTTTCCTCTTCTACCTCATCACATTCCTTTCCTCTTCTACCTTATCACCTACCCAGGTCCTCTCAACATGTTTCCATCAACTTTCACCTCTGACTTCTCTTCTCCATTCCTACTGTCGCTACCCTCATTAAGACCACTGCTGCCTGGGGCTTCCCTGGTCCAGTGGTTAAGAGTCCACTCTGCAATGCAGGGATACCGGTTTGATCCCTGGTCCCAGAGGATCCCACATGCCACCGCAGAGCAACTAAGCCTGAGCACCGTAACTATGAGCCTGTGCTCTAGAGCCCGGAAGCTGCAGCTACTGAGCCCACATGTAGCAACTACCGAAGCCTTGGTGCCTAAAGCCTGTGCTCCCCGACAAGAGAAGCCAGTGCACCCCAACTAGAAAAAGTCCACATGCAGCAACAAAGACATTAACGCCAAAAAATAATAATAATAACATTAAAAAGACCATTATTGTCTGGATTTTAGCATTCAACTGTTTTTTTCTACCTCAGTCCGTATCCAGTCCATTTTACACACTGCTGTCAAATCAATCTCTCTGAAGCACACTTCTGATCCTATCACTCTATTTAAGTCATTCAATGTCAATATCAAGAACATACTAAATGTCACAAAATTGTTCACTTTAAAAATGGTTAATTTTATGTTATGTGCATTTCACCTCATTTAAAAAAAATTATTTTCCTAAAGAAAAGAACCCATCAGTGCCATCCTACTGAATGAAGTTCAAATGCCTTAAATGTAGACTTGAATTAGACTCCCCACGGCTGGTCCCAACCAATTTTTTGAACACTCTACGTTCTCTTTTGGACCCTTACTTTTATTTCATATTTTCTTACTTCCATGGCTCTGATTATGCTGTTCTATAGGCTTCTAATACTTGTTGTTTGCTCCACACATCCAAATATTACCCTTTTTTGGTCCCAATTAAAATCCCACATTTCCCGTAACTAGACATCTGACAAAATCTAAATATGAACCCCCATTATTTCTCAAGTATTGTCTACATGCTCCAAATGTGGAGATCCATTCTACTTTAATATCAGCAATCAACTTACGATGGAAAAGAAACCACAACTTACATTAGGAGATATCTATCTGTGTTTCAATATATAACAGCAGCCAGTCTGAGCAAGGACTAGGCTCAAAATTGCTCTTAATGAAAAAGCAAAATTTACATCTTCAAAAATTAGGAATGCAAATAAAGAAAAATCTTTCAAGGGCTTAAATAAGAAGGCAATTTAGGCATCAAGCTCCTCAGCAAGATGAAAGTAAATAGATACCAACATGGGGAAATATATTGCCTAATTTGATCCTATTTCCCCTGTGAAAGATTCTCAACTCATTAAAACCAACATATTATTTTGCTTCATTCAAGGTGCAGAAAAATATAAAGTCTGACCTCCCCCTCCCCCAAAGCTACCCTATCATTTTCACTAGGGATAAATGGCTGCCTCAAGATGACATTTTGTTGGTGACACGTAAAGTTATCACTGTGCCTGCAAACCTTTGAAAATGTTTTAAAAGAAGAACTAAGAGGGCTCGGAATTTTTGTCAGCAATTTTCCAGATACTGGAACTCGCCATTATTGCTGCCAGACTTGCTTGTTAAACTGATATTCAAGATTCATGGAAACCACGTCCAACCCTAGGATCAAGAGGGTACACGGGTCTCTCCATTGTGAGCCTAGTCGCCCGGGAGTGCTGGTGCCGGAGCTGTCGGGGCTCCTGCAAGGGGCTTTCCTCGGTCGGTTCCGCTCACCTATGCCGAAGGCCCCCTTGCCCGAGACCTGACGTCTTTGCAATAGTTGCGCTTTGTCCGAGAGCTGCTCCAGCAAAGAGCTGAGAAACGGAAAGCGGTCGTTCAGAAGATCGGTCCTTCTAACCATCTCCACTGGCACGCAATTCTGCGTTTTCAAGTTTCGGATCCTCTGCGGCGAATACTTCCGGGCGCCCCTTGTCAGGTTCCCCCTGCGTGTGCGCAAAGGCAGCTCCGGCCTTTTCACCTCCTCCTTCGGCTCCTTCTCCAACTCCCGCTCCCCAGATCCTGTGGCCCGGCGCCGCCGCCTAGACTGAGTGGAGCGGAGAAAGTGCGATGGCTCTGAAGCCGCACCTCTGAGCTTACTCCTCGTTTGCCCGACCATTTTCTCATAGTCCCCGTTCGGATGGGGCTGGTACTCTCTCCGGCGCCGGCCCGGCCTAGTCAGGCGAGGTCCGCAAGATGCCTGGCTCGGCTCACATTCTCAACGACTCGCCGCAGCGCCGTTGCAGGCTGCCCGGTCGTCAAGGCGACCGCGAAACAAAACCCAGGCTGCCTGGCGCCGCTCGTGCGCCGCTCACGCGCGCAGCCCCACGTGCGCTTATCCTGCGCACCCTGCCACGTGCACCTCCCACGCGTTCAGCCCCAGGTGCGCTTATCCAAAGCACCACGCGCAACCTCCCACGTGCGCTACCACGCCTGCAGCCCCACGTGCGCAGGTCCTTAGCACCGCCCCTCGCAGACCCTCCCACGTGCGCCCCCACGTGTCCATTCTGTAGTGAGCTGACTGCTCGGCGCTCCAAGCACGTCTCCACGCGCGTTTCCCAGCGCATCTTCTCACCTGCGCGGCTCAGCTGTCATACCTTGCTAGCGAACAAGACTGAAGAACTTTCTTCGTTTTAATTCCTTTCTTCGGGTTTAGCCTTAGCTTTGTTTTTGCCAAAAGGTTGTCTGTTTCAAGGTTATTAACAAAAAAGGAGATCTCAATTTTAAAAAGTAACAGTAGGGGGGGAAAAAAAGCGAGGAAAGGAAGCGAGAGCCTGTGACGCGCCTGGCACTTATTAGGAGCGTCTCTCCTCGCCCCTTTGGAACACTTGGCTGGTATGGGACACCTAGAGTTCATCTCCTACACCGAGGCAGTGGCCCGACGCTGCAGGCAGCAGTTGACAGAGCTGGCATGAACCCGGTGAGTCTAACCGCACAGCCTCAGGTTGAATGCGAATTCAGAGTTGTCCCCTTTGAGGACAGAGTTTATCCATCTATTCTGAAGTGAAATTGTGTCCCAAACCAGGTTGCTCAGAATTCCTCGGCAGTTGAGCGCGGAGCAGTGCTCAGCACTCTCCCCTTTCTGAACCAGAAACCACCGGGGACCACATAAAAGGAGAAACCCACAGTCACTGCAGAGCCATACGCGATGCCACAGCGACTGGCAAAGATGCACAGGGACCGTGGCGCTTGTCATGTCCTCTGCTCCCGGCCCTGCGGCCAGAGCCCACACCGCCTCACGTCCCATCTGTTTCCCGACGGATCCAACTCCCTAAAACCCCTTTCCCCCATCTGGTCTAGACGCCCTGCGGCTAGGTTAATTTCCCAGATGCCACACCGCTCAGAAATGCTTAGGACTCCCATTAGCCCATAAATAAAAGTTAAACTCCTTGGCTTGTTTATTGGTACCTTTAGTAGCCTGCCCCATCTACCTATTCAACTTCAATTTCCCACGTCCCCGGACATAGATCTTCCTCTCCAGTCATTCCAAGTGAGGTCTTCAATGTGACTCTGTTAGTTAACTATCCCTTTACTCATACCCTAAAGCCCTCTTGAGTTCTCATCCGTTTTTGCCTACCTCTTTCAGTTTTGTTTCTTTCCAAGCCCCACCCGGTTTCTCCAGCCCAGGTTAATTTCCCTATTCTGCAGGTCTAAACCGGCAATGGCACCCCGCTCCAGTACTCTTGCCTGGAAAATCCCATGGACCGAGGATCCTGGTAGGCTGCAGTCCATGGGGTCGCTAAGAGTCGGACACGACTGAGCGACTTCACTTTCA
>NW_011495076.1:1772807-1774374 GCF_000754665.1 Bison bison bison
GGATAGCTTTTTTTATGTTTTAAAGTAACAGCTTTAGTGATATATAATTCACATAGCATGAAATATATTTTTTTTTATAGTTTTTTTCTTGTATTTTTTTTCTTTTTTTTTTCTTTAATAGAAAATTATTTAATTAGTATACATGTGTTCCCCATGAAATATATTCTTCTAAAGTGTAGGATTCTGTGACTTTAGTATATTCACAGTGTTGTGGAACAATCACTGCTATCTAATTCCACATTTTTACTACTCCCCACCCCCAAAATACATCATACTAGCTAGCTGTCATTCCCATTTCTCCTTTCTTCTATCCCCTAGCAGTCTGCTTTCTGTCTCTCTGAGTATCTTTCTACTGGGTGTTTCATATAAATGGAGTCACACAACGTGTCTTTTGTGTTTGGCTTCATCTGCCTAGTGTAATGTTTTCAAGGTTCATCCATGTTGAAGCACATATCAGTATTTCATTTCTTCTTATAGCTAAATAATATTTAGTTACATAAATATAACAAATTTCATTTATCTGTTTACCAGTTGATGGACATTTGGGTTGTTTCTACTTTTATGGATATTATGAATAATAGGAATATACATATACAAGATTTTATGTGAACATACGTTTTCATTTCTCCTAGATATATACCGGGCATAGAACTCCTAGGTCATGTGGTAACTCTACCTTTAACATTTTAATGAACCACCAGACTGTTTTCCAAAGTGGCCATATCATTTTATATTCTCACCACCAATGTACAAGGGGTCCAATTTCTTTACATCCTTGCCAACACTTGTTACTCCTAATCTTTTGATTATAGCCATCATAGTGGGTGTGAAGTGGTAGCTCATTGGCTTTTTAAAATTGTTGTTGTTTAGTCATTAAGTCCTGTTCTGCTCTTTTGCAACCCTATGAACTGTAGCCTACCAGGCTCCTACTGTCCATGGGATTTCCCAAGCAAGAATACTGGAGTGGGTTGCCATTTCCTTCTCCAGGCGATCTTTCTGACCCAGGGATTGAACCTGCATCTCTTGCATTGGCAGTTGGGTTCTTTACCACTGAGCAGCTCAGTGGTAAAGGGCTATTTTTTTTAATTAATAGACTTTATTTCTTAAAATAGTTTTAGAATTACATAAAAACTGAGCAGAAAGTACAGAATTCCTATATGTCCCCATATACCCTTCCCCTCTACTGTTGCACATCCTGTATTAACATTTTGCACTAGTTTGGTACATTTGTTACAGTTGATAAATTAATAATGATACATTTTTATTAACTTATGTAATTATAGTTTGCATTATGGCTCACTCTTTGAGCTGTATGGTTCTTTGGGCTTCGACAAATGCATCATGTCATGTATCCTTCATTATAATATCATCAGAATAGTTTCATCACCCTAACAAGTCTATATGTTTCACCTTTTCATCCCTCTCTCTTCCCAAACCTCTGCAAACCACTAATCTTTTTATTATTTCCATGTGCTTAGTCACTCAGTCATGTCCGGCTCTTTGAGACCCCATGGACTGTAGTCCGCCAGGCTCCTTTGTCCGTGGGGAATTCTCCAGGCAAGAATAC
>NW_011495076.1:1774474-1803965 GCF_000754665.1 Bison bison bison
GCATCTGCCTGCAATGCAGGAGACCTGGCTTTGATCCCTGGGTCGGGAAGATCCCCTGGAGAAGGAAATGGCAACCCACTCCAGTGCTCTTGCCTGGAAAATCCCATGGACAGAGGAGCCTGGTAGGCTGCAGTCCATGGGGTCTCTAAGAGTCGGACAGGACTGAGCGACTTCACTTTCACTTTTCACTTCCATGCATTGGAGAAGGAAATGGCAACCCACTCCAGTGTTCTTGCCTGGAGAATCCCAGGGACAGGGGAGCCTGGTGGGCTGCCGTCTATGGGGTCGCACACGACTGAAGCGACTTAGCAGCAGCAGCAAACCAGTTACTGACAGCATTATTCATCTTGTCACTTAAATTAAGTAAGTGTTATTATTAATTTGCTGGTTTGTAAGATCCCCCCACCCCCCCCAAGGAGCCTTTCTATGTTCCTGGCACTGTTTGCTGCTTAAAATGGTCAGGCATTTAGGGAATTACCTAACAGTCTAGCGGTTAGGACCCCGCTCTTTAATTGCCGAGGGCCCAGATTCAATCCTCACCCCCATCTCCACCCCCACCCCCTCGAGGCTAAAAAAATTAAAATGTTTTCGTATTTAATTGTATTTAATTCACACAGTAACTGTATGAATTAGGAAACCGTGGACTAAGGATGTAGTGATTTACCCAAGTTTTAACAACTGAAAAATTGTCCAACTCTGAGTTTAAAATACAAGGCACTTATGGGTGGTTGATTAAAATATATTATTTAAAAATACGCAAATTCAAAAAATGCCTTATTTTTTCATATGAATATTCTAATATTGTTTTTGGAGTGCTATGATTTAATGAAAAGGAAATTATAGAATTATGTAAGACATGAATTGGGTGCATTTGCACCTTTATGTATGTATTAAATAGAGCATCTGGTTCTGGAGCTTTTTTATTTCTCTTTAATCTATCATTCGGAGAAGGCAATGGCAGTAATCTTGCCTGGAGAATCCCATGGACAGAGGAGCCTGGTAGGCTGCAGTCCATGGGGTCTCTAAGAGTCGGACAGGACTGAGCGACTTCACTTTCACTTTTCACTTCCATGCATTGGAGAAGGAAATGGCAAACCACTCCAGTGTTCTTGCCTGGAGAATCCCAGGGACGGGGGAGCCTGGTGGGCTGCCATCTATGGGGTCGCACAGAGTCGGACACGACTGAAGCGACTTAGCAGCAGCAGCAATCTATCATTATTGGTATATTTACAGGTTACTACTTCTGGTATCAGTTTGGGGAATTTATATTTTCCAACAGACATTTCAAGTCAACTGAATTATACACTCTTTTACCTGAAATCGATATGGTCACCTGTGCCTTTTCTAAAAATCAGTGTTTTCCCAAATAATCTGTTTATTCTTCAACGCTGTGATTTTTCCTAGATGTGTTTAAGTTATATCTTGTTGAATATTTTCAAAGGTAATTTGAGGGTCCCTGTTGATAGATTATCTACTTAAGTGATTTTATGTTTTACATCTTTGTTTTTTGTAAGGAGTGGGTAGTTTTCTGGGAGCAAAGAGTGGCTGCTACAGGGATGTTGGCCAAATGTCATTTTCAGGGACATTTTCTTGTATAACTCTGAACTGAAATTTCTGATTTTGGTCTTTTCTTCAGTCTGTTTTGTCTGTTTCTTACGTTTCTCTCTTTGCGAATTTGTTTCTTCGAGTTTCCTGTTGTCTTTTGGATCACTCCATGTGCAAACAGAATAAAGCATATGCTTATCCTTGGTCTAGCCCTCAAAGGTTCAAATCTGGTCATGTTCTCCATTTAAAAAATAATTTTTATGATGTTCATTGTACTATTATTTACATAAGTGAAAATTAGAACTCCCATGTCAAACAGTGAATTACAGAACACCGATGATGGTGAAGCATTGCTAAATTGAATAAAGCAATTTTAAATGAATACTTAACAGTATAGGAAAATACTTATAGTGTTAAAGATGGGCTTACTGGGTGGAGCTAATGGTAAAGAACCTGCCTGCCAGTGCAGGAGATGCTGGAGATGTGGGTCTATCCCTGAGTCAGAAAGATCCCCTGGAGGAAGGCATGGCTACTACTCCAGTATTCTTACCTAGAAAATCCCATGGACAGAGAAGCCTGGCAGACTACAGTCCATAAAGTCACAAAAAGCTGGACATGATTGGGTAATTTAGCATGCATATAGTGTTAAAGGTAAAATAAGCAGTGTATATATGATTCAGTGTATAGTAAACACATAGAATTAACTGTGTTCCATGGACTTCCCTGGTGGCTCAGTTGGTAAGGCATCTGCCTGCAATGCAGGAGACCTGGCTTTGATCCCTGGGTCGGGAAGATCCCCTGGAGAAGGAAATGGCAACCCACTCCAGTGCTCTTGCCTGGAAAATCCCATGGATGGAGGAACCTACATAGGTTTAACATAGAAGTAACCCCATACATAGGAGTAACCCCATAGGCTACAGTCCATGGGGTTGCAAAGAGTCAGACACAAATTGAGTGACTTCACATACTCCCCTCTAAATCTTTTACATAGAAGACTCATATATGGAGAATTACCAGTGTGTGACCTTTAGTTTAGTAACTTAGTCACTCTAATATTTATATCCTGATCTGAAAAATGCTGAAGCACTTAAAGCATAGTAAAGCATCTAAAAGAGTACATGCTTACTTTTAAAATTGTTACTATATCTTGGGGACTTACCTGGTGGTCCGGTGGTTAAGACTCCAAGCTCCCACTGCAAGGGGCAGGGCTTTGATTCTTGGTCAGGGAACTAAGATCATACATGTCGTACATTATGACCAAAAAATAAGATAAAGTGCTCTGGAGTGACCATATTTAGAGTATGCTGATAAGTATTACTTCCAATTAATGTTTTGCTCACCTATATTTTTGTCATTAGTTTTATGTTAGTTCTATTGTTAAACAGTAATAAGAATTCTGTGCTCACTAGTTAACTGAGAAAACTGAGAGTTGCCTAAATGATTTTGCATTCTCTCAGTAAGGGGAGGGATAGATTGTGTATGTGAGGGGAAACATGACACTCAGTTTTATTCTGTTGAACAGAATCATGGCATGTTTTCATCTTGTATAACTTCCCTAACAGTGTTCATTTATTTTGAGCTAGCTATTTTGGACACAGTTGTTGCAGTCATATTTAGCTATATGCTTGTTAATAGCAATGACTTAAATCAGTATTCCTGATACTTATTTTCTGCTGAACTGACAGTGCATTATAATTTTATATAATGCAGTATATTCTCAAATTATTTTTTTCTCTTTGAAATGAAGATAATACGTGATTTAGCAAATTGTTTCCCTCACATAGAGATTTTCCAGGCATCTATGTCTAAAACTTGTCTCAAGTTTTCTTTTAGTAAAGCAATTGCTTCTTTATGCCAAAATGCAGTGAAACTGTAAAACCTGAAGATGGCAGTAATGACTTGTAAATCAGGATTTTAACAATTAACAGAAGTTTTTTAGTTCATTTTTTTAAATATGAAAAAATCACTGTTATTGTACATCAGTTAACTAAATAGGAAATGTAGGGAAATTCCAAATTAATCCATCATAAAGATATTACATTGTGTATTTCATATATCAAAATAATTAAGATATTCATCATGGCCAGTGTTTGGTTTTCACAAATAATAATGATTTTGCTTTCATTGAGTCAGATATTTTT
Organism: Bison bison bison; assembly: GCF_000754665.1. Taxonomy (NCBI): domain Eukaryota; kingdom Metazoa; phylum Chordata; class Mammalia; order Artiodactyla; family Bovidae; genus Bison; species Bison bison. The sequence goes on from NW_011495076.1 coordinate 1,778,161, forward strand.
AATCAAGTTTAAGTGTTTTAACTTTGCACAAATATATAGATATAAATTTAAGTGGATAGTTGAGTTACATCTATATCTAGCTTAGTTATATGGATCTGGAAAGATTGAGATAATAAAGTGAATATTGTTTTGAAAATATTATACAAGTTGATAATTTAGAATACTAATTTCACTTTAATAATATGCATACAAAATGGGGTTTTATTTGTGCTATTTCACAGTTTCGTATACATTACTTTTTTCCCCCTCTTTAAAGAGTTGGAATTGGCATCAAAGTGTTTACCTCTAGTCTGTCATCATTAACTAGTCCTAAAGATGAGAGCAAAATTCTTAGGATCTCATGATTATATTAACTATTACTGAGCCACATATCCAAGATTTTTTCAGAGCATTTAGATTTAGTTATTTTATTCATTTCAATTAAGTTTTTAAAAGATGGACTGAATGAGATTCATTTTCTATACTTTTGCAAGACTTCCTATAAATTCACAAAGATGAAAAAAATTCTGTTTATTCATGTATCTCTGTATTTGCTTCAAAAATAGAATAACCATAGACTCAGTTTTCTTGGTGGCTGTTTATTTTCTGATTGGTCTGTTTCATATATGTTAAAAGGTCCTTTCAAATTCATCTGCAGCAAGTTACTTCCACTAAAAGAAATGTCTTTGCACATGTCTGTTTTATGAAACAACTTCAGTCTAAAAGCATTACATATCTTGCATTGATTCATTTTTATATACTGCATTTGCTGCTATGAATTACTTTATAGAGCCTGTTTCAATTCTAGTTTTATGCAGGTGCTTGTTCATAGAAGAAAATGGAAAGTCATCAAATTGCAGTGAAGCATACAGCTTGAATGTAAATACATCTGTATGTGATACTTTGTGTAAACACTGCCTTTTCATCCACAGGAGAAAAGATATCTTGTAATAAGTTGAAATTTCTGGAAGTTCTAGTCCTTCTGTGTCTGTGAGGGTCCTATTCTCCTTTTAAAACTGTCTCTCTCAACCACCCATACTGGTTAGTTCCCCAGGCCTATATCAGATGAAATGAGATCTGCTTGACCTTAAACAGCCTTTATATAGAAATATTTCATTCAGAGGAAGGAAGATAATCCAGTAATTAATTGGGAGAATTCCTTCACCTCCCCCACAGAGAGACCATCTGATTGTATAATATGTGCACACTGATGTGAGCAGAAGGGTACTCGGTAATCATTTTAAAATGACTTAACCAATACATACACAACCACGGGCATGTATTTATGTCATACCCCCAAAGTCCATTTTTCCATGAACCCAATGATGATAGTTCCTTGAATAATTTCCAACATATGGATTTAAAAAAATTTACAACCAAAGTAACTAATACAAGAACTACTACAAATAAGCAAAAGTCTTAGACCATATTAAAGAATGGACTGTTGTTTATGTATGAGCAGCTTAGATGCAAAATATAGCAAAAAAAGAAGTGAAACATAAGACACGTGTGTGCTGTGTTTTATATTTCACTTTAGATTGACTTAAAATTTAACTTGGATTATAACACAGTGGTAAAGAAATATCACAGTAGGATATTAGCCAGTATGTCTTGGCAATTTACTTCACCAGCTCTGATTTCTTCAACCATGAAATAAAGACTGTGGACTGCATAGCCTTATTACAGGGCTTCCGAAGTGGTAAAGTGGCCCTAGTGGTAAGGAACCCACCTGCCAGTGCAGGAGACATTAAGAGACACAGGTTCAGTCCCTGGGTTGGGAAGATCCCCTGGAGGAGGGCATGGCAACCCACTCCAGTACTCTTGCCTGGAGAATCCCATGGACAAAGGAGCCTGGCAGGCTACAGTTCATGGGGTTGCAAAGAGTCAGACATAACTGAAGCCACTTAGCATGCACGCATAGCCTTATTTAAACTTTTAAACTTGATTCCAGTTAGTATTTGAACATACGTTTAGGTAGCTGGAAAAATATACATGTTGAGTTATATAGTGCCCTGTACCAAACTCCCTTGTTAACCATGCTTCTCTTCTCTCCTTACCTGTCTCTAGCTATGTGTTCAGATTCCACCTTGATGGTCTTACTCTCTGCAATCTACCCCTCAATTTGTTCCCTATCCTGTCCTTCGGTTGCTACACCTCTCACTGCCAACTCAGATGAACTAAGCCTATCTCACTCTACCTATTCAGCCCAGCCCCAACCTGGCCTCTACTGCATCCCTAAACTCTGTTCTGGTTCTTTCCTGATTCTATATGATGTCCAGTCTCTTAGATACAGTTGACTTCATTGTTCCTATTCTCTTAATTATGTCCATCCTTTAGAAGCCTAAGTGGCAACTAGTGTATAAAGGGAAGAGGAAACGTCCCTAAATAATAAGTGTTTTTATGAAGACCACCAAGCTCTTGCTTTGGACATCAGAGTCCTGCTTTCACATAAATATTGACTTGTTCTTAAAAGGTAAATGTGGAAGTTTAGAATTTCCTTCTTGTCATTGCTACAATCTGAAACTCTTCTTGAGACTCATCAGTGACAATGTAAAATTCAGTAGAGAAAAATTGTTGAGTTATTTGTTTATGTTTCTTAATTAAGATTATGTACCTGGAGACACAGAAGACAATGTATTGTATAAATCCACGTATATGAAATGCCCAGCAGAAGGATATTCAGAGAAACAGAAAGTAAAGGCAATGTAGGCCTTAATTTTTCTCTCTAAAATCTAGAAATATTTGTCATAGGGTTTAGCACAGAGTCTTAGTTATGAATACAGACAGGGTTTGAAACCTGGCTATCTCACTTACTTTGTAGGCCTCTGAGCATTTAATTTCTCTATGCCTCAATTTTCTCATACCTCAAGTGGGAATAATAATAGCACATGCCTCAAAGAGTTGTTGCAAAGGTTAAGTAAGATAATGTATGTAAAGTATATAGACATAGTAAATGTTTTATAAAAGTAAATAATTATTACCATATCAAGGCTCAAGATGGAAATGGAAGTATTTATATCATCTTTTTCTTTTCCAGGGAGTCCAGAGAAACAGCTACAGTTCTTCCTAGGGAAAAAAAAAGAGGAGATAAAAATAACCCAATTTAAATTGAGAGCCTAAAACCATACAATGCTATCTAATAGGCAGAATTATCTTCTTTTTACAGATAAAAAGGAATTTTGAGGCAGGGAGAAGATTTTAGACTGCTCACTCTTAACTCACAAGTACACATGATTTACTCCCTGGAAGTCCTCAAAGTTGACAAGTTGGGCCCTAAAAAATGGAAATGAAATATTTTCTGGATAGCTTTTTTTATGTTTTAAAGTAACAGCTTTAGTGATATATAATTCACATAGCATGAAATATATTCTTTTTTTTTTTATAGTTTTTTTCTTGTATTTTTTCTTTTTTTTTTCTTTAATAGAAAATTATTTAATTAGTATACATGTGTTCCCCATGAAATATATTCTTCTAAAGTGTAGGATTCTGTGACTTTAGTATATTCACAGTGTTGTGGAACAATCACTGCTATCTAATTCCACATTTTTACTACTCCCCACCCCCAAAATACATCATACTAGCTAGCTGTCATTCCCATTTCTCCTTTCTTCTATCCCCTAGCAGTCTGCTTTCTGTCTCTCTGAGTATCTTTCTACTGGGTGTTTCATATAAATGGAGTCACACAACGTGTCTTTTGTGTTTGGCTTCATCTGCCTAGTGTAATGTTTTCAAGGTTCATCCATGTTGAAGCACATATCAGTATTTCATTTCTTCTTATAGCTAAATAATATTTAGTTACATAAATATAACAAATTTCATTTATCTGTTTACCAGTTGATGGACATTTGGGTTGTTTCTACTTTTATGGATATTATGAATAATAGGAATATACATATACAAGATTTTATGTGAACATACGTTTTCATTTCTCCTAGATATATACCGGGCATAGAACTCCTAGGTCATGTGGTAACTCTACCTTTAACATTTTAATGAACCACCAGACTGTTTTCCAAAGTGGCCATATCATTTTATATTCTCACCACCAATGTACAAGGGGTCCAATTTCTTTACATCCTTGCCAACACTTGTTACTCTCAATCTTTTGATTATAGCCATCATAGTGGGTGTGAAGTGGTAGCTCATTGGCTTTTTAAAATTGTTGTTGTTTAGTCATTAAGTCCTGTTCTGCTCTTTTGCAACCCTATGAACTGTAGCCTACCAGGCTCCTACTGTCCATGGGATTTCCCAAGCAAGAATACTGGAGTGGGTTGCCATTTCCTTCTCCAGGCGATCTTTCTGACCCAGGGATTGAACCTGCATCTCTTGCATTGGCAGTTGGGTTCTTTACCACTGAGCAGCACTGAGCAGAAAGTACAGAATTCCTATATGTCCCCATATACCCTTCCCCTCTACTGTTGCACATCCTGTATTAACATTTTGCACTAGTTTGGTACATTTGTTACAGTTGATAAATTAATAATGATACATTTTTATTAACTTATGTAATTATAGTTTGCATTATGGCTCACTCTTTGAGCTGTATGGTTCTTTGGGCTTCGACAAATGCATCATGTCATGTATCCTTCATTATAATATCATCAGAATAGTTTCATCACCCTAACAAGTCTATATGTTTCACCTTTTCATCCCTCTCTCTTCCCAAACCTCTGCAAACCACTAATCTTTTTATTATTTCCATGTGCTTAGTCACTCAGTCATGTCCGGCTCTTTGAGACCCCATGGACTGTAGTCCGCCAGGCTCCTTTGTCCGTGGGGAATTCTCCAGGCAAGAATACTGGAGTGGGTTGCCATGCCCTTCTCCAGGGGATCTTCCCAACCCAGGGACCGAACCCAGGTCTCCCACATTGCAGGCGGTTTCTTTACCATCTGAGCCACTAGGGAAGTCCACTATCTCCATAGTTTTGCCTTTTCCAAAATGTCATACACGGTGGCTGTACCATTTTGCATTCTCACCAGCAATAACTGTTATTCTTTTTCCTTGTCAGCATTTGGCATTGTTGGTGTTTTGGATTTTAGCCATTCTAACAGGTGTGTAATGGCATCTCGTTGTTGTTTGAATTTGCATTTCCCAAATGACATGTGATGTTGAGCATATTTTAATATTTATTTGCCACCTTTATATATTTTCTTGGTATGTTTTCTATTCAGATAGATCTTTTGCCTGTTAAAAATATGGATTGTTTTCTGATTGATGAGTTTGAATAGGTCTTTGTATATTAATACAAGCCCATTATCAGATATGTGTTTTGCAAACATTCTCCCAGTTGTGGCCAATCTTTTCATTCTCCTAGTAATGTCTTTCATAGAACAATTTTTTTTAATTGTAATATAGTCCATCATATTAACTTCTTGTTCAATGGAGCATGCTTTTGATGTTGTATCTAAAAATCGAAAATCACCTAGCTTCTCTCCTGTTATGTTCTAGGAGTTTTATAGTTTTGCATTTTACATTGAGATCTGTGATCCATCTGGGGTTAATTTTTGTAAAGGGTGAAAAGTCTTTGTCTAGATCCATTATTTTACATGTGGATATTCAGTTGTTCTGGCATAATTTTTTTTTTAAGTTATAGTTTCTGGTTTGGGAGAATGGCACTGAAACATGCATATTGCCATATGTGAAACGAATCTCCAGTCCAGGTTCGATGCATGATACAGGCTGCTCGGGGATAGTGCACTGGGATGACCCAGAGGGATGGGATGGGGAGGGAGGTGGGAGGGGGATTCAGGATGGAGAACACATGTACACCTGTGGTGGATTCATGTCAATGTATGGCAAAACCAATACAATAAAGTAATTAGCCTCCAATTAAAATAAATAAATTTATATTTTAAAAAAGTTATAGTTTCTCCACTGAATTGCCTTTGCTTCATTGTCAGGGATCAGTTGACTGTATTCATATGGTTTTATTTTCCGGGCTCTCCATTGTGTTTTGTGGATCTACTTGTCCCTTCTTTCACCAGTACCATACTGTCTTTATTAATGTAGCTTTATAGTAAATTTTGAAGTTGAGTACTGTCAGTCCTCCAGCTTTGTTCTTTTTCAATATTTTGGTTGGCTCTTCTGGGTCTTTTGAATATAAATTTTAGAACCAGTCTGTTGATGGGCACAAAACTCGCTGGAATTTTGACTGGAATTGTGTTGAGTCTATAAATTCAATTGGTTTTCACTCTTGAGTATCTGTATGCACACATAGAATATATCTCCATTTATTTAGATCTTCTTTGATTTCTTTCATCAGAGTTTCATCATTTTCTTCATATGGATCTTGTACATATTTTATTGTATTTATACCTAAGTATTTAATCTCTTACATTTTGTTGCTGATATAAATAGTGTTATATTTTTAATTTCAAATTACAATTGTTCATTGCTGGTAGATTAGAAAGTATTTGATTATTTTTATTGACCTTGCATCCCGTGACCTTGTTATAATTGCTTATTGTTCTTTGTTAAGTTTTTTGTTGGTAGCGTGTTAATATTATACATATTATATATATATTGAGTAAGAATGAGAGGGAAAAAATCCTTAAAACTGTAAGCAAACTGAAAAAAATGAACCCAGTTGTATTGCAAATGAACAGCATAACCATATAGGAAGAAAAACTAATCTAATTAACTACTAAACATGTCATTTGACTGAATACCCTTAGTTGAGTGAGGAGAGAATGTCTACAAACAAATCCTAAACTTTTTAGAAGATTTATTGTAGTTGTAAGAAATAAGTAGTATGAAATTATTTGGAGTGTATAGTAGAATTGAGTGAATAAATATGTTGATGTTGTTGAGAGCCAGGATTCTCACTGTGGAAGAAGGCAGATACAGATATGAAATGGGGCAAAGCCTGGAAAAAAATACCCTATGGCAGTACATTGGAGTTGAATATAGCAGCATAAACTCATGACTTCTAATACATTTCTAATATACACAAACACATATATATATATTTGAATGTGTATGCTCCTAATTCTGTTAGCTGAAAAGGCCCAGAAACATACCAGAGTAAGTACATCTGGCACCCAGATAATTGGTTCCTAATACAGTTTCCCAAACTAACAAAGGAATCTAGGCTCCGGTAGGAATTGTTAATTCCAAGGCTAAGGCAGGAAAGGTACAGGATGAACCTGGAACAATGTGTAATGCCAGAAACTGAAGAAGTACTTTAAAAAAGCAAATTAGGACATGTCAAGGGGACACAGGAGCCAACTTAAGGGGCTCCCAATGGCCAAATCTAGGATGTTTTGAGCATCAAAATAACTAAGGGTTGTAATAAACTATAAGCCATTGAAAAATAGGAATTATTTTGCTGTTAAAGACAAAGAAAGACTGAGAATCTATAGGTACCAGATTAAAGGAAACTAAAGAAAGATAATAGCTAAATGCAATATGTGATTCTGAACCAGATCTTATCCTTACTGAAGGAAAAAATATGCTACAGAGGACATCACTGGTGTCATTTGACAAAATGAGAGTAATATGGTAGATCACAATATCATACCATGGTCAAAATTCCTGAAATTGCTAATTCTGCTATTGATATTTAATGGAATCATCTCCGTTTTAGGAAGTATACTTTGAGTTACTTAGGAGATAATGCGGCATGATATACGAGCTTACTGTAGGGATAATGGGGCATGATACATGAAGCTTACTGTCAGATGTTCAGAAAACCAACTTGTATGTATGTGTATATGCACTGACTACTTCGTATGAATGCAAATGATAAATGGAGCAAAACCTTAACAATTGGTGAATCTGGGTAGAGAGTACACAGTTTCTTTTGTATGTAACTTTTATGCAAGTTTGGAATTATTCCAAATAGAAGATTTTGTTTTTAAAGGCTGGTGCTTTGCAGGCACAGAATATTAAGGTTAATAGAACAGACTTCTGAAAGCACAAGGTTTGATAACGTCAAGCATTTTGAGGGACTGTTACATGGAAGAAGTATTAAGACTTTGAATTTGGCTAATCTTATTTTGTGTCAGTATGCTTTGTGTAATATCATTATAGCACATCCAAGAGCTCATGACTGGAATGAGAGGTAGGAGTTCTTTAAACTTTGTGGAGTCTTCAGTATCATTCAGTACAGAGAAGTGCAAAGACTGGCTCATCAGGTAGGGTGAATGAATGAATAAATGAAAAGAACTGGGTGTAGAAAAATGGGAACTGGTAGCAACTTGAGAGCAGTGTCTTCTCTAAAGACTTTCAAGTACAAAAAGACAAAACCAAAAAAACCCTGTGTAGTACTCCTGTGGGTTGTGTCTGTTCTGGGAGTGACTAGTGGGGACCCCTAATCTTACCTAATCTTCCTCTTTTTATTCCAGGTGAGGAAAGGGTACCAAAAGTCACAAAGCAAAATGTGTGAGATAATGAAAGGTGTAAGTGTGTGCATATATATCAAAAACACACCATATTTAATGAAAGAAATTAATATTCACACATTTGTACTTCTGTACAATTTTGAGTAATATATAATTTTAAGCTGTTTACAAATAGCATGTAATGCTTCAAATATTACATAATGTTGATAATACATTTCTAGCAGAAATAAATATATTGCACTTAAAAAGAACTTCATTAGATGTTACTTCATAGTATTAGGCTTATAACTTCTTTTTCCATAAAACATTTCCCATGCCCTTCCCCCCACCCCCAACGCACACACTTCATTACAGTGACTGTTCTCACGCAATTCATTAAGCAAATAAACACAGCAAACAATAGAACTATGATAGAGTCTACTAAAGAGGCTAGATCAAATTTTATCCTTTAGGAAATGAAAGATTTTCTTTTAGGTTTCTGAAACTAACAAAAGCAACAACTAAATATAGTATTTTAAAGTACCAGAAGTAAAATACAAGTTGTATTTTTTGTCCAGATGTACTATTCACCAAAATGTTTTTATTTTCTTATTATGGGGAGGGGGGATTAGAATTATCTAAGGGAGAGACAGAGAAGTAAAGACCAAAAAATACTTAATTGTCTATCAAATATTAATAAATGAACCTTTGCATATTTAAGCATGATGAAGAAAGCTAAGTACTGGCATATTTTATAAGTGACATGGGATAGTAGTGACAAAAGGATGTTACGATTTCCTAAAATTTTAAACGTTTTAACTTTCCCTTTGCTTGTTTACATAAAAATCCTTATTCTAAAATAATACAAAAATGTATAAAATGTATCCACCCAAGCCCAGCTCTCTAAGGGAGGTAGCTGAAACTCTTTTCTGTCCAGTGCTTTATTTCTGTCCAGTCTAGATGTAGAGTATGATATTGTTTTGTTTGTAGTAATTATCAATTCATACACATTTAATAATGAAAAGTTTTCCTTAGTCAATGCAATTGAGTAAAAATGTTGTTTTTCTTGTAATATTTGATCCTGCACATTATACAACTGACATTTTGAACTTTAGTTACCAAGTCATGGTTTGAGTTTGACCATGTTTTCAATGGGGTGGTCAAGTCACTGTTTGTTTTATTTGAAGTTCATTTTTCTCAATATTATTCAACTTAAATATAAGCAGGACAGCCTGAAAAGCTAATGTGAAATCCAGAACTGGGATAAATATCCTAATATCTCTGTGAAAAATTTTTAGTCTGTATGAATAGGCAGATGCTTTGCTGCTAAGGATACTTACTATTCTTGGGCTTTTGGGGTTTCCATTTTACCCCCCAGGATGGGTACTGTGACTAGAGAAGTGCAATGACAAAGATACGGATAATAGTGGAGGGAGACGGTTTTGGAATATCTCACAAGTCAGTGTGACTCCTGCACAGGGTATTTACTAGATGAGACATCGTCATCAGGAAGCCTAATATCTCCTACTCTGTGCCCACCTACTAGAAATGATGGTTGACCTTTCAGACAATATACCATTCCTATAATTCCACAGTGTAATACAACTTCATTAATGTAGACCTTGTTACCTAATAATTTGTGTTATGTGAGACACAAACTGGATAGGCTTACCTTTATACTGCCAACGGTAGGCAAGGGGCAGGGGTTAGATTTACTAAGTAAGAGAAATGAAGACCTTACTCAGAATTATTGATAAATATTTTAAAAACATATCACATATGTAGAATCTACTAAGTTATGTATTAATTCTTTGGGGTTAGATAAAGCCATTCAGGCAGAGCTGCTTTTTAGCAGCACTACACATTACCCAAGCTTTTTGATACCATAATATAGCTGGGGGGAACCCTGAATTTATTCCAAATATACCATAAATCATGCTCTTTACCATTCAATTGCCTTTCTCACTAATTATCTAGTTCTTGCAATTGCTTTTGATAAAACAGGCTTTATAGAGTTTTAAATGTTAAATACCCAAAGAGTTAAATAATAAATAGAATAGCTCAGAAGGACCCTTGTGGGGCAAACATCTATCCCTAGTTCCCATGACTAGTGACTGATCAGGTTAAGCTCCATTTCACTTGTGCTTTTACTTTCTTGTTCAAATAATGCTAAATACTTTTTTTTTTAAGTATCTGATTTAGAATTTCAGGTGTGATTTTCCAAGAGCATGCTTTGGTGTCTTTGTCTCTGCTTTTTTCTAGTATGCTACTTATTTTTAGTCTTATATTAATTGATTACAAAATAAAGTTATAAATTCAGGGCTTACTATCATAAAACAGTATTTAATAAAAACATATAAACCTACTTTGAGACACACCAGTTGGGAAAAAATGTCAAAATAGTATTAAAACGATCCTTTCATTCTCCTTGAAAAGAAAATTCAGGTATGGGTTCACTTTAGTAGACCAGTCATTTATTAGAGTGTTAAGTAGCATCATATAAAATAGCAGTCACTTTTGTTATTCCTGCTTTAAGTAGTAGTACTCTATGTTAAAAGCACTGACAAACAGGCCACCTATTAAATAGTAAATCCTTATCCTAAGCTCTGTGGATATTTACTTTAAACATTATGCATAACTAAATTTTTAAAGAAATGCACATCTGAGCTATGTTTGAAAGTAAACTACCTGTGAATACTATAGCATAATGTGCAGGAAGTTAGAAACAAGCTTCAGTGTCTGCCATGGGACTTTGAGATGTTCAGTTAATGCAGCTTCATAAATAAACCTTGGGATACAGTGGAGAAAGGCAATTGCAAGGTCCAACAATAGCATCAGTTAGACAGGCTGTGCCAATTATACCTTGTTTCATAGGCTGGAAATGCCCAGGAAAGGCATTTGATATGGAAAAGCCTAACATTAAAACAACCAAAGAAAACCCCGAGTGTGATACGATAAATATATTACATTTTACTTTCAAATACACTTCTGCTCAGCAGCAAGATTTCCCATCTCTTTGAACAGATTCAATACTTTCATAGTTAGAACAAAGTAGAATGGATATTACATTAAAAAAAAAGAGTATTGGGGAACTTTGTGAAGAAGACAGGTTAAATCTTGTATCTAGAGTGCATTATATCTACAGCTGAAGGACCACAAACTTCATTAAACCTTTGTTATTAGGGAAATGAACTGTTGCAAAATGCCAAATATACTGCCCTGATTGTAAATGCCTACATATATATGGCTCAAAAATAATACAAGCATAACTATGATATAGTTAAACTATTATAAATATCAAAATAAGCCTTAAGAAGATAGCAAGAGTTGAAAATAAAGTGGATAAATTCTTTAGATTTACTTATAAGCACTTTTAACGTTTCAGTCAGGATATCATCGTGTTAACATGCAATTTCATATTTATGGACCTAGAAGAATGACTGAGTCACTGAATGTAACACAGTGAGAAAAAAGAACCAATCAGATATATGAACATATAACTATTCATGACCGTAGGTTAAGTGGTTAAGTAGTGGCTATATGGGCATTGAGAATGGTCATTCATAAGCCTTGTCAGTCAGTGGCAGTGGCTGATCAAACAACAAAGCAGATTTATTGAAAATGAGAATTTGATCTGGTGCATTTTAACATCCATAAGGTTTTCCAAGGGGCTTCCCTGGTGGCTCAGGGAAAAGAATCTGCCTGCAATGCAGGAGATGCGGGTTCGATCCCTGGGTTGGGAAGATGCCCTGGAGAAGGAAATGACAACCCACTCCAGTATTCTTGCCTGGAAAATCCCATGGACAGAGGAGACTGGTAGGGTACAGCCTATGAGGGTCACAAAAGAGTCAGATACAACTTAGTGATTAAACAACAACAAACGAAGTTCTCTCAAAGCTGAAGTAAAAATGAAAGGGACTTTGGTACTCACGGCAGAAAAATTCCTTTCAGAATAGGGCAACCATCTTTTTATTATAGCTGTTAAGTGAAACAAAGTCTCACATGTCAAGGTGTAGAGACTTTGAGTGTCCCTCAGTGAATAAGTAAGCAGTGTATTTACAATGCAGCCTAGAAAAAGAAAACCTCAGTTTTACAATGTAACAAACAGAGCCTCTTATTTCACAATTGAATATGGAAAATTTTTCCTACATAAATGGCAAATAATTGCAAGAAACAGAATTAGGAAGAAAGAAGACAAGACTGTGAAAAAGAACTTGTCAGGTACTGGCCCTTCGGTATTACAGAAAGAACTTTGTGAAGTTATTACCACCTACTCATCCACAAAATAGGATGCATTAGCATCATCTCAGCTCCTTCCCCAGCAAACTAACACAAAGGAAAACGAAACATGCTTGAGCTACAGCACTATAAATACTTCTCTATTGGCTCTCGTTTCCACAGACAGAATTGACTTAAGTTAGTCATTATGTGTTATGGTCACTATGTTATACAGTATTGCCCCTTTGAAGATTCTTTTAACCTGTGGAAACTGGAAAGAAAACCTATACATGTTGACTTTATACATTACTGCATTGACACAGCATTTTTAACCACTAGGAATAATGCACCTTAAGATTCATCTGCTTTGTATTATTAAACTTTCTGGGTAGATTGATATCCTTTCAGTTCCAGGACTTAGGCTAGCTAAGAACTTTACACTGATTCTCTCTCAAACTCAAAAGCTGTCCCCCAGCTACAGATGAAGCCTGGTCCATGGTGCTTTCCCTCAGTGGTAGGTTTTATTGTTGAGTCCAGCTCTCCTCTTTCATAGGTCCCATGTCTCCTGGAGAGCCCCTGCTCCAACACCCCACATCCCACCCACCACCCCTGTCCTATATTTGCATACCCATCTGCACATTCTGGATCTGGACTCTCCTTTTAGAAGAGTCATACAAACGGCGTCATCACAGCAGAGGAATGGCGCAGTCCTTGGATAGCAGCATAGGGACCCTGCTGAAAGTAGTGATGATACCGCGGCATGTGGAATGAGGGGAATGTCGGGCCACTCCCCTGCATGGAGCTGGCAATGGCTGATGGGGTCAGAGGCATCCCAAGTCGGCTGTATGGTGGCAGAGAGCCCTGTATGGGGTGAGGAATGGGTGTTGCTATGGATGCCGTGCTGGTGCCGAGAGCAGTCAGGGACTGTGGGTGCTGAAATGCAGGAAAACTGGATGAAGACGATACCCAGGAGCTAAGAGACAAATTATCAGATGTTGTAAAGGCTGATCCTGAAAGGAAAAAAAAAAATCTCATTAGACAAAAACTGTACTTCAACATGCAAATCAAGAATTACATTATCTGTAAGCATCAATTTAAAAAAATATATAGATAGATATAGATCTACAGTTTTAAAAGAGAAACAGTTCAATCAGGAGGCATCTCTACCTTTCCACACAAGAGGATATCATTTATACCATATATGGAAGAGAGAACTTGATAAATAGAAAAAGACGTACTCATTAGATTGCCTGCATACTCTGAGAGTGGCTACAGTGCTAGCACCCTGCCTTAAGATAATGACCTGATTCCCTTTAAAGAAGTTCAAATAGCTTATCACTGTCTTAACCTCCAGCATCCCTGTAAGGCTGGACAGACAAGCTTCAACAAAGCTACCTGGTTGCTAAAGCCATTGTGAAAACCCACAAGAGTGTTTTTCTTTTCTTCTTTTTTTTTTTTTAGCTTCTATAACCCTTTTATTTTTGAAATAATGAGAACATTTACTATGTTGATTATATTTAAGACAGATACACAAAAATCAAACATATTTTAATGTGCCAGCTATACCCAGAAGTTGAAATGTGGGAGTAATAAACACCAAAAATAAACAAAAAATACTTAGAAATTACTCTAAAAAAATGCATAATACTTACTAGAAGTTTTTCACACAACTACTGAAAGATGGAAGGAAAGGTTTTAATAATTGGAGACACATGCCATATTCTGGGATGAAAAATAAAATGCCTTTTTAAAATTCATTTATTCCCAAATTAATGTATTAGTTTAGTATAAAGCCAATGAATGGCTTCCCTGGTGGCTCAGATGGTAAAGAATCTGTCTGCAATGCAGGTGACCTGAGTTCAATCCCTGGGTTGGGAAGATCCCCTGGAGAAGGAAATGGCAACCCATTCCAGTATTCTTGCCTGGGGAATTCCATGGACAGAGGAGCCTGGTGGGTTACAGTCCATAGGGTCACAAAGAATCAAATACAACTGTGTGACTAACACCTTAACTTTAAAAACCAATGAGATGCCAAACTTTTTTCCACGTTCAATTTGCAAAATTATCAGGACAAATAATGTTTAGAATATTAAAATATTTTTAATTATAACAAGCATAGATTTCCCCTACCAGATATAAAAACATGTTATCATGTTTTAAAAACAAAATACTGTGTTTAAGAAAATAGCATAGTACTGACCAAGATTAGAAGCCACATCAATAGAAAATAACAAATTATCACAATATAAAATATATGTGCATATTGTATTATCATATACTTAGTATGTAGTAGCGGGGCTTCCAGGTGATGCAGTGATAAAGAATCTGTCTGCCAATGTAGGAGATACAAGAAATGTGTGTTTGATCCCTGGGTAGGGAAGATGCCCTGGAGTAGGAAATGGCAACCCACTCCAGTATTCTTGCCTGGAAAATCCCATGGACAGAGGAGCCTGATGGGCTGTATGTAATCCATGGGGTCACAAAGAGTTGGACATGACTGAGGGACTAACAAACATTCAAAGCCTGAGCACACATGCACATCATTACAGACTATGAGGAATAACAGCTTAGTTTCCATAATTTTTTATTAGCTAATTAACAAGTTGCAAGAGTAAGTTTTTCTTATATCACAATATCCAGAAGTTTAAACAAAGGTTGACAGTGAATTTTCCAACTGCATAATTACTAGTAGCTCATTTGGATTTATTTACAAGAGATGTCATATGTTTTGTCTGTTTATGCTATTACTTATCATGGACATAAAAATATGTCCATATAAGACTCTCCCTATACAAACATCCCTGTGCCCAGGCACCCTCTAGTCTCTTTTGTCTGAACTCCCAGATACAAAGAGCTCCTCCCTTAACATATGCAACAGAGCAACTTTTTAATATTCTCGGACTCTCACCACCCAGGACACCACCTCTACACAATACGCTCCACTAAGAGAATCTTCATTTTTTAAATATTTTCCATTCTAATTATTGATCCTAATAAGATATTCCTGATATAAGTAAAACAGATATATTCCCTGATTTTCAGATTGTAAAACAGATTCAGAAAGATTAAGGAACTACCCTTCATATCCACTAGTTCTTTGGTAGTAGATAACAGAGAAATAACTCCTAAGCCCTGACTCAGAGGCTCAGTGTCCTTTTACTGGAAAACAAGCCACAGGAAAGCTTCAGGCAACATAATCACTTAAGAGGTAGAGGCAAAATAATGATCAGCCTCAGGCTGTCCCTTCCTGAAGAGGTTCCTAAAATACTTTGGGGCCATCTCTCCCTTGAGGACTAGAAGTCTCATCACCTCCCTGTCTTTGTTCTCCATTGGGCACTCTTGCTCCTAGCAGTTGCATAGCCTGGAAGCAGTCTTACCTCGATTTTGTGTTGTCTGAACCTCATCCCCCAGCACATCCTCTTCTCCTCCATAGGTACGGATGGGTGAGCGGGCATAGGAATGCTTTTGAATCAGGCTCTCCACACTTTCCCTAGGTTAGAGAATGACAAATGGTGAGTAAACCAAACAGTTAAGTAATCAGAGGAGAGGAGTCTTAAAAATGATGTACTAGTCAGTAAAACCATTTTCTCAGTAAAAAACCCACCACTTCAGAGGCAGACAACATTCAAAACATGCACATTTCATTGTAGATGGCTCAGAAACATGACCTCAAGCATACAAATATAAGAAACTTTGTATTTGTTTCTAATAAATACAAGGAAACAAATAGGACAGGATAGGGACAGTCCCCCTAAATTCTACAAAATTAGGGGCAAACGTGAACAAGGAGCTATAAAACATAACCATAAGAATATAGAGATTAAGGACGTTAAAAAAAATAATGAATTTACCACAAGGAGCTGCAGTCCTGTGACTTTATCAGCTAATGAACACAACACTCACCTGATATGAATGGCACTAATTGAACATCTGATGAAATACTGGCCCATAGTTCAAAATATCATTAGCCATACAAAGACTCGGTGTTTACTAATAAAACCAGTAAGTGCATAGAGTATATGACGATTGCTGAGTCACTTACTCAAGGTCTTAATTCATTATAATATTAGAGCATGACTGTCTTTCTGGGTAACTTGGGTAATTAAGAAAAAAGTCAATTGAGATGTGCAAATTTTAATAAAATGACAACTATAATATTCAAGCTGATTAATCTAATTCAAGCTTTTAATCTAAGCCATGTGTCATATTATTTAAAATGAATTTAGGAAAGAATTAGTTATTTTCACATGAGAAAAGAACTTGCTTCAGATACCCTGGAAGACATCTTCTCTTTGTAAAGTCAGAAAGGCTTGATCATCAATGGGCTGAAATCATGGATGATGTATTTCTAAGGTGTATTCCACTGCCCATCCTAGGCATTTAGACTGCTCTCTCTCAGCATTTAAGTTCAAAAACAGAGTGTAGTATCTGCCTCTGTAAAAATGCCCTAATATAAAATTATTTAAACCTTTTTCACATACACCCAAGAAAAATTGTTTAAATAATAAACTGTGGCTTTGTGAAATATTTTGCCTCTCTATAAGAAGTATATTATATTCATTTTTTCCTTGGCAAATCACTGGTATCATTACTTATTCTCATCTCTAAGAGGGAGGAAAAAAAGGATTTTATTGAAGTGATTTATTTGTGTCAGGCCTGGAAGTGAACTGAAAGCAATGGCAGTTCTTATATAAAGGATGGCATAATTAAATTATTGCCTTTTAAGTGATTGAAAACAGTGGTGCAAATCAGGGCCATCTCTTCGAAGATGTTACAAAGAATAGACAGCCCATGTTGTTTACTTTATGTCTAATCCCTGTTTCCAGTAGGATGAAAAGTGCAAAGAATCTGTTTAGCCTGGAAGACTATTGTGAGCATTTCTAGACTACTGTGCTCTGAAAAATAAGGGATGACTCATTTAATGAGTTAAGTGATTTAGGTATTACAAGCTAGGACAGTGCCTTGTAATGCTCAGTTCTGTTATATCCCAAAGCAAGAGACAGTAGTTAGTTTGGATTTTAATAGATAAATGGGTAACATTATTGAAGGTTGAATTTCCAATATCTAACACTAACTGATTTTTCTAGGAAAAAAGAATACATCATTATCTTAGGTATCTTTAAGAGATCTCTTCGGACTAATACGTAAGCATCAATTCAAAGAATAATATACATGTGAGAGACACAATCATAGCCAGAAGGTAGGCAAGATAATAGGATAGCTTCAGTTATTATGTTGATTCTGCAAAAATGCTCCAGAAATACTGGAAGTCATCTGAACTATTTGTTCAAACTCCAGATAAGCAAAACCAACTTACTGTCATCAGTATTGAGTTGACTGCCAGTCCTCTGTCTCTGAAACTTCAGTACAAATTTCTTAATGCTCAAAAAGTAAAATCTTCCTTTTCCTTCACACTCTTCTTTGCACCACTGCTATACCTAATATATTCCTCTTTAAATGCATTTACTAGATGGATGGCAATTATGTGTTTGCATGATCATCTCTACCACTACACTGTTCGCCTCTGATTGAGGGAGAGAACAATGATTTATCTAGGCTGCTGCTGCTAAGTCGCTTCAGTTGTGTCCGACTCTGTGCGACCGCAGAGATGGCAGCCCACCAGGCTCCCCCGTCCCTGGGATTCTCCAGGCAAGAACACTGGAGTCGGTTGCCATTGCCTTCTCCAATGCATGAAAGTGAAAAGTGAAAGTGAAGTCACTCAGTCGTGTCCGACCCTCAGCGACCCCATGGACTGCAGCCCACCAGCCTCCTCCATCCATGGGAGTT
The DNA here is from genome assembly GCF_000754665.1 of Bison bison bison. Lineage (NCBI taxonomy): Eukaryota > Metazoa > Chordata > Mammalia > Artiodactyla > Bovidae > Bison > Bison bison. The sequence continues at coordinate 1,796,467 of NW_011495076.1, forward strand.
TCCAGGCAAGAGTACTGGAGCGGGGTGCCATTGCCTTCTCAGTAGTGGTTCTCAAACTTTAGTGTCTTATGAACTGTTTATGTCCCCCAAATTCTTGTTGAAATCTTAATCCCCATGGTGATGATTTTAGGATGTGCATCCTTTAGTAGACAATTATGTCTTAAGGGTGAAGCCCTCATGATGGGATTAGTACCCTTATAAGAAGAAAAAGAAGAGTTTGCTTTAGCTTTCTTTTCCTCAGCCATGTGAGGACACAGTGAGAAGATAGCTGTCTATGAAGCAGAAAGCAGGTCCTCATGAAAAACTGAAATCTGCCAGCTCATTGATCTTAGACTCCCCAGCTTCCAGAACTGTGAGAAATAAATGTCTGTTGTTTAAATCTCTCACAGTCTATGGCATTTTTGTTATAGTAGCCCAACCAGACTAAGACAGTGTTCATCAAAATTACCCAGAGGGCTGGCCAAAACACAGATTTATGGACCCCACCCTCGAGTCTTTGATTTAGTAAGTCCAAAGTATGGCCTCAGAATATGACTCGCAGTGTGTTTTCAGGTAACACTGATGCTGCTGACATGGAGCTCACACTTGGAGAACCACCACCCTAGTGTAGTAGGTACTGGAACCTGCTTAGCTCAGATCCCAGTCCTGCCACTTGTTCTGTGTGCCTTTGGGCAAATCACTTCACTTCTCTGTGCCTCAGTTTTCTCATCTGCAGCATGAGGATATTAGGTTTTACTAATTATTATTATTAATAATTCTAACGGGAGGGAGGTCTGGGAGGGAGGGACATGGGTGTGCCTATGGCTGATCCTTATTGATGTATGACAGAAAACCACAAAATTCTGTAAAGCAATTAGCCTTCAATTAAAAAAGTTTTTAAATCTCACTAGGATTATGTGATACAGGCTTTAGACATTAGTCATCCTTGTTACTCATTTCACTTTGGTAAGTCGTGCAGGTAATTCATTTTCTATTCACTGGAAACTTCTTGCCAATTATCTTTTACATGTGTGGTCGTAACAGATGTGAAGGACTTGGTATATTTAATTAAGTCAATACTAGACTGAACTCAAAGAATAAACAAAATAATATAACTTAAAAAAAAAGATTGAATGAATTAAACACACAGAGTTTATATTGGCATTTGGCATATAATAAGTGCTCAGTAAATGTTTATAGGTAACAAAATTAAAACTATTAAGTTTCAAAATCATATTTCTAAAGCTGGCTACATAATCACAATCATTTTAAATTAAATTGAGACTTCTAGTTGCTATAACATGCTATGCTTCATTTAAACCATCCTATAATATATATGTCACAGAGAAAATTAAGTAAAAATTAAATGTTATTTCAATTTACATTGTAACTTTCTCTTTTTCTAAATATAAACTGGAAAAAAGCTACATTCAGGGATAAAATGTCAGATTCATTAAAATCAAATCTAACTTATAGGAAACAAAATATTTAAAGTTATCCTTGATCATCAGTTTTCTCATGTTTATATCATGTCTTACTGAGCCTTTATAAATAACTGCTTGTCACAATATTCTTCTGAAGATTTATGCAGATAATGTTATAAATTACCATTAGATAATATATCAATATTTATTGCTTCCACAAAGTACTTAATAAATGAAAACTTTAGATAATATAATTGAAGATGTATTATAAATCATTAATTTTAATTTGAGAACAGAAATACACACAATATATTTTGGAAAAACAAAGTAATTCTAATCTTTTTAAAAGCTCTTTCAGATTTTAGTTTATTTTTATTTATTTGACTTAATCTTACTAATTTTTCTTTTCAATAGTAATCTGCATTTCTGGTTTTATATCATTATTAGCAACTTAAGTAAACTGTACCACTGTGGGGGAAAAAATAGTTCCCTGAGTCTAACCTTTGTGACTAGAACCAAGGTCCCAAGCAAAGTACAGATTATGCAGCCTCTAAAAATAAACTTCAGTAAATTGTGAAGCAGGGAACAAATACCCTTTGTACAGATAGAAAGACACAAGCAAGAAAAAAGGAGGATAAATTATGACCATGAATCAACTGTGAATAACTTTGGTACTCTATCACATTCACTGGTTTGTTTGACACTGTTTTGTAATATAAATGTTTCCTCTTAGAAGCTGTGAATAAATGAGTAACATTTTAAATGCAGGAACATAGCTTGCTAGTTAAAAGAGTTTTGTTGTAACTTCTTATCATTCTGTTAAAAGTCATCCCTTCCTTTCTGTGGTTATTGTCATCAGACTATTTCAATTTACTACATTAATAGATTTTATTTAAAAGCAGGCTTTAACCTGGTTACCAAACAAAATAACTTTCATTTTATACATACAGTCTCTTACACTAACTCTGTCTTCATTGGAGATGATGAAAAAGAAGTTTCTTTAATAAGAAACCATGTAATCAGATTCCTTATCTGCATCTGGTCTCTGCCTTCTCCCATTAAATGAAGGTATAGCAGGGAAATGGTGGGCTGGATAGATGATCTCTAAGATCTATTATGGCTCTAACAATTTATGAACCTACAAATATATAAATAGAAGTAAAAATTTTAAAGAGTCATTTTGAAAAAGTCCAGTACTAGTTGCAAAGAACCCTGAGTTCTAACCCCAAATCTTGTACTGACGAATTTTGTGATCTGGCAGATCACTCTCTAGGTCCCACTTGCCTCACTGGTATAATGATAGGGAAACTAAAAATAGTTAAAAATCTTTTTGCGGTTCTTTTTGTCTTTAGTGTAGATTCTACTAGAGTGTTTTTGTTTTGGTAGTCATACCACCAACCTAATGATACACATTTAAGTTCATGTTTTATTGTATTTTTTCTTTTTTGGAATTTAAAAAAGCATAATTTTCTTATATGGTTATTTAAGAAATGATTTACATGATTTCAAGACAAATCTAGAGCACATGGCATATTCAAAGGCAAAAAAAAAAAACAAAAACAAAACCCAAATACACTCTAGTAGAATCTACACTAAGGACAAAAATAGCCATAAAAAGATTTTTAACTGTTTTTAGTTGTCACATTGTTGGAGATATCTAGACATACATGTTCTGAGATTGCTATACTTCTATATGCTGTGGGATAAAGCAAAGGAGCAATGACAGAATATTCTATCATAATTCCTGGTGTCACTGAGAACTAGAGGCTCAGCATGAATGAAAAGAGATATAGGTGTAAGGTCAGAGAGGTTCAGTAAAAACCTTATCATTCTGAATAGAAGTGGAAAGGATTAGTATGAACTCAAGTAGGATTTTACCTTTAAGGTACATGTAGGTATACACACACACATACCCTTCAAATGAGAACAGAGTCTGTCTGGGGAGAGGAGGATTCTGAGAGGCGGAGACTCACATTTGACTTATTTAAAGTTGGAGCCCTGGATTTTTACACATTTAAAATATCATTATTTTTCCATTTTATAATGCAAGTTTGGGAAACATTGGGAAAAGTATTTTCTACTTCCTTAATAATAAACTGGATTGTGTCTTAGAAGCTTTTCTAACACTTACTTTCCCAAATGCCTTTTATACTGTTTTCTAAAGGCCCTGCAAGTTTCTAGTACTCTGAAAGAGAAAAAAAAATTACAACCTATTTTTCAATTATTCATAATTTCTGAGGCATAAGACAAGATATATAAAAGTGGCATAGATATTAAAATGTATAGATACTTTTTAAAAGTATGCATCTCCAGGTTGTCACTTTGTCCTCTTGCTCTGCTGTCTTTCTTCTGGCTTGAACTACAGGTGCTAAAATGACCCCAAAAACATGTCTCAAAAAGTACCACTGTAAAGACAGGGAGGAGAAAGTCCTGGCAGAGATCACCTCTCACCAGCTTTGTCAACTAGCATCACCACATGGGCCTCGAAATGAAATTCTGAGTTTCTTCATTTTAAATATCATTCTAAGAAGGTAAAATTTCTGGGTAAGAGTTTTCCTTGCTGCCATCATTTCCTCAGGCCCTTACAGCTCTAAGCCTGGGATCAGCAAATTTTCTCTGTAAAGGCCAGATGGGAAATATGTTAAGCTTTGTAGGCCTTAGGATCTCTGTCATATATACACAGCTCTGTCATTGTAGCCCGAAAGCAACCACATATACATAAATTAAAATACATAAATTGAAAAACGTGATTGTCCTTTAATAAAAATTTATAGACAATGAATTTTAATTTTATATTATTACATGTCACAAAATGTTATTTTTATAACTTTTTCAACCATTTAAAATGTAAAGACCATTCTTATCTTGAGGGCTATACCAAACAGGTGGAAGACAATAGGGTTTTCAAACCCCTGTTCTAAGCTATTTACCATATTAGAGATGGGCCCCACTTACCCCACACAGCTCTTAGGAAAACTTTACTGCCTCAGAAACTCCACAAGCCAGCTTAGAGCTATGTTAGAACCAACACTACTTTCTTTCTGGCACCAGAAGTCCTTATTTCCTGTGAACGTCTTTAGCAGATCTGCCAAAAAATAATTGATGCTCCATTGCCTGATATAGATAAAACTATAAATTTTCAGAATATCAAATTTGCAACCTTGTTTCCAGAAGTTTTCTTCTTTGGCTAAACTAATAGAGAGTATTTGAGCTCTGAGCAAAAGGACCTGATTCCCATTGGGCTTGTGTCCAAATTTCATGTGTTTGAAAGTTTTGTTCAATGCCAGGGAGTTTTAAACATATTTTATAGAGACTCTCAATATGAATCCTGAACCACTAAGGTGAGATAAGCCTATGTATTTAATTCTCTGCCCCCCGTGACATGACTGAGAAAACACGGTGGCGTGCCAGCTGCAAACTGACATGTCAGTCACAGGAAAGGACGTGAAGGGAGCATCAAACAGCTCGAGTTCGCTGCTCTATACGGAGGAAGGGTACCTGGGGGCAGTGAGGGTGCATGCAGTGGGGAAGAGATGAAAAGCCCTCTGTCAGAGCTTAACCTAAACCCCACCTTGGAGCAGCAGAAATCAATGATAGAGGCAGGTCTTTGAGCAGCTGATGAGAAGCAGATTCTCACACTGCTGGAGGCTTTGAGGAAGGAATCCCACAACAGCACGTGCTCAGCTGCACACCGTGGCTTTGGTACACTGAAAGGTGTGGGGCCAGTGACCACCACGGGCTCTGGAAAAGGGCCATGAGGTTGCTTTATTGGGCATGGAGGGGGAGCTGCTGATTTCTAGCTACTGAGGCAGACAGGGTAATTTGATCAAAGTTAATGTAAAGTTAAAACTCCCTTTTCCAAGGCTATCTCCTCCTATCTGCAACAACTTCCTAACCCGAACAGAATAATTATATTTCCACATGGGCATACTTATAATAAATTTATAAATTATTACCCCTTTTTCAGTCTGCACCTGAAAGATTTCATAGATTCACATGGTTTTATTCACAATTAATCTCAGCTCCTAACACTAAACAGACACTCCATTCTATACATGAGCTAGAGAAAGATAAGTGGACATTACAAAAATACTCCGCAATCCAAAAGAAGAAAACTAATTTTAAAAAACGTTAACAAGCAATCTCTTTTGAAACTGCCTTGTTCCAGGCAACAGGGAGAAGTATTTTAAGTCTCTAACTGTACTTTCAAGTTTTTAGTGAGATTTAAGAACACCCTGTATTGATAAAGCAGGACTAGCAGACATGAAAAGAAAACAGTTTGGAAATGTAAAAGTATACTTGAAAAATGACAATATAGTAACTACCACATTTTAAAAGAACTCAATAAGGAGAGCAAACAAAATACCTGATGCCATGGAAAACAGACTCAACATATTAGAAGATTCATATAAGAAATCCTTCCAGTATCAGAGTAAACAGTTAAAAAGATAAAAATTATTAAACAATAGATAAGAGAAGTAGGGGATTGATGTAACATATATACAATAGGAATTTTAGTATGTCTGAATAGAGCAGACAGATTAGAAGCCAGAAGAGAAAAACATTTTTCTTGAGATGAGAAACAACTTGATTTTTCAAATTGAAGGGCTCAATTATATTGTAAATATTAATGAAAAAAAATTTACAGTTAAATACTGGTACAATTTCCGAATTTCAAAGAAAACTTTCTAAAAGCATATTTTATCAGACAGAAAAAAAAAGGCAACTTTCCCACAATGGAAAGTTTCCCACAGTGGGTTTAGCATCAGCTTTTACCCTATCTACAGTATTTAAAAACTAGACAACAAAGAAAGGTTGAAAGAGTTCTGAGGAGAAAAGCTGTGACCCTAGTCAGGTTTATGATAATGGCAACGGATCCTCTCAGATATATAGGAACTAATAAAGAGAATAACCCATATCTCCTTCCTCAACCAATTACTCAACATTTATCAACAGCTGAGAATAGCCTGAACACAATTTCAGTAATGAGTACAACAGAAGTGAACATTAAACAGTGAAATGAATAGGACTAGAAGTAAATTGAAATGATTTCAGTTGATGGATTTCTGATCCTTACATTAAGAAAAAGAATTTAAAGAGAAGATGAAAAAGATACATGAATAAGAAGCTGAACTTTAAGTCCCAGATTATTTAAAACAAAACTGTAGGTTGAGGGAGGGGCACTACAAGGAAATAATCACATAATAAATATCTCCAGTACTCTGGCCTGGAGAATTCCATGGGTTGTACAGTCCATGGGGTCACCAAGAGTCGGACATGACTTTCACTTTCATTTCACTTTCAAATATCTCCTATTTTACAAGAAAAGAAAATATATAGTTTCATTCCTAACAATAACATAGAAACATCAATTTTACAATTAAGTCTTTCAGAATTTAAAAGCATATTTAAAAGAAATATAATGAATAAGAGAAAGGACTTTGGTTTCAGACAAACCAACCTGGGTGTGAGGCTCAGCTGTCACAAATTACACTATGTGAATTTGCATAAAGTATTAATCTCTTTAAGCTTCAGCTGAATAGGAATGATAATCATTCTTTATTATAGAATTATTTTGAAGTATAACTGAAATAAAATGTGTCAACTATATAGCCCACTGCCTGTAACACGTGGTGGCTATGGAATGTTAACCATAATAAAGAGGAGGAAGACTGGATAAATTTAACAAAAGACAGGAAGAGAAAATAAAAGGTAAAACGAATAGCTGAACTTAACAAACAGCAGAAACAGAAAGAAACAAAACAAAACATATCAGCAGGAATACATGTAATACTTGTAATACTTGGAGACAGACAAAATTTTTCTATTAAAACACAAAGACCTTCAGACAAGTTTTTAAAAATACACATACTCTATATGACATTTTACAAAAATACATATCATTATTTACTCAACAAATATTTGAGTGTTTACTATGTACCAGGTACTATTCCAGGTTCTGGGGATATACTAGGAAACAAAAGGCAAAGCACTGGACCAATCAGCTATAGGGGCTGCATATGTGAGTATAAAGGCCCTAACTGGGGCTGAGATGGACCTGGCTATGTAAAAAAAAAAAAAAAAAAAAAAGAAAAA
>NW_011495076.1:1804065-1809411 GCF_000754665.1 Bison bison bison
CAAAGGTAGATGAGTTCAGAAAGATAACTGGGAGGGTCCGGATCAGACTCTATGGAACCTTTCAGGCCTTGTCTGGACTTTGAGTTTTACAGTGAACGGGAAGATGAGTCACTGGAGAGTTCTGAGCAAGACTGATGTGATCTGACTTTTTTCTTAAAAGATCATTCTGATTGGTGAACTGAAAGCTGACTTAAGAGCAGTAAGAATGGACATAGAAAAATCAACAGAAAAACAGATGATAGAGTCCTAGATAAATCTAGGAGTGGTAGCAGCAGGAATGGTAAAAAGTAGTTGGACTTCTCTGGATATAGTTTGAAAAATTAGTCAACTGTAATTAAAAGACGCTTACTCCTTGGAAGGAAAGTTATGTCCAACCTAGATAACATGTTCAAAAGCAGAGACATTACTTTGCCAACAAAGGTCCATCTAGTCAAGGCTATGGTTTTTCCTGTGGTCATGTATGGATGTGAGAGTTGGACTGTGAAGAGGCTGAGTGCTGAAGAATTGATGCTTTTGACCTGTGGTGTTGGAGAAGACTCTCGAGAGTCCCTTGGACTGCAGGGAGACCCAACCAGTCCATTCTGAAGGAGATCAGCCCTGGGATTTCTTTGGAAGGAATGATGCTAAAGCTGAAACTCCAGTACTTTGGCCACCTCATGGGAAGTGCTGACTCATTGGAAAAGACTCTGATGCTGGGAGGGATTGGGGGCAGGAGGAGAAGGGGACGACAGAGGATGAGATGGCTGGATGGCATCACTGACTCGATGGACGTGAGTCTCAGTGAACCCTGGGAGTTGGTGATGGACATGGAGGCCTGGCGTGCCGCGATTCATGGGGTTGCAAAGAGTCGGACACGACAGAGCGACTGAACTGAACTGAACTGATGTAGAAGTGAAAGTCTCTCAGTCCTGTCTGACTCTTTGCGACCCCATGGATTATATAATCCATGGAATTCTCCAGACCAGAATACTGCAGTGGGTAACCTTTCCTTTCTCCACGGGATCTTCCCAACCCAGGTATCAAACCCAGGCCTTCCACATTGCAGGCAGATTCTTTACCAGCTGAGCCACAAGGGAAAGTGAGAGATAAAGACAAGCCAGGAAGGGTGACTCCCAGTCTTTTGGCTGAGCAATGGGAAAGATGCAGCTGAGAAGGGAACTATAAGAGAAGCACAGATGTAGACGTGTGATTGGGCATCCTGTCATAGATGTGTGAGATTTAAGGTACCCTTAAGGGAGAGGGAAAAAGAAGAGAGACAGCCAGAGCTTTGACTCTAGGGAAACCAGAACCAGAGGTGTAAATTTGACAGAAGTCAGCATATAACAGCATTTAAAGGCAGGAAACTAACTGCTCATATCACTCAGGAAGGGGATGTGGACTGAGAAGAGAAGAAGTCCAAGGACTAAGGCCTGGACCGTATTACTATCTTACAGATAGAGGACAAGGGGAAGAACCGAGAAGTGGATGGAGAAAGAATGGCCAGTGGAGTAGAATAAAAACCAGAAATTGTGAGAGGTCTTGGAAGCAAAGAGGAAAAAGGGAGAGAATAAATGACAATGTCAAACGCCAGTAATAGGTGAAATAGGGCTGAGAAGTGACCATTGAGCTTAGCAGTGGGGAGTTTACTGGTGACCTGGACATGGGTGGACTGGTGGAGTAGTAGATGAAACTCTAAAAGACAGGGTAGAAGAGACAGAGGGAAGAGAAAAACCTAGAAGAAAATGCACAGAACTCTTTTTAAGGAGCTTCACTATAAGAAGGAGGAGAAAACTGGGAGAATCAGTAACTCAAGAGACACATGGCATCAGGAGGAGGCTGTTTTTCACTTGACGAAAGAAATGTCAAGATATTTGTTTAATGATGCAAGAGAAGAGAGGTCTCTTGCTGTTAGAACAAAGATTTTTAAAAATTAAAAGGCAAATAAGACCAACGAATGTTAAGGTATAGCAATATAAGGTTAGACAAAGCAGAACTCAAGACAGGCATTAAATGGGATAGAAGTAAATGCATATCTGACTGATAAACTATGGAACAAACCAAAAAAGTAGTTAAAGGTACTTAATTCACCCCAAGAATTCTCCAGATAAGTTTATGCACAAGATTGTAAAGGATCACTTCTTTGGATTTAAACTGATCAAGCAATAAAAAGCAGGAAGATATTTCAGTTCATTCAGACTAGCAGAAACCTGATACTAAAAGCTGACAAGGAAGAAGAAACAAAATGTATCTCTATTATGAAGACTGATACTAAAAGTCTTAAGTGTTAATAAAATATGGGTAAATTAAATTCAGCAATATATTACAAGAAAAACAGAATCCAGATAGGATGTATTCCAGAAATACAAGGATGGAAGGATGGCTCACCATAGACAATATGACTAGAATTAATCCTATTGTTATGTACAGTAGAAAAATAATTCAAATTGTCTCCATGCATGTTAAAAGAGCACTTAAATTCAGTAACATTCAGAATAGCAAAAAGTTCTTAATTTAGGCATGGAAAGGTATTACTTCAGTATGATAAAGAATATCAATCCAAAACCAAAAGCCAATGAAAACCATATATAATGATAAAATACTAGAGGCATTACTAAATAAGTCAAGAACAAGAGAAAAATGCTAACTATCACAATTACATTTTAATAGTGTTCTGGAAATTTTAATCAATGTAATATAACAAGAAAAAGACATTGTAAAAAGCATGAGTATTAGAAGGAAAAAGATAAAATTGTCATTTTTGCAGTTGATATGGAGATCTAAGTGGAAAACTCAAGAGACTAAAAAGAAAAATTATTAAAACTAATGTTTTCTAAGTTCAGTAAAATGGCAGGATGCCAATGACATATAGGAATCAATAACTTCTTATAGACTAGAAAATTCTATTTTCAAAAATAAGCCACCCCTAAAATAACCTTCTAGTACATGCAAGACAAAAGAAAGCTATCATGAGCCATATATGTAATTTTAAATAGTCTAGCTGTCAAAGTTTTAAAAAGCAGATGAGATTAATTTTAGTAATTTATTTAATGCAATATATCTGCAAAATATTATTTCAGCATGTTATCAGTATCCTAAAACTACTGTTGAGATATTTTCCATCTTTTTTCACACTAAATCCTGAAAATCAGTGTCTGTTTTTTGTTTTTGTTTTTTTGGTACTTATAGTACTTCTCAATATGGAATAGCCACATTTCTTCACTAACTATCTGTGGCCATTGGCTATTAAACTGGACAATGTAGTTCTAATAAACCTAGCTATGTGCCTGAAAAAAATGTGTAGGACTTACAGACTTGAAAACACCCTAACTTCTAAAGAACATAAGTTTCATAAAAAGACAAACATATGATGTATTCCTAGAAGTCTCAGTACTGTAAAGACATCATTTTTCTACCCCAAATCATTATACAAGTTCAACACAAGCCCAATCAAAATTCCAACGACTTTCTTTTTTTTTAGAAGACTGGACAAAATGATTCCAAACACTGGAAGTATAAATGTCAAACAGTATCAAGAAAATTTGAAAATGACAAGTAAAAAGATCTGGCGTTTGTCATATCAGATACCTGACTCCTCTTTTCTCCTGTTGCCTGGTAATGTCTATTCTACCTTCTCTGTCAATATTCAGCACTATATATAACGTATTCCTTTCCCACTTACTCTATTTGTACAAAACAAAAACAAAAAAACCTAACAGAATAAACTTAATTTTGAACATTCAAATATCTTCATAGTCATCTCTCCTTTCTCAGAAGTAATACCATGCGTTCACTTACTATCTTTCTTTCACTTAGAAAATGTCCCTTCACTCCTCCAAAAAGAAAACACCAACTGACAGACTATCTGTAAGCTATATTTACTATATGGCACTAGTAGATAATTCTCTCCCTGAACTAAATAGCTAGAAATCAGATTATACTGAGAAACCCTTTTGGACTTTTGATTTACTTCTTAGCTGTCCATTGTAGGTATATGTACAAAACATCTAATGAAAATACCTTCTACTTTTGTTAATGACACTAGTTTTCTTTTACAAATAAGGCTGATGTTGTCCCTGGGAGTAAGGCTACATGTGAAGAATGTGACACATTCAGGTATCTCAACAGAACTTCATAAAATGAGAGTGAGAAAACCAGAATGGCTTTTAGAGTATCTACAAAGCTTGTGCAGATGTAGAAGGAATAATACTGTGAGTTTAGAGGTATAAGGCATACATATCCAGTCCTAAAGGCATTTTTGTTTGGGTATCTCATACAGTAGCTGTAAATCTGGGAAAGGAAACTTGAAATCATTAAGGTCACATATTTATAACACCATATTCAATTAGGTTAGAAAAGTGCAATTTCTGTCATCATGTCATAAAAAGATGTGTTTTTCTCTCAGATCTCTTATTTTACAAAAGCTCTCTATATTGTTACAAATAGGGCTGTTTTCAATCAGTTACAAGGGGCAATTCAATTACTAGATGGTTTAGTGCAGTAACTGACTCCAGACTAATTTAATTTCTTTAGGTCTCCAAAGATCAATTGATCTGATTTGTTCCATCCCCAAAGGCTGTTTAGGAAAAATTCAGACTTAAATACCTGGAAATGAAATCCAAAACCTTGGCCAATTTCACACTACTTAGGTCATCTTGCAAACTTGCAGCTAGTCTCTTAAGATGCTCTTTTACCCCTCAGACCACTGAAAGCTTCTAAGTTTCATGTACATGTGAGTTCCCGGCATCAGGATGTTTACTCAGTTAAGTGGAATATGTGGCTGCATCATTATCAAGTCCGTCACCCTAAATGGCAGTCAGTCTGGGTACTTGTCTCTCATAAACATAAGTAAAACTTAAGGGGCTATTTTTATTCTAGAAGTATTTTATTAAGATTATTGAAAGTAACTTGGATGGAGTAAAACTATGCTCATCTCAGCTCAGTTCAGTTCAGTCACTCAGTCATGTCCGATTCTTTGTAACATCATGGACCGCAGTATGCCAGGCTTACCTGTCCATGACCAACTCCCGGAATTTACTCAAACTCATGTCCATTGAGTTGGTGATGCCATCCAACCATCTCACCCTCTGCCAGCCCCTTCTCCTCCCGAATTCATCATTCCAGGCATCAGGGTCTTTTCAAATGAGTCAATTCTTCACATCAGGTGGCCAAAGTTTTAAGAGTTTCAGCTTCAGCATCAGTCCTTCCAATGAATATTCAGGACTGATTTCCTTTAGGATGGACTGGTTGGATCTCCTTGCAGTCCAAGGGACTCTCAAGAGTCTTCTCCAACACTACAGTTCAAAAGCATCAATTCTTCAGGGCTCAGCTTTATTTATAGTCCAACTCTCACATCCATACATGACCTGT
>NW_011495076.1:1809511-1809886 GCF_000754665.1 Bison bison bison
AGTAATGTCTCTGCTTTTTAATATGCTGTCTAGGTTGGTCATAACTTTTCTTCCAAGGAGCAAGCGTCTTTTAATTTCCTGGCTGCAGTCACCATCTGCAGTGATTTTGGAGCCCCCCAAAATATAAAGTCTTGTCACTGTTTCCATTGTTTCCCCATCTATTTGCCATGAAGGGATGGAACCAGATGCCATGATCTTTGTTTTCTGAATGTTGAGTTTTAAGCCAGCTTTTTCACTCTCCTCTTTCACTTTCATCAAGAGGCTCTTTAGTTTTTTTTTGCTTTCTGCCATAAGGGTGGTGTCATCTGCACATCTGAGGTTATTGATATTTCCCCCGGCAATCTTGATTCCAGTTTATGCTTCATCCAGCCCAGC
>NW_011495076.1:1809986-1820433 GCF_000754665.1 Bison bison bison
AGTCCAGCATTTCTCATGATGTACTCTGCATACAAGTTAAATAAGCAGAGTGACAATATACAGCCTTGATGTACTTCTTTCCCAATTTGGAATCAGTCTGTTGTTGCATGTCCAGTTCTAACGGTTGCTTCTTAACCTGCACACACATTTTTCAGGAGGCAGGTCAGGTGGTCTGGTATTCCAGTCTCTTTCTGAATTTTCCACAGTTTGTTGCGATCCACACAGTCAAAGGCTTTGGCATAGTTAATAAAGCAGAAGTATATGTTTTTCTGGAACTCTCTTGCTTTTTTGATGATCCAACGGATGTTGGCCATTTAATCTCTGGTTCCTCTGCCTTCTCTAAATCCAGCTTGAATATCTGGAATTTCATGGTTCACATACTGTTGAAGCCTGGTTTGGAGAATTTTAAGCATTACTTTCCTAGCGTGTAAGATGAGTGCAATGGTGTGGTAGTTTGAGCATTCTTTGGCATTGCCTTTCTTTGGGATTGGAATGAAAACTGACCTTTTCCAGTCCTGTGGCAACTGCTGAGTTTTCCAAATTTGCTGGCATATTGAGTGCAGCACTTTTACAGCAGCATCTTTTAGGATCTGAAATAGCTCAACTGGAATCCTGTCACCTCCACTAGCTTTGTTCGTAGTGATGCTTCCTAAGGCCCACTTGACTTTGCATTCCAGGATGTCAGCCTGTAGGTGAGTAATCACATCATTGTGATTATCTGGGTCATGAAGATCTTTTTTGTGTAGTCTTCTGTGTATTCTTGCCACCTCTTCTTATATCTTCTGCTTCTGTTAGGTTCATACCATTTCTGTCCTTTATTGTGCCCATTTTTGCATGAAATATTCCGTTGGTGTCTCTAATTTTCTTGAAGAGATTTCTAGTCTTTCCCATTCTATTGTTTTCCTCTATTTCTTTGCACTTATGACTGAGGAAGGCTTTCTTATCTCGCCTTGCTATTCTTTGGAATTCTGCATTCAAATGGGTATATCTTTCCTTTTCTTCTTTGCGTTTTGCTTCTCTTCTTTTCACAGCTATTTGTAAGGCCTCCTCAGACAATCATTTTGTCTTTTTGCATTTCTTTTTCTTGGGGATGGTCTTGATCACTGCTTCCTGTACAGTGTCACAAACCTCTGTCCATAATTCTTCAGGCACTCTATAAGAGCCAATCCCTTGAATCTATTTCTCACTTCCACTGTATAATCATAAGGGATTTGATTTAGGTCATACCTGAATGGCCTAGTGGTTTTCCCTACTTTCTTCAATTTAAGTCTGAATTTGGCAATAAGGTGTTCATGATCTGAGTCAAAGTCAGCTCCCAGTCTTGTTTTTGCTGACTGTATAGAGCTTCTCCATCTTTGCCTGCAAAGAATATAATCAGTCTGATTTTGGTATTGATGATCTGGTCATTTCCATGTGTAGAGTCATCTCTTGTGTTGTTGGAGAGGGTTTTGCTATGACCAGTGCGTTCTCTTGGCAAAATTCTATTAGCCTTTGCCCTGCTTCATTCTGTACTTCAAGGCCAAATTTGCCTGTTATTCCAGGTATTTCTTGACTTCCTGCTTTTGCATTCCAGTCCCCTACAGTGAAAAGGACACCTTTTTTTAGGTGTTAGTTCTTGAAGGTCTTGTAGGTCTCCATAGACCCATTCAACTTCTTCAGCATTACTAGTCGGGTTATAGACTTGGATTCCTGTAATATTGAATGATTTGCCTTTGAAATGAACAGAGACCATCCTGTTGTTTTTGAGATTGCATCCAAGTACTGCATTTTGGACTCTTTTGTTGACTATTATGGCTACTCCATTTCTTCTAAGGGATTCTTGCCCACAGTAGTAGATATAATGGTCATCTGAGTTAAAATCACCCATTCCAGTCCATTTTAGTTTGCTGATTCCTAAAATGTCAATGTTCACTCTTGCCATCTCCTATTTGACCACTTCTAATTTGCCTTGATTCATGGACCTAACATTCCAGGTTCCTATGCAATATTGCTCTTTATAGCATCGGACTTTACTTCCATCTGCAGTCATATCCACAACTGGGTGTTGTTTTTGCTTTGGCTCCATCTCTTCATTCTTTCTGGAGTATTTCTCTACTGATCTCCAGTAGTGTATTGGGCACCTACTGACCTGGGGAGTTCATCTTTCAGTGTCCTATCTTTCTGCCTTTTCATACTGTTTATGGGGTTCTCAAGGCAAGATTACTGAACTGGTTTGCCATTCCCTTCTCCCGTGGACCACATTTTGTCAGACTCTCCACCATGACCCGTCCACCTTGGGTGACCCTACATGGCATGGCTCATAGTTTGGTTGAGTTAGACAAGGCTGTGGTCCATGTGATCAGATTGGTTAGTTTTCTGTGACTGTGGTTTTCAGTCTGTCTGCCCTCTGATGGAGAAGGATAAGAGGTTTATGGAAGCTTCCTGATGGGAGAGAGGGACTGAGGGGGAAACTGGGTCTTGTTCTGATAGGCAGGGCCAGGCTCAGTAAACCTTTAATCCGATTTTCTCTTGATGGGCGGGGCTGTGTTCCCTCCCTGTTATTTGACCTGAGGCTAAACCATGGTGGAGGTAATGAAGATAATGGTGACCTCCTTTAAAAGTTCCCATGCAAGCACTGCTACAGGCAGTGCCCCCAACCCTGCAGCAGGCCACTGCCAACCCACGCCTCCACCAGATGCTCATCTAGTAAAATATAATTATTTTACATTTTCAGATTTTTAAAGTGCTTTCATAAATGTCATCTTACATGGTCCTCATAATAAAGTGAGCAGTGTTATGTTCTCCATTTTCTACATGAGGAAACAGACTCAGGGTAACCTCTGAGAATCACTTAGAAGTGATCTTACTTAACTTACTTACTTAAGATCTTACTTAAGTGATCTACTTAACTTAGGTAACTTCTCTAGGATCACTCAGCCAGGGAAAGGCAGAGCAGGGACTCTAACCCATGGCTTTGTCTTCATATACCATGCTCAACCCCTGACCTGAAACAGAAGATATGAGGCACACTATAAAAACACATCACTACTGCCCCACTGAACCACTGTCTTCATTTTTGCCTGATACCTGATTAGAAAGCAGAAAAAATTCACCTGTTATAATCCCACCTGCATAAATCCAGTGTGAATCAGTGCCTTTGGCACTCTAGAAACAGGAGATGAGAAAGATCACACCTAAATGGAAGTAGCCTTTTTAAAACACCTCCTGGTGGCTCAGATGGTAAAGTATCTGCCTACAATGTGGGAGACCCAGGTTTGATCCCTGGGTTGGGAAGATTCCCCTGGAGAAGGAAATGGCAACCCACTCCAGTATTCTTGTCTGGATAATCCCATGGACGGAGGAGCCTGATAGGCTACAGTCCATGGGGTCACAAAGAGTCTTTGTAAATGTGGACTCCTTTGTCACCCACACTGCTGATACCGCTTTCTCACTGCTTTGGATCTTGTGGCCTATTTGCATGCCTATGTTCTACCTAATCGAAGAGTTACCTCCTTGCCATCCATTTTGCAAGGCATTTTCAACCACAAGCTCAAGTTCCTTTCCCTGATCTCAGTACCCCCAATCACTTGTCAGACTCTCAACTAACTAATCTTTTCTACTCAAATGCCTGCCCAATTTTCAGTCTCTCCTGCTGGATTCTTTGCCTCCTCACTGAGCTTCTATATCTTTCCCCCCAAAATCAAAACCACACCTTTATGCTCTGGCATTGGGAAGGATGATGGAAGGATCAGACAGATGTTGCTAAAACTTATAATAATCCTTTAATTTGAGTTGCCAGGACAGGAAAGAGAAGTGCTGAGGTCAGGACATATGACCATGTGGTAGGTAACAAAGAGTGTGACAGAACCATGTAGCAGTTGGTGGGGAAACCACCTAAAGATCTGGAGATAAAATAAATCAGAGGGCTGGTAGTTAGGGTACTCCACCTGTCTGTAAAGATTCCAGGACATATAAGAGATTAAATACACAGGATGAATAAATCTTATGATTTAATTATAAAATGGTGACTATTTTATAATTTAAATTTGCAAAGACAGTAGAATTTAAATGTGTTCACAAAAACAAAACAAAACAGAGTAAGTACAGAAAGTTGCATAGTACACTTAGGGGTACAAATAATCAGTTAGGTTGAAAAAAATCTTTTCTTTGAAAAAAAACGTTTTTTTCCATTCACATTGGGCAAATATGCATCTCAATATAGTCATTACTCATCACATAAACAGTCTCACACTGTGTGAACCATTTCAGTTAAAAATTAGAGTAAATTACAGGCACATGATTGTCACTTGCCTTAAAGGTCCAGATATCCAATAGCCTTCCTATTAAATACAAGCATTCTACGCTGTAGATAAAATATGCACTTTGATTTAAACTGCCTCTTTTTGCTTCAGAATTCCAAGCTACCTTTATAGTCTTTATGTTAGCAAATATATCCACTTCAGAAGGCAAAGGCTATTAAGATTCTATTTTCTCTGTGGATTGCCACTTAAGACACAAAGCTTAATATCATCAAGAGGACTGAGTCTTTGATAACAAACAAGCCCTATTTTTTGCAGTTGAATTAATGTCCTGTTCAAAGAAACCACTTCACTCAGAAATGGAGCATAGAATAGATTCAACTGCAGCAACTGTCAGAACTTCAGCAGTTGCATATCTGTAGGGTTTATAACTGGAAGTGAAGGTGGGGCAGAGAACGGGAGACTGTACAGAGTACTGGAGACTATATACAGTAAAGTTATGTCTCTTTGGTGTTGCAAGGAGTGTGCTCTTACAAACTAGTACTTTTCTTTATCTTATCAGGGCAAAAAAGTAAACAGAAAATTCTCATTACCTCTCAATGTCCGTGAGCCTGGAGGAGTCCCGGAATCCTTTGGCAAAAGGGTTACTATCTATTTTCAGCTTGGTTATCTGGAAAGGGAAGATGAGTAACAAAACAGTGTCATGTCTGTGGTCAAGGAAACAAAATCAGAAACAAAAAGTTTGTTCATTTTCCATCATAGCACCCCAAGAATGTCTAAGAATATCTTAGTGTCTCTCAGTATTGTGATAAAGGTTGAAATTGCTAAAGAAATTCACAAATTTGGGTGAATTGGTCAGAGAAGGCATCAAGGAAAAGGAAGTATTTGAGGACAGAGTATCTGTTCCTAAAACAGGCTGGAAGTCAATAAATAGAGACAGTTAGAAATTGGGGCCTTTTATGAACAGTGTGCCTGATGTGAGAAGTATTTAAGAGCAGTGAAAGGCTAGAGCTGGACTAGGGAATGAGGAAACTGTCCAGAATTGGACAATACCCGCCAGCATTGGTGGGTAAAGGGAATAAAAACAAGAATGTTGCCTCATGCTGACTTGACAGCCTCATTTGTTAATACCATGGGCACCTATATATACCACAATAGACACCCCAATAATAGCTTCCTGTTCAAAACTGTACTGAAAAATATGACATAAATACATGATATAAACTTTTCAGCATATAAATTTACCCCATTCCCCTTACCATCTGACCAAATTAGAATCAAATTAATGGGTCTCCAGACTCTACGCTTATATGGAAAAAAGTATTGCAAAAAAGATTCTTATTTCCTAATAAGAATCATAGTCTGAAGTATTAAGTGTCTATGCTGTGCTAGCCATAATTCCCACAGTACACAATATTAATGTAGAAAGATCCATTAAAACATATGTACTTCATGTTTCAGAAAAAATATATTAGGTACAAAGAAAATAAGTAAATAAAGGAAACACTAATTAAAAGATACTTGACTTGCAAAATTCCTGAGTATTAGAGCTAAAAGGCATGGAGGAGAATGTAGGACACAACTAGTTAGTATCTGAGTTAGAACCACCCTTTAAAGAGAGTCATAGCTCATTTGTGTCCAAATGAGAGCCCACATTCATCTTTGGAGAGAGAGATAAACACACACACAACAGTCTTAACCTGAAAAAAAGTTAGAGGTTGAGGGAGGCATGCCTTCCTCTTTCAAAGTAAATAATAAACACAATTAAAAACAGAACAACAATCAACAACAGTTTGAAATACTGTTTTGCCAATACTTTTCCTTTTATCAGAATGTATCTACTGTTTACTTTAAACCATTACCACCTGAAGAATTGCTTTATTCATTACAAAAGAAAATCATTGTTTTTCTTTCTCAAGTTTTCTCAGTATGTGCTATTCAATGTGCAAACTACAAAAAGCTATATACCTCACTCAGAATCGAACCTCCCACACTGTCCTGGCCAGAGAGATGCTACTTCTCTATCATTAATATTGGCAAGTTGTAAGATTGATTCTTTGATAGTAGTTTTTTTTTCTTATACAAGTTATTTATTTTGATTTTCTAGCATATTTTATTTATTTATTTAAATTTTATTTTTAAGGACACTTGGCAATACCTCAGAAATTCTTATTTTTAGCCTATGACATTTACTCTAGAGCAGCCAAAAATAAAATTGCTAATTTTCCTTTTTAGCTTAGTTAATGGAAAATGGTAAACAGTGAAGAAAATAACCTAGATAAGTAAGAAACCTGTTCTTACTGGACAGCAACAGGACTTTAAGTGTGCATAGAAAGAAATATACAGGAACTTCTGAGGTTGTCCCTAATATATGGCCATCAATAGTTTGTAGAGAACCTCTCTCACACTCGGCCACCTCTTTAATTAAGGGCATGGATTTCTAAAGGGTGACTATTTAACTATTTTAACTATTCTTTTCAGACTAGGATTTAGTACTGAAGGTCAATTTTCAGGGCAAAGGCAAAAAATTTTGTCTGAAATAAATTATAAACATCTTATAAAGCCCAAGCAATCAATATATTCTTGGATTATAAATTATCAACAAGATTTCTGAATTCTCAAAGACAGGATTTTTTTCATCTCTTTCTACTGAATAATTATAAATGAAAATGTTTCAGATTTCTAAATTGCTTTATAGTTCATGAAAACACTTTCACAATAATTCATCAACAAAACTGAGAACATGCAGTTCCTAAAATTCCACGGAGCAGGCAAAGGGATACACAGCCGACCAGAAGTGGAAGTCATTTAAGTGTTACTAAAGAGGGTGGCACTACATCCACTGCAGTCAGTGACATTAGGGGCGAACCAAACCCAGAAATTTTCAAACTGAAACTGTGAGGTACATGAATAAAGTTAAGGCTCCTTTCAAGTTTAGTTCCTACAAGCTCATTTATAAGATTAAAAAGTGAATGGATTTGCCAGTGGATAAAATTTTCTGAAGACAAAAGCAAATAATATCTGATGGAGAAACAATTTTGAACAAAGTCCTTTTGCAACCATCCCTCTAAAATGTGAACCAGCTCAGGAATTCCCTGGCAGTCCAGTGGGTAGGATTCAGTGCTTTCACTGCCAGGTCCTGGGTTCAATCCGTGGTCAGGGAACTAAGATCCTGCAAGCCATGCAGCACAGCAATAAATAAATGAAATACAATTTTAAAAAATGTGAACCACTTCAAGCTTTCTTGAACCCAGGTCTCCCGCATTGTAGACAGACGCTTTACCGTCTGAACCACCAGGGAAGTCCTTCATAAACTAAAAGAATATAAAATATTATCTATATAATAACTAAAGACCTTCTAACCACTTTGTCCCTGAAAAGGATTTTGAGAGTTGTATTTGTTGTTATTTGTATTTCCAAAAGGTAAAGACTATTAGCTTAGAATGTGATGATTGTGGAGTTACTATAGAGAGTAAATATTTTCAGTGTGTGTTGTCAGCTAATGTGTTACCATATCTAGTATTACCACCATAACTTTGAATGAGAAGTAAATCCAATTCAGCACAGGTTTTCAGATTTCTTTGGAATTTTCTTTATTAGAATTTTTCTCTTTCTAGTATCTTTATAGTCTTTCTTTCATCATCCCCAAGAGCATCAATGGTAACTTTTCTACTTTATAGTTTGATATAATTTCAAACTGTAGCTTCAAGAATAGTATATACAGCTAGATTTACCAATTGGTTCAGCAGTGATTTAAACTTTAGTGTGCTAGTTAGAGAAGCATCTCAGGACATTAACCCAATATTTACTTTCTCTATGGGCCATCTTACCTAATTCCTGTTATCTAATAATTACTGTTGAAACTTAGAGGATAAAAGCTGAATAGATCTCTTACTACCATTGTTTGGGGGCCCTGAACTAACCACTACAGTCTTGAACAGACTTTATGAAGTACTGATTAGCAACAGAGGAACTGTGGGTTAAACTTCTTAATGAGCTCACTGTGGTATCACTAGACTCAATCTATCAGGGTGCCAACAATAAGTTCCCCAGAAATGTTTGTTGAACTTTGCTTCAAAAACAAGCAGTCAGAAATATGATTTCATGTTTACCAGTTATAGACTAAGTGAAATTCTTTTTAAGTTTATATAAAAAGCATTTCATTTTGTTTTGTATTTTCAGAAAAAGAAATTTTTAAATAGCAAAGTTTTAATATTCTAGTTAATCATATATTTTTAAAAGTTTAGGCACAGATTTTATCCCATAGATACTTAAATAAAAACCAGTAGCTAACAGAAATTCATTTTTGCAGATATAGTTTTACATCCCTTTATGAAATTTGGGAGAACTGAAAAAGTTATACATTTGAGAACTGATGAAAGAAAGGATCTGAGTTATATACAGTGATTTCAGTTGGACATCATTTTTGTAATATAAAATGCCTGCAGCTTGTAATGCCATTAAACAACGTCACCCATGTCAAAGGTAAAACTAAAAGAAGGATCCCAAAATAGTCAATTACTGAACATAATATGTATAGAATCCATGTGAAACTACCGAAATGTCTTTATGATTCAACAACAAATTTTAAAAATGCAGTGTTTTTCATTTTGTGAGGAAAAACAATTAGCAAGTAAGGACAGTAGTATGTGCTTAAGAAATCCTGCGGTTTCAAGTGTAGCTGCTGCTGCTGCTGCTAAGTCACTTCAGTTGTGTCCGACTCTGTGTGACCCCATAGACAGAAGCCCACCAGGCTCCCCCGTCCCTGGGATTTTCCAGGCAAGAACACTGGGATGGGTTGCCATTTCCTTCTCCAATGCATGAAAGTGAAAAGTGAAAGTGTCAGTCACTCAGTGTATCTGACTCTTTGTGACCCCATGGACTGTAACCCGCTAGGCTCCTCCATCCATAGAGTTTTCCAGGCAAGAATACTGGAGTGTAAAACAAATAAACAAAAAAAGAATACTGGAGTGGGTTGCCATTCCCTTCTCCAGGGGATCTTCCAGACCCAGGGATCGAACCTGGGCCTCCTGCATTTCAGGCAGATACTTTACCACTTGAGCCACCAGTGAAGCCCATTCCAGCAAAAATACATCCCCTTTTTTTTTTCTTTCATGTATTATCTTGAAAATATGGATCATAATGCATTTCCTAACCACAAAATTCACTTTTTCAACATCTCCTTTATGTATAGATAAGTGTATGCATAAATAGAGGGCAGATTTTTACACTGCCAGCTGCACCAAAGAGAAAGGGACTTTTTCCAATAGTTATTATTCCATATGATATCACTGGACTCTGAGTAGAGCTGGGGTTCCCAACCACAAGGTGAAATTGGCCCTCAGAGACCATTTCTCCAATTGTCAGGAAAAGATCTGTCCAAAGGCATTTAAAAATGAAACCTGACCTACACTTCAACTCTACAGCAATGGCTTGCCTGCTCAAAAACAATGTATGACCTTTAAATCTTAAATTATAAAATAGTTTGTTGAGAGTGTAATGTATTTAGCTTTAAACTAATAATGTAAAGAAATTCAATCATTTCCTCACAAAAACCAGAGGAAAAAAATAGCAAAAAATAGGGGAAAAAGTACCTTTTTCACTTCTTACAAATAAAACTACAAGACACCATAAATGAGAAGCTTTTTCACAAATTCTATTGGAAACTTTGATTTGGCTTTTAATAGATATGAAAGTAATGTCTCTCCAAAGTTTAAAAGATATAAATATGATCTTAAGTGTGAAATTTTAAATCTTTTCTTTATTTTCTATTATTTAGCCATGAAAAAAATTATTTTATACTGTACTTAGAAGGCAATGGCACCCCACTCCAGTCCTCTTGCCTGAAAAATCCCATGGGTGGAGGAGCCTGGTAGGCTGCCATCCATGGGGTCGCTAAGAGTCGGACATGAGTGAGCGACTTCACTTTAACTTTTCACTTTCATGCATTGGAGAAGGAAATGGCAACCCACTCCAGTGTTCTTGCCTGGAGAATCCCAGGGACGGGGGAGCCTGGTGGGCTTCTGTCTTTGGGGTCACACACAATCGGACACGACTGAAGCAACTTAGCAGCAGCAGCAGCACATATTTAATTTAATTCCTATATATTTATTTTATGTTTATTATAGGTAAATCAGTAGACAAGCATGATATAGCAATGTTTATTTCTATGCTTCTACCTTTAAAGCCATAACCCCTAGCACAATGCC
>NW_011495076.1:1820533-1822203 GCF_000754665.1 Bison bison bison
GGTAGGGATTATGGCTTTAACGGTAGAAGCATAGAAATAAACTCAGACCTGGCAGAATCTATTGAGAAAATCAGTTCTGATTTTAGTCATTTTTATTGTGGGTTATTTAGCAATGAAATGATACTAATCATATCACTCACTACACTTAATGATGCAGTGAAAGCTAGATAGGCACTGGTAGGTGGATTTTTGAGCCCACTTATAATCTTAACTAGAAATAAACATTTCTCAAGAGGAGTAACTGGTTTTGGGATATGTGGTTATTAGAATCTTAACCTATTTTAACTAAGTATTTTCAAATTCAGTTTCCCAGCCCTTACACTGTCAGTGGTCACTTTCTTAATCCTGCATTCTAGCATGATGCTTTCAAAAAGTAGGAATTAACACCCAAAAGGAATTATCCCACTTACCAGATTTGGGCTAGTGTATTAGCCCATTAGCCCATTCTGAACCTCAGTTTCTTCATCCACAAAATGGATCTCTTAGAGCCTTATTCAGGGGATTAGTATCAGAATTAAGTGATACATTATTAAAAATATATAGAGTTTTTTTTTCTAAGTTAAAAGTAACATCCAAACCATGAACCTTTGGTGGATACTAGTTTAGGGGAAGGGGGCAGGAGTTATAAAGACATTTGTTGGTCTAACCTGAAATTTTTAATACTAACTCAGTTTTAAATGTGTTAAAAATATTGTGGTTACAAAATAATCTTATTGTCAGTCTGGGCTTGTAGAAGTACTTACAAGTAAAGTATCATGATGCATACAACTTAGTTTCAAATGATTGAGAGAAGGGGGAAAGTAGATACCTAAACAGAGGTTGAGAAATGGAGCAGGGAAGGTAAAGCAAACTGGAAAAATGTTAATTGTTGAATCTGGGTAGAGAGCACATGTGCTTCATTTTACTATTTGTTTAACTTTTGGATTTTGAAAATCTTCCAAATAAATGTTGACCAGGAACAAAAGAATTCAATGAGATAATGTCACTAAAGCATACAGCTCCTATTAGAAACAGCTAATGCCAGCGGATATTCTGTCAATTTAGAATGATTACCATCTTGTTACACTGACTGCTATCAGTGTGAGGGGCTCCCTGCACATAGCAGGTAAGCAGTGAGCACATGCTGAAAAGAAAAGAAATTAACAGAAAGAACTAAAATTCTTTAAAAGGAATGTCTTCAGTCCATCAGGGTCACAAGCTGAGAGGAGGTGAGGTTCTGCTTTCTTGGGGACACCAAGTACCTAAGCTTAGAGGTTAAGAACACTGACATTTAACACCTAACCACCTGGATTTAAATCTATGATGGAAGCAGCAAGGTCTCATTGGATAAGTTATTTAACTCCATGCCTCAATTCTTTTGGCTATGAAATGTAACATAAAAATACTGTTGTTACTATCTCAAGATATCATTGTGAGGATTAAATAAGACAATGTATGTTAAATGGTGCTTTGCACATGGTAAGTACCCAAATATTAGCTATTATTATAATCATGTAGATAATAGCCTCCTGTTCCATTTTCTGTGATATGAGAGGTCCTGCCAATATTTATTCAGGATTGCGCTTTTGCCAGTTAGACCAAATCTCAGATGTTATACTTAAAATTCCTTTAATTTTGTTCTGTCCATAATTTTCACAGATAATTTTCATAAAAGCAATGAAGTTTTCACA
>NW_011495076.1:1822303-1822528 GCF_000754665.1 Bison bison bison
TCACATGACAAATTTTTGTTTCATTCTCAAATATCAACAGGATCTCTTGTATTTCCCTAATAGCTCAGATGGTAAAGCATCCACCAGCAATGCAAGAATCCTGGGTTTGATCCTTGGGTTGGGAAGATACCTTGGAGAAGGAAATGGCAACCCACTCCAGTATTCTTGCCTGGAGAATTCCATGGACAGAGGAGCCTGGTGGGCTACAGTCCATGCAGTTGCAAA
>NW_011495076.1:1822628-1831722 GCF_000754665.1 Bison bison bison
ACACACACACACACACACACACATACATACAGTGTTATATGAGTCTTTCCCTGGTAGCTCAGTAGGTAAAGAATGTGCCTTCAGTGCAGGAGATGTGGACTCAATCCCTGCGTTGGGAAGATCCTCTGGAGAAGGAAATGGCAAACCACTCCAGTATCCTTGCCTGGAAAATCCTCTGGACAGAGGAGCCTGGTGGGTTGCAGTCCATGGGGTTGCAAAGAGTTGGACACAACTGAATGACTAATACTTTATTTTTTCAATGTTTATAGTATAAAAAGCTACTAATTCAGTTAGTGTAAGTTGAATGAATGTTTCAGGAATCTTTTCTGAACCTGTGATATCTATATTACATGGGTTCTCAAATAAATTGAAAATGGGATTGTTGATGTCAGTGTTCTAGATTCTAAGAAAAGTAGCATTAGTGTTTTAGGCCTCTGTGGGCTTCAGTCTATACCCAAATTTTTAGCTTGGGCATTCTCTGAAAGTTGCCACTCTTGTGTTATTTTAGGGATAATAAAAATGTTATAGTACTTTGCTTTCATTTAAAGATGAACAGTATGATAACATTCATACATTGATTCCATTATTTATACATTATTTCATTTTTTTAAATGCCATTAACTTTTAAAAATCCATATGGTGACAAATCCTCTTTGGACATTCCAGAGACAGTCTAATAGTCACAACATGCCTTTTTTTGATAGAGTGCCTTAGAGTTTCCAAAGGCATATTTATGCACAGCATCCCATTTGACCTTTACAGGAATTCCCTAAGATGGTCCAGTTCTTAGTCCCAGTTTACAGACAAAGAAAATGGCAGCCACAGTGATGAACTGAAGTCTACTCAAAGTCATATAGAAAGCCTTCAAGTTTATGCTGACTATGAAAGAAAAATGAATTGGGAAGAATCCTAATAGCATCCAATCCTTAGCAACATTTTGATAATTATTTACCAACTTAGTCTAAGCCTTAGAAATGCATAAATTTTAAATATGATTTACAACAGTAGAAAATACAAAACTCAATATTATAAATTAGATATCTTGATGTTTAGATAATACAGTTTATTATCTAAAGAGGTATTTAAAATCATTCTACTATAATTATCTTAGCCTAATTTCAGCTGAATAAGTCTCACAAAATATCTAACAAATCAATAGTTTGGGTAGTTGGCTAGACTGTGTGTGCTAATTTAGCAGAAAAACTGAACTTTAAAATTTTATGAAGTCGTGAGTATATGGTTATGTACATCATGAGGCCCTACCAAGAGGAGGTAAAGGAAACTGGTAAGAAGTCAGTTTGGGATAGGTTTTGGCAGGAGAATGGGCAGTAAACAGCTTGACTGGGAAAGTAAAGGTTCTAGGAAACACAGACCTTTAAAACACTGAGCTGCAGTCACTTAACATACTTGGAGGTCCCGGGGCTGATTCTCCATAGCTTTCTTCAAAGTAAACTTCTGTTTTGAGTACTGGGATGGCCCTTCTCTCCAAGAAGATAAAAGCATCTCCTAAAACCTCATCTTTTTTGGCAAAAAAAATTGTGAAGGGTACACTCACCAGTTGATTCTGGTAGGCAGTGACCGCTGTAAAAACTGTTTCTGGAAAGATGAATGTTCTGAATTCTTCAGACTTCAGATTGAGTAATGAGGCTGTGTGGTCTTTCTTCTTAATGATGTGCACCCGTGGCTGGTACTTATGCATTGAGTTCAAAATTATCTACAACAAAGAATGGAAAGTACAGTACTGAATTTTAGGTTTTTATATTGCTAAACAGGCCCAATTACAATGAGGCAAAGAAAGAATCATAAAATCTACAGTTTCAAATGTAGTTTTAAGATTAAAATCTACCCTTTCCATTCTCCAGGCAAGTAATTTGTACATAATACTGCAGAGTCATCATTGTGAATCACATTTTACCAAAACAACTGCAAATAACACAGGTTGTTTCAAGTGTTCTTTCTAAAATTATAGAGGACAAAGTCATCTGGAGGATAGGTTTATTTTGAAAAAAATAGTTTTTGTTTCTTAGTCTGGTTAGACCAAAGGCAGTATGTCTCTAAATTTTCTAAAGTAAGAAATTACATATTCAAGGAAGCCAGATTGTTACTTGGCACAGTGAGGGTTTGGGGGTTGGGGTGGGTGGCGGATGGTAGGGAAATAAAAGGCAGTGAGGTGTGAGATGGACTTTGGTTGGAATACTGAATTGATACTTTCTTGCTCTTTTAATCTCGGGCCAAGTGATCTAACCTTTCTCACCCCATTTTCTTAAATCCAAAAGCATTTAAGTTTTAAACTCTCAGGAGTTGTGGTGAGAATCAGATGATGTAACTCTTGTAAATCACATAGCAAATAGGAAGTGCTCAGTAAATATAACTGTATCATCATCATCACCATCATGTCTGATAGCTTCACTGATTCCAACTTCCAGTTACCAACTAAATAGGAATGATAATGACAGCTGTCTTCCATTCTATAGCTAATAAAAGTTGCCCGATACTTAGAAACATACCCTTGTTTACAAAGGCACTATTTTTCATGTATCATTGAAATAAAATACAATTGCCATTATGAAATTTGAGCAACAAATTTACTTTCAGATATTAAAGATTTTCTACATCTCCCCCAACACCACACCCAGACAGCTACCTAAGTATACAAAATTGAGTATGTTTTTCTTGGGATAACAGGGCTCACATTGTATGCCCTTCACCCCAGGAGCCTAGCAGAGAGCATGGCTCTCAGAGGAGGTGTTTGATACTTGCTACGGCAGGACCAGGGCCAACAGCATGCAGTACTGTCGCTCTCTTGTTTCCTTGGCTAACTTGGGTGTGTGGGTGAATGTTAATGCTGGTTGACTTTAGGAGAGTTAAATACTAGTCACTGTGAGATAACTGATACAGAATCAATCTGTTTCTGTCCTGAGATATACACCAACAAAGTTACAGGGCATTAACTGGCATCTTTTTCTGATCCCAAATCTGAATAGGAATTACTAAAGCAAATGAGAGCTTAAAATGAATCAAAATAAACTTTAAAAACTTATCTCTTTGTATAATGCATTTATTCCAAGGAATTGAAGATATCTGTGCTCAGTCCTAAAATGAATAAACTTGAAGTGACAAAGCCAAACATTTGCCTCCTGAAACTGGTATAAGAAAAACCTGAGCATTCAGTACATGTTCTACTAAGAAGACAGGAGTTTTCAAATCACATACGCACACACATATATACACACTGGAAAAAGCCCTAAGCTTTAAATAAGGTCCCCTCTTCCTTATTTATACCAGCCCTAGGTTAATTTCCTTTAGGAAAGGGTATTGACTCTGACAGACTATCAGGCAGATAGTCTGACAGACTCAGGTATCTGACAGACTCAGGCCCGAGACTGAGTCTCAGACCCCAGGGCTTCTCAAACCTCTGCTCAGGCTTTCATGGATTTAAGAAACATTGATAGAAATGTAGACTTTATTTCATTGGAGAAATAAATTCCTGGAAATAAGAAATTTTCCTATTATAAAACCAAAAATGTATCTGTAAAGGGAGGCTTCTTCAGGGCTGATTCAGAGAACTTGTCTAAACAACACAAGATCTAAAAAATTTCCTTGTAGTTTTCAGAACATACTGTTTCTGTTGAAAAAGAGATATATTAAATAATAAAATTTTAAAGCCAAAATGGATATTAGCAATCATCTAAGATTTAGGCAAACAATTTGTCACGGTCTGATCTTGGCATTATCAGACTAGAACCCAGAGCTCCTGAAGTATGGCTTAGTGCTATTCCTCTCCATGACACTGATGCTGAAAGGAAAACACACCAATTCTGGACAACTGAGTTGTAGGTTAACCTAGTTACTCTGACTTGGTCAGGATAAACAAGGTCTCCTGTGGGCATATGGATGGTGGCAGTGCCTGAAGTGATTTACTTGGTTTTACGTTCAATCCAATTTTTTGAAACCATGTCTAGAGCTCTCTAATTTATTATCTATGTATATGTAACCAATTTTTTTGAAAAGTTTTGAGACTCTTCTTCTAAATTGCATGGATCCAATAAAAATTAAAACCTTAAGTAACAAGAGCCTTAATAAAAGGGATAAGAGAGAGAATAATTATATCAGAATATCTAAGCCAAGGAGAGAAATTATGAAAATACCAACTTGCTTTCTGGCAAACAGGGCAAAGAAAAAAAAAAAAAAAAGAAACAGTATTCTCATCAAAAAGAAGCATACATGTCTGTCTGAAGTTTCCTTAGCATAAAATCTAAAACACTTTTTAAAATGTAAATCTTTACTTAAGTGCATGAAATAACATCAAAGATAGTTCCTTAAAAAGCATTCTTAGCAATTGTGTAAAAGCCTGTGTCAACGGCTGTTCTATTAAATGTTGATAGGAGCTCAGAATTCCAGTTTCTCTTTTCTCCACATTTGATGAATTCCTTATTGATATATAAAATCAAATAATTTTGTTTTTAACTGCAAGACTTCTCTGTGTTCTAATACTCATAAGATTCACTACAGAAGAGATATGTAATGAGCGAACAGCACTTTTCCAAATGTATTTGTACGTAAAACCCTTTGGTCCCATTGTATCTCACAAGAATGTATTCTGCAGAACATACTTTGGGAAACCACCATAGGAGGTCTCAGCCCCATTCCCTTTATGCTGTGTTATCTATCACTGATAGAAATTAAATATTTAATCCAAGAATGGGCTGTAGTAACCTCCAAAATGCACATTCCCTTTGTTTAGTTGGCACAGGTGGTAAAGCATTTGCAGAAGTGGGATTACACGGTGCCAAAGGTCCCTGACCCTCTTACATAGAAATGGCATACAGCATCTCTGTATGTATCAGGGTTCCCCAAAGAACACAAGAATGTTCTCACAGAATGACTCAGAGCTGGAAGGTTGCAGGGGAAAAGGGAGAAAAGGACGAGACTTCAACAGAGAAAGTTTCACGTATCTTCTCCATCTTACCCCGGGAATCCGCGTAGTCCCAGCACTACTTACATGGCCATGTTGATCCAGTTCATTGTTTGTGAGTTTCACCTTTTCAAAAGACACCATCTGTTTGAGTAGCTGCTCGCCAGTAAAAGGAGAGTCTGGATGTACATACAACCTAAGAAAATTATGACAGAATTTTATTGAGACATTTTAAAAAAATCTCACTGTGGGTTTTAAAATATCCTGATTCTAAAGGAACACAGAAATCTCATATAAATGGTGAATTTTTATTTGCCTCATTTAATCTCAAATTTAATAATATAGCAATGCCAAAATGATGCTAAAACATACAAATGTGTTTCTTTGTGTACCAATGATTTTAAAGGGGTAATACTTAATACATTTTCTATTATTGATTTTCAAGGGATAATACTTAATACCTTTTGTATTATTTACTGAGCAAGTTGTTTTTTTAAAGGTGTTTTTTTTTTTTTTCCCATCTAATTAATCAACTACTGGTCTGCTTCTGTCAAATATAAAATTCAATTGTAGATATTTTCAAAGCAAAGTCTAGGTTATAGTAATTGCATAATGAGCTCCTAGTATAAACATTGCTAAAAAGCAGTGAAGACAAATAATTTAAAAGAGGAAACAATTCTAGAGAATCTATCCATTTAAACTCGAAGGTGGCTCAGTTTAAAGTTTGTTTTCTTTATAAGCATGACAGTGCCTAATGCAGTGACTCGGGGAACTTTTAATAGATCACATAGTCTATTTGCTTCTCCTGGTACCTTAATATTATTTCTTTCATCATTACCTAGTTAAGTGCTCGCTAATGAGAGTGAACACAAGCTGGGTAAGCTTCAAATTATTTAGTGTATTTATCTGTAAATAGCCTAAGCACTCCCCCCTCCCCCCAAAAAAGCTTTGATGGGGGAAAAATGTACTTATCAGGTATTTGTCTTTTATTGATCAGCTGCTATGTTTTTGGCTAGCTTTTACCTACTGACAGTTAAATGCAAGTCATTTGCTTTACCTGCAAAGCTTTAAACTAAGTACAACTCTTTGTAAATCACAATCCTAATATCCACTTAACATAAGCTTTTCTGAAGTTGTGGGAGATTATAGAACTAATAACAGGGGAAGGAAATGTCCTTGATTTAATGGGATAAATTCCTTTATCCATGCCACAGGTTATTTATATTTATATTTTGTATAGAATCTTGGTAACTACCATTAAACATACATATTATGGAGGGAACAAAGGAAAGGAAAAAAGTTAAAAAAAAAACAAACAAAAAACCTTTCCTAACAAAATTCGTGTAAAGAATAAGAAGTCTATGCCATGGTTTGTCACACAGAGGACTAACAATAGAAGAATTGGAATCACAGGCTTCAACTCACAAAGCCCACCAGAATCTAAGCACAAAAAGGCCAACAGTACTAAAGATTCTTACCAGACCCACACAAGAACTTTAAAGGTTTTAGGTATTTGTCTGCCTGAATAATTTTTTAAAGGAGTGCTCAGAATTGCCTTTCAGTTGAAGTATTCTTCAATGACACAACCATAATATTAAATAGCTTTTCAAATATCACCCTTCTAAGGCTATTACTCTATATATACAGTTGTTTTACTAATAAGCACCACATCCTGATTAGAAAAGACACTGATGCTGGGAAAAATTGAAGGCAGGAGGAGAAGGAGACGACAGAGGACAAGATGGTTGGATGGCATCACCGACGCAATGGACATGAGTTTGAGCAAGCTCTAGAAGATGATGAAGGAAGGGAAGCCTGGTGTGCTGCAGTCCATAGGGTCACAAAGAGCCAGACAGGTCTGAGGGCCTGAGCAACAACAACCACATCCTACCCACTCCTCCAAAAAGGACTAAAAGTATTTAGTCCTAAAAGTTGGTGAGATGGTCCCTTTTTATGTATCAATTTAACACATATAAGATTAATAAATATTAATTTATTTAAATATCAACTTTTTTAAAAAAGGAAATGTCCTATGAAATTTATTTCATAAATTTATTTATGAAAATAAAACATTATTTAGGTTATATACAATGTCTTGCCCATTACTATGATCAAATGATACTGTCAAGCATCATTTCTTCTGATTAGAAACAACTGACTGATGAATTTTAGTCTAAAATAAAGTCTTTCAAAGAGCTAGAATTGCAAGGAATTTCTACCATAAGTACAAAAATGATCACCTCCCAAATTCTTTACCTTTCCCATATGTAGCTAGAAATCATAGCACTGTCTTTTAATAGCAATAAAAAATAGTTGCTTGTATAATCTAGAATATTTCTATCCTATAAGGCACAAACATTTTAATCTAATATCAATATAAATAAACTGAACTAGGATGAACGAAAAAGCATACAGGAAGCCCCGCTTCTCTCAAGTCTCGTGGGACTTAAAATTCCAGCAATAGCTTAAACATGCTTCAGTTAAGATAGTGTATTGGTACATGCTTTCTTTTTCCAGCCAGAACAGATTAGTAACATAAACAAGGCATGTCATATTCCCAACTGGCCTAAACCAGTTCCCCATACCTTTAGATAGGAGGAAAATGTATGCTAAATAAGAGTGATTAACTTCTTAGAGGAAAGACTTAGGGAAAAAAAAGAAAAGGGGTGGGAGAGGCTGCTTGTAAAAATGGTTAGGAATCTGCTAAATTACTCCGCTCTCTGTCTCCTTTCTTCCTCTCTCTCTTTCCCCTTTAAAAAAAAATTGTAAATATTGGAAAGAAGCTCTAGATTAGTGTGAACTGGCTAGTTAATAGGAAATAGTAGAGAATACTAGTTATATTTATTTAAATATCTATTGTAAATTTGTCATTTACAGTCACTCAAAATGAATGTCATTAAAATTTTTTTAGTCCTGATTGTTATTTAATATATCGATTTGGAAAGGCTGGGATCCTTCCTAGTCTCTTGTGGGAATGGAAAACTCAGAGAGGCTCCTTTTAATCTCGTCTCTAGTGTATTTAACAGACTGTAAGCTTAATAATGTGATCGACTACTAAGTAAGCTTAATATTCCATTTGAACTATATGTGTAAATTATCTGTGTTGATTCTGTGCCTTGACTTAAGACTCCAGACTATATACTTAGAAAGAACCATACTTTGAACCATAACATCAAAGTCCCTAAACCCGTACATTTAAATAAATTCTTAGCCTTGATATGAACTGCTTATCAATTATAAAAATTACATAGTCATAAAACAACTTTAAAGCTGTAAGTTTTGGTTTTAGAGCCCTAAATGTATAATCAGCTATGTAAATGTGAAGTGTAAAATGTAAAGATTCATTGTTTGTATTAAAGAGTGGCTGTTAGATTTCTGTTCTTCAGCTAGTCATAGTCACATAAAGTAAAAGTACCGTTTTCTTCCCTTCAGAATGCTCATTTGGGCAAAGCAGCAGCAATAAAGGTTTGCATGTGATTTGTTAAACAGGGTTCTCCTAGAAAAATACCACCAATGACTAGCACAAAAATGGACATGTTTTGTTTGGGTCATTACCTAACATATTAATTGAATAATTTTTCAGTAAAAGTATATTAACCTGATGTTGAATTACATTTATCCACTAATTATGGAGAGGGGGGAAAAAGAGTTTGTTTTTCATACTTAAACATCTCTGAGCCTTTTACTAGTCAAAAAAGCCCCACATTTACCAAAATGATGTTTACTATATGAAGTTATAACCACACTATGACAAATACCTACTAAAAGCTACAAATGTACTAAAATGCACACTTTTAAAAAGAATTTTAGGGCAGTCACTTCATCAGTAGGTTTATTCTGTTGGGTGTTAGCCAAATAGAAATGAGGGGTGTCATATGAAATGGGTCCAGATTTCTAACAAATATTCCAATTGAAATTTAAGAAAAACTTTGAAATGAATTATGAAGAAAGATAAAATTAAAAGCAGTGTTCTGAGTACAAACTCTGCCTTTCTCAGAGACTAATCCATATTTTGTATAGTTAATCCTGGAGTGCCTGGGCTTGGAACGCTTTCTTACCAGAACTCACGGCTTTAAAAACAGACCTGCTGAAAATTCAAACAGCCAGGGCAGGAGACATTTTGCTTGGCTGAAAATCTGGAGACACAAACCTGGCTGGCAGTGGAGGGTCCGCTTTGCC
>NW_011495076.1:1831822-1836481 GCF_000754665.1 Bison bison bison
AGACTTTTTGCTGGGCTAAAAATCGGGAGACAAAACCCGGGCTGGCGGTGGGGGGTCCGCTTTCCCAGCCCCCAGCCAGGAGGACCGGTGGTAGGCATAGCGGTACCTCTTGTTGTCCACAGGGACGATGTCCATCAGGACTATGTACTTGGCCTCAGAATCCACACCGGAAAAGGACACACGGATGGTAGGAAACATCCTCCTGACACAGTGAGACAAAGAGAATTACCAGAATTAGAGAGGAAGAGAGGTCCCTTCCCTCTCTACCCAGCCCCCAAACTCTTTGTTTCCTGCAAAGCCACAGAGACGTGAATACAGAGACTGACCTTCTCCCAAGCCTAGATAATCTTAAGTGTCATCTCTACAGGAGTCCTCATTAATACCCAAAGGTCTGCAATTAGGGAAAATCCTGTGCTATATCATCAAGCCCATTAGGCTCTGAAGCGAAGTCTCCAGAGCAGAGAGAGTCCTGTATGTTGCAGGGAGAAAACTCACCCCTGCCTTAGTAGAAAGCCAGAACGGAGTTCTCAGGTTGGTTTTCTTTTTGGGAGACTCTGAGAGGGTGCATCCCAGAGACCTGAGAGCTGGAGCAGTCAGGCGCCAAGGGGCCACCGATCCCTAACCCTTAGCCCCAGTCCCAGGAACTGCCTTCCTGCCTTCCCTGAATCAGCCCCGACTCGACTTCGGCGTCGAGGGGCCCCGCACCAGAGCTCCTTCCTACCAGGAGTGTGGTCATTTCAAATTTCATTCCATCTCCCTGATTTTAATTTTAGTTTTTAATGGGAGCTTCTGCAAATAAAAGGAAGATAAAAAGGTGATAAAAAGGAATCCATCTGCCTCGCTCACAACATGGAGCAGCCCACCTTGCACCGCAGCAGGCACAAGTCGAGTTCCTGCTTCCCTCCAGATGCAAACTCAGCACCCAAAAGACACAACAGGCTGCAGGGAGGAAGAGGGCCCAGTCTCTTGCCCTTAGGGTGGGGGTAGGGCTTCCTATAGCCAGATCCCAAGAAAGCAAATGCCTGGACATCTGTCTCAGTAGGTCTTACCAAAAGCAAGTCAATGGAAGGAAACCCTCCTTGAGCAAAGCTTCCTCTTCAAGCTCAGTACTGGCAGTTTCACCCAGCTCCTGGAGACTCCCTATGCCGCACAGGGCACCGTTCCCTCCTCCCCACTCCTCAGCCCACAAGGCCCTCCTGCTACCTGCCAGACTTGGTGATGATCATCTCCGTGCCTAACTCATGGAATTTGTCCCAGAGCTCCTTGGTCTCCAGGCTGCAGGCAATTTTGGCCATTTCCTCGCTGGGGATGATGGGGGTGGTGGGGATCAGTGGCTCAGTGCACAGAGAGGAGGAGGAGGGGCTGCTGCTGCCCGCACCGCTGCCACCAAACTCCCCGTGAGCATCTAGGCTGGTCAGCTCTCCCAGGGGCTGAGCGCAGGAAGACTTCTCAACAAATTGTTCTGCAGGCAAAAAGAATTGAGAATGACAGCTAATCCTGTCAGTCAGAGATATAAGAAGGACAGCAGCACAACTAAAATAGGTACCTAGATTTGACTTTGGAAAGTTACGCTCAGGATGTCCAGGAGGGCAGTGAAGACCATTCACTATACAAACCAAGCCTGAGAGTCCTGTGGAGTGACATGGCTCCTGCTTGCTTGCTTGCTGAACCAAATGAATGAGTTCTAGGACCAGTTCTTGTTACCATTACTTGAAACCCATTTTGGAGAGGAAAAAATGTGAGGAGTGGATAATGGGGACGACAATGATCATAAAGAATTAAAAACAAATATTCCTGTTGTTATCCCTCCACATTCTTCTCAGTTTGTGGGTCCTGGTACCAGTTCTTCCTCTCTGACAAAGAGAAGACACTTTTTCCACGGAGATCAAAGCAGCAAAAATATCAGTTCCTTCCTCACTTTGAGAGGAACCTCCCTTCCCTCCTGAAGCCCTCTCCCCATGAGAGAAAATGAAAAGGGGGTGTGGTTTGCTGTGGTGTTGGGAATGTGTTGTTTTTTTTTAATTAAGTCACTTCACTTCTTTGCCCAGTTCTCAGTTTCCCAGACTTTCAAATGTTAGATTGGAACATTTTTATAATTTCCCTCCCAGTCTGAGAGATCTTATGAAAGACTAACATATTGCTTGTTAAATCACGGGAGTACGCTCTCCGATTTTTTGGACTTGGCTTGAAACAATTACTTGAGGGACAATGTGTGTATTTTCTCTCTCTCAAAAAATGTTCTGTGAGGAAAAGAACCCCAAACCCAGACTAGCAGAGTGTTAAAGTAGGAAGAACAGTTTTCCATCAACCATCAGGCTGGAATACCACTGCCTATGAACCAAACATTCTCCTCCACAGCTGATAAGGGCCTGGGACTACACCAGTCACTTTGATGGAATACAGGAGGAGTTTTGTAATTGGCCCAATTATCTTGCGTCCCTTAAAAAAGAAACTACTTGAATCGACAATGTGAAACTGAACTCCAAAACAACTCTGTTCTAAGTGCCTTCAAGGAATTGAAACAAGTTCTAAGTACACACACACACACACACACACACACACAATGTTTTATTTCTCTTTGACTTGGGGCAGGCAAGCAAGAGGTAGAGAATTTTAACCTTCTCTTACAATAATAATCCAACTCACGGAAAAAATTTTAAATAGGAATAATCAAATTAATGATCATATCCTTGTTTTCAAATTCAAAGAGAACCATGCGATCACAAAATTATATTTTCTACTAATATTTTCAGAAACACATTCACATAACATCTTTATAGAGAATTAATAAGTAGCCTTAAAATTTTTCTGACAATTGAAAAAGGCAAATTCCCTAAGCTCCAAACTAACCAGTGTGTCAGGATTGGGAAATGGAAGAAAAAAATGATACAGAAATGTTCTGACACAATATTTTATGTCAGTTATATCTCAATTTTAAAAAATTTAATGACTTAGTTGTCTGAGGTGGTTCTTTTGAATAGACCTAATGTGTTTGAATGAGCAGTCATGAGACACCTCTGACTCTCACCCTACAGTTTCTTTAGCATCTGGCTAGTGTTGCATTCTCTCTTAAAAGGTATTTCACGTGCTGGAGTCCTTGGATTATAGTCAGTTAATAGTGCTCTGTTGAACTGGCCCTAGAAAGGGACTAAGATGCCTTCAGGTTCTTTCAGAGCCTGTCTCAAAAGCCCCAGGGCAGGAAGGATGCTCATTTTACAGACTGGAATGAAGTGGGGGTGCTTTGAGCTGTGAATGGTTTTATAGTTTAGAATTCAGAGGAAGGTGTTTTTTTCCCCCTCAGGAAAGTAGAGAAGGAAGCAATGTTGAAACGACAGGAGAGCTGAGGCTAACATGTTTCCCAGTCTACTGTACATCTATCAGGAATTTTAACCTGAAATTCTCTTTTCCTGCTAGCTGCCAAACAGTAATGGGGGCATTTATTTATAAAGAATTTGGAGGCCTCCTAAATAGGAGTGGATAATGTTGGGAAGGGCCACAAAGTTAACTTTGAAATTGGTGGTGAATTTTTTTCTGCACAGTTGGAGTTTATCTGATTGGTTATTTCCATTTCTTTGGCAGGTTTACATTTACACGGGAGGTTAGATGGGAAGAACCAGGGAAAGGGAGTGAAAACCATGGAGGAGAGACTTTTTGACATGTTTTCTGCAGATCTTCCTGTTTCCTTTGCCTTGGTTCTAAGTTTCTGCAGGGATTGTAGCTCTCTCTTCTCTCTGCAGAGGCCCCTTATTTTTCTTCTCTAACATTTCATCTTCCATATTATTATTGTGTTTCAAGGTGTGAGATGTTAAAATGTTGAGAAAGGACAGGGAGAAGAAAAAAATTGAATTTAAAAAGTTTAAAAAAATTAGCCTGTTTACTTGATGCTTTTCACTGTTTTAGGGCAACCAGATGATCAGGATGTGAACTAATTATTACCCAGGGACCCAGAAGGTGATGATGAGAACACTTCTTTCTCCCAGTTGTGAAGGGACTTGAAACACATCTCCAGCAGTTTCTTTCTCACACTTTTCACTCGTGCTAAGGGGAGTATAGTCACTTTTCTCCCTTTTCTCTGAGCATAGTGTCTTCTATAAATGGTAAAGGTTGTTAAATAAACAGTATAGCTAAAAGTTGAAGAATCTGGGAAATGGTTACTGGCTAATGTTTTTGCCAACCTCCACTGAAAGTGACAGCAGCTATGAAATGTCTTACTGATATATCTGGAGCTTCTCTGAAGAAAATGGTTCATTCCGCTAGAAGTGGCTTATTCTACAGCACCTGACAGGGGTCTTAAGGAGCTGACTTTGTGTAATCTATTCAAGTCAGGGAAAAACAAAATTAAACGTGTTTCTTGTGAAGTGACAGTCTCCTTGGTTGCAAATGCACAAGCAGGTGTTAGATGCATCATAAATTCTGTCGAGTCTTAAAAAGGGGCTTTTATCATTATTCATCTCTAAATCTTTTACCTCAAAAATGTTACAGACACACACACACACCCCGGATGTTCGACCTGACAAAAGGATTCTAGACAAATCGTAAGGAAAGCGACATATGAGGTAAGAAACTGGTTGCATATAACAACACTGTGAAGCCCCCAAAGAATCTGAGTCTAAGAGGAAAAAAAAAAAAATTTCCCACCCGCAACGTACAGTCTATGGC
>NW_011495076.1:1836581-1839991 GCF_000754665.1 Bison bison bison
AGCAGACAAAGGATGCTGCAGCCATCAAGCCACTGCCACCTCCCCCCGCCATGCCTGCCCATCCCCGACAGTCTAGCAGCCCGACTTACCCAGTGGTTTGATGGTGTTCTCCGTGGCTTCCTTCTCTTTGGAGCCGCCGCTAGACATCAGCGCGGCGATGGAGAAGGCGTTGGCCCTGGAAGAAAGCTGGGGCTTGGGCGATGCCGTGAACTCCATGGCCCCCAGTGTGCGGTCCTGGCCAGGGACCGGGCCTGCCGAACTGCTGTCCAGCTTCCCCCAAAGAGACAAAGACCGAAACACAGCGCAAAGTTTCCAAGTGCAGCCAGAGGGGAGCCAGGGACTCTAGATGAGTCAGCCCCAACCTCCCAAGAGCTCCACACCGGTGTCTCCTTTCCCCCACCGCAAGAGTCTTTAGCCGCTGAGACTTCGAACTAGCCAGAGAGTACCAACTGCGGGCTCAACCGGGTGTGCAAGTACCGGGACGCTCCGCAGGGGCACAGGCTGCGCCGCCGGAAGCTGGAGACTAGCATGAGCTGCGCAAAGCCCAGAGGTCCTGCAGCACCCGCTCCACGTCTTTCCTCCCTCCCCACTCTGGGGACAGTCGGAGCGGCTCAGAGTCGCTGAAAGGGGGCGGATGCCTGGGAGCCTGAGCGTAGCCGTGCGAGCGCGGCGGGGCGCGGAGGACACTGCGCCCTGGAACTAGAAGCCCTGCGCCTTAATTTGCTGGCAGCGGCGATCCCGGCGGCCCGCAGCCAGTCAGCGCTGCCACACGTCACCGCTTCCTGATTCCGCCGCCGGGGGCGGGGCCGCGGGCCGGGTGGGGAGGGTGCGCCCGGGGCGCGGTGCCCGTGTGGCCTTACTCACAGCCCGGTGGAACCTGGCATCCGTTCGGGGAATGCGGTGCCACCACCAGGCTAGTGCAGCGACCGCGGATGCAGCCCGTTAGGTCTCGCAGTTCCGGAGTGGGAGGGAGGTGCTCGCTGTCGGGAGGGGGCATTTTTGTCTCGCCTTAAGACATGGGATCCTAGGAGTAGCCCACTGCAGGAATCTAGACCAGAGGAAGCCTAGGGGAGTTCTTGATTCTCCCATTCTTTTTCTTACTGGTAATCAAAGTTCCAAAAGAAAGTTGGAAAGTGCTAGAAGTAGGACAGAAACTGGCGCCGCAGAGTCGGCGCCAACGGGATAGATCCCATTTGCCGGGCAGTGTGAAGGGCTGGATCCCAGAACCCGATGAGCTTCAGAATCTGACTGCTAGACAATGGGTCTGGAGAGAAGCAGCGTTGAGAACGCGCTAAGAGTGGGCTGTAAGCATTTGGCAAAGGATGCTCTCAGAACCATGGCTGCTTCTGCACATTGGTGCGCCTCTCATTCGGGGTTCTATTCCCAAAAGGGACTCGAAAATTGGGCCTTGACGGAAGGGAAGGTGAGGGGCGGTCGACGTGCTGGTGGCGCGGCACCATGCGGGGACCCTGCGACGCGCAGTGGGAGAGTGTGAGCCCCGCAGCTCCCGGGCTTGGCGGACGCCGAGCCGTCTTCACAAACTCGGACTTCCCACGGCCTTGTGGGGGTCGTCTTGTTGGCCTTGGTAAGCTTGAATAACTCAAATTCTCCAAATTCGCGGGGTAATCCGCTTCACTCGGAGCCGTGTAAACTCAGGCTGACACACACACTCAAGCTGTACATGTAAATATTTGCGCTCCTTTCCAGTCGGTCTGGCGATTAGGAGCCTCTTGGTAGGTCTTTAAATAAAGAAAAAGAAGAAAGAGAAGACGGAAAACAGCCCCCCATTTCTCACCCCCACATTTTCCTCTCTCCATGGCACAGACATTCTCCACCCCTTGAAATAAACTTATGAGGGAAAAAAGCTGAAACTCAAAAGTTGAAATCAGCCATGTAAGTAACATGATGACAGGTGGAGGACTTGTGAGTTAAGCCTGTCTTGTCACCATATGTCAATAGTTTCTAACAACAAACTGTATAACAGTGACTAAGGAACAATTTTGAAATATCTCTGTGTACAGAGAGTGTATGTGTAAATTTGGGGGAAATTCGTAAAACTATAGATTTTTGTGCTGGAAACGATTTATACTGTCTAGCCCCTGTCCATTTGCTTTTGACAGTGAGAAATCGAGTCTGGCTAGCAGGGTGATGCATCTCCCCTAAAATCGACCCAGCCAGCTAGAGGCACAGGACCTGCACTCCAGGCAGAGATCTTGATCACACCCCAGCTCTGCAGCTGTGCTTGGTTTCTTCCTATGGGAGATCCATAGTAAAGTAACGCTGGTTGAGAATGCTTTCAGCTTAAACCTTAGAAAGAATAGAGGCAGCACCACTTCATGTGCCTGAAGATTCGTTTCTATTCTTGAGTCTCTGGTCCTTTGCTGTTTTTGGACAACCCAGACCCTTGGATTAATAAATCTTCCCCCCAGCAGGCAAACACAATCCACCTCAATCAATGCAACTGTGACATTTCCCTTGTTTAAACGTAAGGCGCACAAGCTTGTTCCTGTCCTGTCTCAAATGCTTAGGGTTTGGCCAGGAAGGAAGATTTCTGTCAAGAGCGGTTGTCTTTTTTTCTGCGGTGTGGGGGGAGGGTTGGTGTGTGGGGGGTGTGGCATTGTTTGTTGGGATGAGCCATGGCTTAGTCAGTCTAGAATTTTACGCTTCAATTGAGCATCGAAAATCTTATTTGCTGGTTTTAGTTTTCCAAAACCTTATTGTGAAATTATACCTCTATTAAAAAAAAAAAAAACAACAGTGCATTTCTACACAAAGTAAGCATCATATCTTTTCTTAATTATCTTAATGGTTGAGGCTAGAATTTGAATAATTTCATGACAGGGACAGTTTTAGAAAACTTGACAGAGCAAGGGGGAAAATGCTATGCCCCCAGTCAGCTTTCACTTTTCCAATTGCCCACGCACCCTTAGTCCGGTTCTGGGTCTTCAGTGGGCAGCGAACTTGGACTGTTCATCCTTCTAAAGACAAAATAGGAAGCTAAGCTACTAAGCTAGTGCGCGGAGGGAGGCGACAAATAAGAGGAACTGAAAAGTCCACTTTAAACAAACTCGGGGCTCGGAGAGGTGAGCCTTTTGGGGATCCCTAAAAAGCAATGCATCTTGTTGGTGTTGAAACCACAGCAATAAAATGTATACTGCAACATAATTATCTGGGGCGCACTGTCCCTGCTCTTAGATTTATTGCCTTTGCAAATCAATACTGTGCTGTAAAAGCCGGGAACCGGTACTTGGCAGGGAGGTGCCATCACAGAGTGATTAAAAGCCCACCCGAAGAGAAGATCGCCGGGTTCTGAGGTCCCTTCGTGTTAGCGCGGGTTAATAGGTAAAGCCACCGAGGGAGTTGGAACTAAGTAATCACATTAACACTTCCCAGAAAGTCCTTCTTAGGCT
>NW_011495076.1:1840091-1841426 GCF_000754665.1 Bison bison bison
TCTGGGGAGAGAGGGGTCCGGAAAGTCCATTGCACTTGGAGAAGACTTTGAATCTTGACTTTAACCGGCTTTAGCCCTCCCTGAGACTCGGTATAAGTTACCTCAATTTCTTAAAGCCTTAGTTTCATCATCTTAATTAATTTATTCCTACCTAGAATATCGCTGTAGATTAAACGGGATAAAGTGCATAAAGCGCCTGAACAGTTACCCCAGTATAAATGAACTATAAATACAGAATTTTATTGTCTTTAATTTTTGAACTGCAATTTTGCGATCTCAGAAATATTTCTTTCGCGTGCTCACATGCAGGTATCTGTGCAGACAGTTTTGGGAGTGTATGGATTGGGATCTCATGGTGATAATGGACGATTATTTACAACTTGCTAAACTTTGGGACTCAGGAATTAAAATTTGAGATTATACGCCTGAAATTGGTTATACGGAGTTTGATTATATGGGGGACCGGAAGATGTCTCCTTACACACAGCGCCGCTTCAAATTTTCCTCTGTAACCTCCGAAACTCAAAAGTTGGTCGACTTCAGAACTGTGCAGGAAGAAACGGTTTCAC
This sequence comes from Bison bison bison, assembly GCF_000754665.1. Taxonomy (NCBI): domain Eukaryota; kingdom Metazoa; phylum Chordata; class Mammalia; order Artiodactyla; family Bovidae; genus Bison; species Bison bison. The sequence continues at coordinate 1,840,661 of NW_011495076.1, forward strand.
GATTTCGGCCAATGGCTTCTCGCTTAAATGAATGTTGAAGCTAATGCAGAACCCTCCGCTGACAGCGGTAGAAACCCTCCACCGGCATAGGAGATGAGAGCTGTGCCGGAGCTGGAGGACCCGGTGCCCGACCGAGAGCTCCGCCGGGTACCCGAAGGCGAGAAAGGAGACCGGTTTCTCAACACCCGGGCAGCTCTACTCTCGAGATCCCGTCCCCATCCTGTCCTCCGCTCTTTTTGGTAAACGCCTTAAAAGCAAAAGAAATGGGCTTCGATGCCTTTGGATTCCTAAATTCGGTTTACCGAACAGGAAACCCACCCGAAGTAGTGTGGAGAGCGCGGCCGCAGCCCCTTGAAAGCAGCTGCTACATGTCCCGGGGGCGCGCCTAAAGTAGCGCGCGTCGTCGTCGTACAGCGTAGGGAGCGCGCAGTGCGGCCTCGGATTTCATTGTGCGAGGAATGGAGTGGTCCAAACATTTCCTCAGAGGAACCGCGGAGTTCCTCTGGAGTTACATGTGCACATCCTGATGGAGTTAAGTTTTCTTTAATCCAAGTGTCTTCGAGAAGCTCCCCATCCAGCTTTGGCTGCAAGAACGGGCCGGTCCGCTGGAGCTCCGGTCCACCCCAGAGGCCCCAAGATCGGGCGAAGCAAGGCACCCCACCCAATTCCGTTTCTAAGGGCGAGGCAAAGATCGGTTCTTCAAGAGGCGCGGCCAGAGTGTGTTATCTGACCGTCCCTGTGTGGAGGTGGGTGGATAGGTGGGTGG
>NW_011495076.1:1841526-1859211 GCF_000754665.1 Bison bison bison
TCACCCTGGCGCCCGGCTGTGGAACCGAGGAAAGGGATGTCGTATGGGCCCAAGGCAGGTCGCACGCATCTGCAGGGCCTACGCCCTCAGACAGTGAAGGGAAAAATTCTTCGAAGGCCAGAACCCCGCGCACTCCTCAGGCTCAAGGAGGCCTTTGACTGTGGGTGCGCGCCACCACCAGGCTACTGGAACTTGCACTCCCGGGGCCTTCTCGTGTTCCCGTCGCGTGGCGCCACCGAGCCTAAACGCGGAGATCACTTGCGGAGTCCCAGAGTCTCCTCACAGACTGTTCCCTCAGGGCTGCTACCCTCCAGCTCCTTCCCTTGACCACTCGCATGCTTGTACATCCCCCAGGAGCTCGAGGCTGCAGGACCTAAGCACCGCAGGCCTCCTCCTGACCAGAGAAGAACTTGTGCGCTAGAATTAGGTACACAACTCGCAGCGTGATCCCAAGAACAGCAAAGATCTCTTCTGATCTTCTGAGCTAGGAATCCAGATCTGTTCTCTTTCACCCCTTCTCCACCCTCCCTCCTCTTCCACCACACTTGCTCCCGCCCGCCTTTTTAATCTTCCTTTTGGGACATCCTCACCTTCTGTCTCTCAAGGCCTGGCTGCTGACCAGTGTGTTTAACACTTAGATATTTCGTACATCATGAATTTTTGCGTGAATTTTGATTCTTTAAATTACTGCATTAAAATATTTTTTTGTTAGCCTTAAATTTTAGGCTTCATCATAATCTCAGCCGGCTTAGGGATGTTAAGAATTTGATCGAAATTATACTGATAATAAGCAGTAGAGCGGAGGTTCCCACGCAAATCTCTAGTCTCCAAAGCATCCCTTCCCCCGTGGCTATTATCACGCACATGGGACTGACTCAATGGGAACTCCTGCTAGGAGGAGGAAAGCGGGCAGAGGATGGTCCCCTGCTTCAGGATGAAGGTCTTGGCCAGGTGCCCTGGTCCGGCAGTGTGGAGGCATGAGGCTTGCGTGGATAGGGAAGGCAGTAGCCAGACAGGACGACTGAGCCTGCTTCCTGAGCTGTGGTTTCTTAGGTGTTTAAAAACAAACTCAAATGTAAATGAGGCAACTTCCATAGAAGAGCAACCACAACTCTCTTGCAAGCACCTCTCCTCCCGCAAAGCAGCATCAGTTTTGCAGATATCAGATATCAACTAATGAAACTTACAGCGGTTACTGCATTTTGGAAGGTGAGCCAGCCTTCCAGCAACTAAGTGATTGCTGGAGGAGGTTCTGCCTTTGCTTTTCAGGAGCTGGAACCTGCTGTTTGGTGACAACTTGTCCAGGTCCTTAACAAGAGATTTGGGAGCTCAAGGCAGGGAAGACCCAGGCAGGAAGTAGTCCTGCAATGTCTCTGCAGCCTGCTCCCATTGCAAATGTACCCAGAAGCAATTTGATTGAAGCTCATCTTAGTCTCTTCCCTGTGGAGGGCAAAATACACTCAGTAACGACTTGGGGGCCTGTTCTCAAATGTCAGCATGTTCTAGACGACTTGAAGCATGTATTAATGTAAGGGAACAAAGATGTATGTATCTTACAAAAGATAAAGAGTGCAGAGTATTTGTTCATTTATCTGATATTACCTGGTACTTACCCTGGGCTGGGTACTGTGCTTAGTTGGATGAATAAACCACTGATCAGAACCCTAATATTTTTGCCTCATGCAACTCACAGTCTGGTGGGAGACAATAATAATAAGCACATAAAACCACACACAACACACACACACACAATAGAGCTTGTGATAAAGACTTGAGGAAACAGGGAGCAGCGATCATTGCCGATTCAACCTATTTTGGGTTATGGACATTCCTTCCTTCTGGACAAGGCACTGGCTCATGGAGGGGTTGGGATGGTGTTGGATAATTTGCATATGATTCCTGCCTATCAAGGATTCAAAACCTAGTTGGAGATTATAAAAGAGCATCAATGTGAAAGGTATACATTACAGTCTTCTCAACATTGAACTGAAAGATGTAGGGGCATAAAGGCAGACTAAACAACTTTAATTTAAAAAGCTTGCAGAAGAAGGTATAGGGCCTGGCATTAGAAACATTAGAAACACCAGTTTGGAGAAAATGCCTCCATTTTCATATGTGTAAAAAACAAACTACATTAAGTGTGTTGTGAAGATTAATGTCTTCGTGAGGGTAAAGGACTTCACAGATATTAGTATTAGCCAACTCCTGAACTTGGGTGAGGCCCCTTTTCAGTTTAATACATATTTACACATTTGTAGTGGATACAGATTAGATCTGATGGAGAACTGTGTTCAAGAGCCCCAGTTTCCACATTGGAATTGTAAGGAATGTAAGAAACAGCTTTCTCTCTGGGGTCTGTGAAAGTGTCTGGGTCTCATTCAATTTCTGTGGTGTAAGAGAAACCCACAGGTTGCCACTAGGAAGGGGCCAGGTCCCTGGGGATGCTCAGACACTTGGCCTCTCTGTCCTGAATGCCCTCCTTGGAAAGGCTTGGAGGTCCACAGTTGGCCTCTGGACTCCATTTCCTTCCATTAACTCACGTGATTGGAAGGCGTTCTATGTACATTTCAAGCCTGGATGCTAGTTTTTCAATGCATTACAAAGAGCTATTGCCTACTGTTATGTGTTAGTCTCTGCAGTAGGCTTTCCAAGAAATAGGTAATGTTGATAATATCAGTCGCGTAGCATTATCGTGTGCATTTTAAAGTTGCAGAAAACGAGGCTCCGAACGCTGAACGCAAAGTAACTCACTTGATCTGGGCACACGAATAGGTAGTTTCACGGGGAAGAGCAGTTGATCTTGGACTGTGTGAGCCGAGTTTTTCGGCTCCACAATCTTAACCTCTAACCCACATCGAATGCTGTCGCTAACCTGGCTAGTTTCCAGTTCTGGAAACAGAGGCAGTTCCGAAGAAAGGGCTGAATTTTCTCCATCTGTTTGTAAATAGCAGCCCCAGAAACCCGTAAACATCTGCCTGTTTTGTTGTTGGTCCACCTGCTCGAGAACGTTGATCCTCCAAATGTGGGCAGATATAACTCGCTTGCCCGTGGTCCACTCTCCCCGCGCGCAAAGGAGAAGGAGGGCCAAGTAAAGGTCTTAAGTTGTCGCACGTAGACCGCCGAGTCCAGGCGCTTTGTCACTATTTTCTTCTTTTCTGGGATTAATTACCGATTAATCTACAGGTTTCGAGGAGGCGGCGAGGGGGATGGAGGCGGGGCGGCCTTGGGGATCGTGCACAGCTTGACTGGCCTCTGCGTACCCCGCAAGTGTGGGAGGAAGACTTGCTAGCGTTGGAGATTCGAAGCCAGCTTTGTCCTTGGCTAGTCAAATGACCCTGGGCTATCTGGACTACTCTAAGCCTTAGTTTCCCTAGCGCGAAGCGAGAGGCTCGCACAGTGCCCGGCGCCGGCTGAGCACACTGGAAGCCGCGGCCCCAGTAATGCAGATGCGATGGCAGGAAGCCGGCACTCCGCAACCGAGAGGCACAGACTCACCGAGCCCTCGGGCTTGCAAGGCTCACTGTCGCCTCGCGGATTTGCTGGTTCTCTCCTTCCAACCCACCCTCTCCTTTGCGGCTGTCATAGGGTCAGACCTCCACGTTGGAGAGACCACGACAGACCGGAGTGAAGGGGACAACCGCACTGTACGCCCAACTCCACCAAGTTTCATCACTTGGTGACGCTAGAGGTGGATTCAGATTCCTAAAGATGCTTCCTAAAACGACGCCGTAGGGGTCCCTGCGAACGACCGAACGGTGGAGAAGCAGACCCTAACCCACTTCTCTGCTAGCGGTCCTCGGGCCACCCTCCCGCACACGCGGCTCCAACCCAGGACCCGAGGCCCAAGACAGTACCCTCAGCTCCAACCGCCGCAGTCCATGCGGCCGGGACGCAGACATTAAAGTTAGAGCCCCCGCCACTGCCAGTCCCTGCCTAGTCGGCGCGGTGACGGTGGCTCTGGCGGCGGCGGGGGCCTTCCCTTGGCTGCCCCGCCATTTAATCAGGGCTATTATCAGACTGGGCTTGCAGGATGGCGCCGGCCGAGCTTTACCCCCATTAGCGTAGGGCAGGGTGGGGGCTGGGTCCCCAGACCGCCGTCTGTCCCAACGCAGCTGCAGCGCTTCTGGGGCGCTTTGAGAAAGGCCGAGCCGCGGGGTCTGGTGGCGGCTAGCGCTGTCTCAAACCAGTTCTTCTCAAGCTGACAGTTTATTAGACTATTATTTCCTACCTCCCAACTCGACCTTTACTAGCTCTTTGGCGTTCGAGCAAACCACTGAACTTTTTTGAGACTCAGTTTTTCATCTGTAAAATGGATCTGCTTAGATACTTAACTCAAGGTTCTCTTGAAGATAAACTCAGATGATGCATCTAAGATAAACTAAGAAGGTTCAGACCACAAATGGTGTTAATACTATTGTTACACTAGAATTATATCTGTTTTTTTAAAAAAGCATTTCCCACCCCACCCCCGCTGTTTAATTTAAAAAAAAAAAGTGTAGAGGGACCAAAGAAGTCCAAAGATTACTTAAAGACCTGCTGGATTTATTCATGACTTGCTGGGATCTAATTTCTCCTCTGCCACTTGCTCTCCGTGTGACTTTGGGGACTTCACATCTCTTAGTGCCTCTTTGCCTTAGCTGTAAAATGGATGGAATACTACCACCTTCCTTATTAGACTGTTGGGCACATTAAATAAGATGATACATGGGGCTTCCCTGATGGCGCAGATGGTAAAGAGTCCACCTGCAATGCAGGAGACCCAGATTTGATCCCTGGGTGGGAAAGATCCTCTGGAGATGGGAATGGCTACTCACTCTAGTATTCTCACCTGGAGAATCCCATGGACAGAGGAGCCTGGCTGGCTACAGTCCGTGGGGTCGCAAAAAGTTGGACACGACTGACTAACACATGCACGTGTAGAATGCTGAGCACAGAGTAGGGTCTGCTTAAGCATAGGTTATTAGTTATTAGCAAAGTGTTTTTACAAACCACATTCTTTAGGTTTGTTTTTAATCTTCCTACAAGGAAGCAACTGTCCTCTGATGTTAAGGAATATTCATGTTGGGGTTGGGGTGTCAGGTTTAGGGCTGAATGTCAGGTCTGGAAATGCCAGGAAAGAGAATCATACAACTGTGTCTTCTAGCGTCTGAAGTTTCCTCTTTGCATTCCCATCACAATGCCCTATTGACGTGGTCCATTTAAAGGTAAAAGTCCCAACAGCACAATCAGTCACCGTTATTTTCAGATGGCTGCTAAAAAATTAGCACTCTCAGCAACCCCAGTATTCTCGGCAATAGTTTCTAATCAATTAACAAAGCAAGACTAATTATTAAAGTGACCTTCTAAGGAGTGAATGTTTGTGAATATTCTTAAGTGGGATGTGCTGGGCACAGAGCCCAATACTTAAGGACTGTGCTCAGCTTCAGTCAGCACTGATCTCACCTCATCAGTCTCCCCAAAATCCTAGAGGTGCTATTGAATTGACTTTCTTCATCTGACATGAAGTAAACGGCGCATATAATGGTTATTTCAAGAGCTTATATGTGCTTGGCAATATCCTAAGCACTTTACCTGTATTATCTCATTTTCCCCACTTTACAGATGAGGAGACAGTAGAATTTCATGGACAAAGGCGCAGAGAAGTTATTTAACTTACTATAAATCACACAGCTAATGTTGGTGGAGTATAGGTTTAAATTCTTATTTTCCTTTCTCTCATGCCCCCATCTCCCAGCACTTATAGCCCCTTCTCTTTTGCAACTCCAAAAACACTTTAAAACCAATGTATCTGGAAGAAATCAAGCAAACAAAATACCTCAGAAAGTTCTGTGCTTCTAAGGAGGCACCTAGGGATAGAAGCTACCATTCGTGGCAGGATTCTGAAGGCCTTTACTAGACAGGATGACTTCTTGTCAGTCCCTTGTCCTTTGTGCCACAGTACATTCTCCTGGAAGATGATTGAATGCTTCTTATATAACTGCTAGTTATAGTGTATAAGTAACATTTGTGTGTGTGTGAAAGTCGCTTAGTTGTGTCCCACTCTTTGTGACCCCCATGGACTGTAGCTTGCCAGGCTCCTTTGTCCATGGAATTCTCCAGGCCAGAATACTGGAGTGGGTAACTGTTTCCTTCTCCAGGGGATCTTCCCAACCCAGGGGTCAAACCCAGGTATCCCGAATTGCAAGGTGGATTCTTTACTGTCTGAGTCACCAGGAAAGCCCTAACTAACATTTCAAAGTGTGTGGTAAGTGGTTTTATATACATCATTTCATTGTAAAATACATTTCGTAGATTTTATTTGATAGGAAATATTTTCTACATCATAGGGCTTTTGTGATGACCCAATGGATCACATAATTAGGAAGTATTAAAAAATATGATGTTATTATAAATAGCTATACTTGAAAAATTCTTAAAAAAATACTTTTTTGGGACAGTGATCTTTCACTGTGTGGCTCAAAGTCTACCTGAATCCAAAGCACCTAAGAATTTTGTGTATTTCTTTCTTCTACTCAGAGTGACTAGACTCAGGTCCCCTGGTGCCTAATAGAGCACCCCAAGAGACTCCTGAATTCCAGTCTTTTTCATGGCATTACAGTCTTCCTATTGACGACATTTAGCTTTGTATTTGACCAGAGCCACTGAGAAACAAGAAATTCCCAGCACTTCTGAGAAGCCATCTGTGATTAATCAAGATGTCCCACACTGAAACTTACAACTTTCATAATTTCCCACCACACCTTTAACAGGAAAGGGTGGCTTCTTATTCTGATATGTCTGTTGTTTCTGTCAAGGGTAAATACTAGAAAATGCATGACTGACTCTGCACAAGTTGAAAAAAAAAAGAACCACCAGCAATTACTCCCCATCCCAGCCCACCCCACACCACATACAAACGTGTTACTTAGAGGGCTATGAGGTCCTTAGCTTGGATTACTATATAGCAGGGACCGGGACATTGTGGAATGTTTGAAAAGGCCAACGGGGTCAATAAAATTCAGCCTCTCCCATCTTGTGGATGAGGAAATGGAAAATTGAAGCCTAAATCATAAAGTGACACACCCAAAGTCACTGCTGCTGGTCATATCCTTGAACCAGGTTGCTTGACTTCAAATTAATGTTGATTCTCTGACAGGGACTCTGCTTAGGGGCAAGAAAGCCTTCTCATTATCTATCATTGTTTCCTAATTTATGTAGCTACACTCTTTCAGTCAAGACTCACACATATTAGGTTTTGGTGATGCTCATGAAGTCCAAAGGACCCAATCTGAATTCTGCAGCAAGGCTTCATCTGGGCATGAGCACAGAAGAAAACTCAGAGTCCTGCCCTTGGCATCAGGGTTTGACTTCTAGAGCAGTTCCTTGTCATCTGGATTGCATTGTACAGCAGTCATCTTTGGATTTAAGGTTGCCAGGCCTACAGGATTGATTTGCTCATTTTGCTGGGGGTGGTGGGAGGGTGGGAGTAGAAGAGAGGGATTTACATATGACCAGACAAAATGCAAGTATATGAAACACAATTTTAAGAAGGGGGAGGGGCTGAGATAATGTGTACACTGGTTAGGATTCTATGTTGCTCAGTTCAGTTCAGCCTCTCAGTCTTGTCCGACTCTTTGCGACCCCATGGACTGCTAGTGGCAAATTTTTTCAACTTAGTTTAACAATAAAAGGAATTTGTCAGCCTATCTATTTAAATAGGTAAAGTGTGATTCAAAGCACAAAGGAAATCTTTTTCTCATTTCTGCTTCTTGGTGTTGGTGGTAATTTTTCTTAGGCTTTTTTTTTGTTTTGAGATCACAAGATAGCTATCTGCTGGTCTCGTGGCTATGTTCTTCCTTCTCGGTACCTACCTATTAGGAAATAGTCATCAAAGGTGTCCAGAAAATGTCATTTATATCTCATTGGCCCTGGTTTAGGATAATGTGCCTTGAACCCCTCAAACCATGATCCAAAGGATTGGGGTTCACTGATGGGCTTGTTTGGGAGTTTGTAACCCCTGAAGTTTCCGGGTAGTGTAAGTCCTCCCAAACCATGTAACTGAGACCAGAAAAGAGGTGACTTCATTAAGGAAAAATGAGGTTACTATTGGCCAACATGAGCTTGGGAAACCTTGCTAAAGAAAGGTTTTCTTTTTTTTTTTTTTTTCGCTTTTCAGGAAACTTGGGTATGGTTTCCCAAAGGAAGCTTATGAGAACCCAGGTTGCTTCAGATGTTTCCTACTTTTGTACATCTTTCCAACAACAAAAATAAATTTTATCATTTTCAAATGGTTTAAAAAAAATCAAAAGAATAATAGTATTTTGTGACATACGAAAATTATACAAAACTCATATTTCAATGTCCACAAATAACCCGTTTGCAGGGGTTAGCAAACATTTTCTGTAAAGGGCCATATAATAAATATTTAGGCTTGCAGGCCATATGGTCTCTGTTATAATATTTCAACTCTGCCATTGTAAAATAATAGCAGCCATAGGCAATATGTAAACAAACAAATGTGGCTGTGTTCTGATAAAAATTATATTTATGGACACTGAAATTTGAAAGTCATAAAATTGTCACTTGCCACAAAATACTTTTCTTATATTGATATTTTTCAACCATGTTAAAATGTAAAGATCATTCTTGGCTGTGCTGCGCTAAGTTGTTTCAGTTGTGTCCAGTTTTTGTGACCCTATGGATTGTAGCCCGCCAGGCTCCTCTGTCCATGGGATTCTCCAAGAATACTGGAGTGGGCTGCCACGCCCTCTCCTAGGAGATCTTCCTGACCCAGGGATTGAATCCGCGTCTATTAACGTCTCCAGCGTTAGCAGGCAGGTTCTTTACCACTAGTGCCACCTGGGAAAGTGGTATTCTTGGTTATTCAACCACCAAACAGGTGGTTGGTCAGATTTGGCCCATGGGCCATACTTTGCAGGCCCATTTTACTGGCTGCCTTAGACCAGCGGAAGAGCTGAGTAGCTATGACAGAGACCACATGGCCTAGGAAGCTTAAAATATTTACCAGTTCGCCTTGTATTAAAAAACTTTGCCGCTGCTTACTCTAGAGTGATACTTTTCATGCTTCAATTTGCATACAGAGCACTTGGGGATCTTGTTAAAATACAGATTCTGATTGTGCAAGTTTGGGTCAGTCTGCATTTTAGCAAGTTCTGAGATGGCCCACATTTGGAGGATTTTTTCAATCCTTCTTGGGGCCTCCTATAACAGAAAGCTGAGAGGAACTCCTCTCTCACTCAACACCCACTTGTTGAATTCAAATCATTTTTTCAGAAGGCTAGGGATCTGCATATTACATAAACAGATTCTAACTCTGTGGTTCTTTTTGAGAAGGATTAATGTAGATGCTTTAATGAAAATTCAGTAACAAATTCACCGAGGACAGGATTAGCCTAACAATTGACTTGAGAGCTGGTGAGATTTTGGTGACATTTGTTCAGCCAAGGATTAATACTATATTTTAAAATTTTTATTTATTATAGCATGCAGATCATTTATTTGTTGGTTAGTCTCCAAGGAATGAATGCTGCTTATACTATCTTGATTTCCTGTGGAGACAGTGATTTAGGTATACTGATTGCTGGTTGACTGGCACATATACCACATTTCCCCCATTTTAGTTATACGTTTATGATCTGCCATATCTGCTAATGTACATGCATGTGCATGCTCAGTTGTGTCCAGCTCTTTGCAACTCCATGGACTGTAGCCTGCCAGGGTCCTCTGTCCATGGAATTTTCCAGGCAAGAATACTGGAGCAGGTTGCCATTTCCTTTTCCAGGGAGTCTTACTGACCCAGGGATTGAACACACTTCTCCTGCATCTCCTGAATTGGCAGGCAGATTCTTTACCACCGCACCACCTAGGAAGCCCCAATTAATGTACAGATAAGTTTAAAGAGTAAGGCTTGGGTTTTTATCTGTTCTTTATGTAGTAGCAAGGTAAAGTTTCAGTAAAACCCCATCGAATCCTTTCTTTGTTGACTTTCTCCTTCTTTCTTCCCTCCATTCTTTCCTTTTCTTGATAGCCATCATCTTCATTTTTTTATTTCCAACTTTAGTAAACATCTCAAGCATTAACAATTGAAAAACATTCAGCTTTTATATTAGAGCTAAGAAAAAAGGGGGATAATGGAGAATCTTTACCAGACATGGGATTTGGGGCTTTCAGAATGTGAGGACAACTAGGAGCAGCCAACCTGAGAGCCCTGAAGGGTGGAGACTGAGCAGCTATGGAAGTAGAACACTCTCACCCCTAACTGAGTGGGGAATCTGTGTTGTGATGTGTGATGTGTCAGACACTGTTCAAACAGCATTCATGACACTGTGGTCACATGAGTGGAAAAGCACTGTTCGTTTTCTTCCTTTTATACTTGCTAATGACCCAAAGTCAGCTTCCTAATTCAATCTGTGCACTTGGTCATATAAGCCAGGCCTGTCAGTACTGTCTGCTTCTTGTGGGAGCTTGATAGGAGATGGGGGGATGGAGAGAAGGGTGGAAGTAAATGTTCCATTTAAAGCCTGGGGGGAAGTGTTGGGTGGGTTGCAGAACTATTAATCTATTATTAAGTTTTATTTGCTTTATATTGGATCCCGATGGGTATTTTATTTTTATTTAAATTAGTGGAATTTCTTAGGAAAAGAAAAAACCGAGTAGGTGAAACTTAATAATGATAATTTTTAGAAAGGCTATCTTGAAAGTTGTTAAATGGTTAGGCTTATTTAACTAAGTCATGTTGATAGAGAAAAGCAAACTTCTCCTACTAAAAATAAAAACAAATGAACTTATCAGAATTGTGTAGAGAGAGCTTTCTATTCCTGACTTGATTCTACCATAATGCAGAATGATTAACCTTCTAGCTTAAAAGGCTGCAGAGTAAAAGAAACCTGAAAATGAAAATCCCCTTAGACCTCTTAGAATAAATTATGTGGATTTGCTAAGTACACAGACTGGCCCTCTTAAAAGGGAGATAACCACTTTAACTATTGCTTTGGAAACAGAATCCATAAGACCAATTACGAGTCTTATTTTACATTAGTGATTTTACACCAGTAAAAATAACCACCTTGGGTCCTTCACAAGGTGTTGTTTTAAAACAAAACCCAAATGAATTTGGAATCTGTTTACATTTCAAAGATAAAACAGCAAAGTATAGTAAAGAGCCTGCCAGACCAGGAGTCAGAAAACTGCGTTCTCTGCACTCCTTCTGAGTAACCCCAGCCTGCTGTGAACCTCAGTTTTTCATCTATGAAAGGTAGAGAAAAACATCTGTCCTGCATTCTTCATGGTATTTTTTTTTCTATTAGTTGATTGTGGTACTTTTGTGAGGCACATTTGAAATTAGAAGAATATGAAATTTCCCTTTGAAAATTATGAATTTTAGCAAAAGATATTTTGGAAGGTTGGAATTGATTTATCGAGATGTAAAAGCATTTACCTAAGATAAAACTACATTCCATTTTCCTCTTTCCTCTCCTAACCTCAGCTTTCTTAAAGTAAAAATTATATATAAAATATCAGGAAGGGAAGGAAACTGGTCTTTTAAAAAATTTTTTTGTTCTTTTTTGGCTATGTTGCATGGCTTGCAGGATCTTACTTCCCTGACGCACTCTCTTGGCAGTGAAAGTGTGGAGTCCTAACCACTGGACCGCCAGGGAATTCCCTTGGTTTTTCTTTATGCTGATCACAGGTTCTGTGGTAGGCAGCCTCCATGATGGCCCCCCGTGAATCCACGTTTTGGCATCACATCCTTGAGTGGTCCACTCCTATATTGTTCCAAGGTTAGTCTGTGTGAGTGGTGGTGCATCACTCCCAAGATGAGGTCATAGAATGCTGAAGGTTTCCTGTCCCTGTTTCTCTATCTGTCTCTCTGAGCTGTCTCTGTGTGCGGAACAAGCTGCCATGTTCTGAGCAGCCCAATACAGAGTCCCATGTGCCTAGGAACTGAAGTCTCCTGCCAACAACCAAGGTTAGAAGCAGATCCTCCAATCCACATCAAGTTTCTTGATGATTCAGTCTTGCCCAGCAGCTTGACTGCAGCCCCATGAGAAATCTTGACTTAGAATCACCCAGGCAATCTGCTCCCATATCCCCTGCCCTTGGACACAGTCTGAAGTAATAAACATTTGTTATTTTAAGATGTTAAGTTTGGGGGTAATTTGTTAGGCAGCAATAAATAACTGATACAGGTTTTAACAGGAAGAGAAAATGTCAGACATGCAGCTGATGAATTCTTTTAACTAGAGAATTTAACCAAGAAAGCCTGTTGGGTACACATTTCCTTACTCATCAGTTTAGCTCTGATAAGGATTTGAGAGGCAAAATGTCAAGATATAGTAATTTAATCAAATAAAGTGTGTTTTGACGTTGATGCTGCCCTTGACAAATCATAGCAGACACTTGAGACAATTGTGCAGCATGGGGAGAAAAGGAATTGACTGAGACCAAGGTGACTTAGTCAGGCTCTAGTTAGGAAAACAGTCCATGCCAGGGAGCTCAGTAGAGGGAATTTGAGATGGGGATCCAGGTGCAGAGATTGAGAAGGCTAGCAGAAAATGGAGAGGAAACTTGGATTAGCAATAACAAGAAATTGCTGCTGCCCCTGTGACTGGAGAAACTCGGAGCTGTCATGTGCCAGGGACTGGAATGACAGTGCAGGCTACTCAGCCAAAGTTGAAACCATAGAGAAGAAGCAACACTGATAGAAATGCTGTCCTAATACAGAGAGATAGAGAGAAGCACTGTGGCCCTACTCCCTTGGCAGGGCTTCATCACCCACCAGCCCCACAACTGGTGGCCTAACTAGAATCCATTTAGAAAGAGAACCTTGGAAATACAGTTTGCCAGAGTTGTCCCCCTTGTGAAACAGAGCAGGGAAGGTGTGAAGAATGGATCTGAGAGCAAACAGGCATATGGCTGGCACAATCCACCATTTCAGCTAATCAACAGCTGTTCCATATTCCCACCCATTTTTATTTCCCAGACACTATCAACCACATGCCTCTATCATTCACACAAATAAACACTCTTATTCTCCTTAGAAGCGGAGACACAAAGTCTTATCAGTCATTTCAGAGTCTACTTCTACCCATTCAAGGTATAGAATCACCAGGTGATACAATTCTCTCTTTTAGGATCAGATGTGACTCCTATGGTCTAGTGATTTATAAGTAATTTCCTACACAAACAATAGAGGAGGAGAAGGAAAAGAAATTATTGTCTGTGTATGCGTGCTTGCTAAATTGCTTCAGTAGTGTCTGACTCTTTGCTATCCCATGGACTGTACTCCACCAAGCTCCTCTGTCCATGGGATTCTGCAGGCAAGAATACTAGAGTGGGTTGCCATGCACTTCTCCAGGGGATCTTTCTGAACCAGGGATTGAGCCTGGGTCTCCCACATTGCAGACAGATTCTTTATTGTCTGAACCACCTGGGAAGCCCAATGTTTCTGTATATATTATATCATATCATGCATGTGTGCTAAGTTGCTTTGGTTGTGTCCAACTCTTTGTGACCCCATGGACTGTATCCTGCCAGGCTCTTCTGCCCATGGAATTTTCCAGGCAAGAATACTGGAGCAGGTTGCCATGCCCTCCTCATTATGTCATATCACATTATATTAAATTATAATGTCTTATAGACATACAGAATTACAAAATATGCATCATTACTATAGTCCTCATTTCTATAACTGATTAGTAGGCCAAGTTAATGTTGATGTTGATCACTTTCTTTTTTTACCATACATTTCATGTTCCCTTTGTCCCCAGCTTGCATCGCAGTTAGAGATTTTTATTTGGTGAGAAGAACCAAAATTTCATTCTTGAATTTTCTGTGGTCATAGTGCTATTGCCTTTATTGAATTGCTGTAGTTTTCTATTAAACTTATACAGAGGCGATAAGAGGTATCCCAGTGAGTTTTGGTTCTAGAGAGTTCTCCACACTCCCATTATGTAGCAGCAACCTAATTCCTCCTTTGTAATTAAGATCCAATGTCTCCACTGGCATTGTACCCCTTTTTCGTCCTGTTGGGTTGGTGCCATGAAGAAGACAGATTCAGAGCCAAATTTAGTAGAATCATTGCACTGTCTCTTAGTGAAAGCATTTATCTTCTGCTGCTGCTGCTGCTGCTGCTGCTAAGTCGCTTCAGTTGTGTCCGACTCTGTGCAACCCCAAAGACAGCAGCCCACCAGGCTCCCCCATCCCTGGGATTCTCCAGGCAAGAACACTGGAGTGGGTTGCCATTGCCTTCTCCAATGCATGAAAGTGAAAAGTGAAAGTGAAATCGCTCAGTCATGTCTGACTCTTAGCGACCCCATGGACTGCAGCCTACCAGGCTCCTCCATACATGAGATCTTCCAGGCAAGAGTACTGGAGTAGGTTGCCATTGCCTTCTCCGATTTATCTCCTAGGAACCTCTAAAGAATCATAGCCCAAGGTCTTGGGGCTAGAAAGCTAATACTCTTTCAGATCAGATCAGATCATATCAGTCGATCACTCGTGTCCGACTTTTTGCGACCCCATGAATCGCTGCACGCCAGGCCTCCCTGTCCATCACCAACTCCCGGAGTTCACTCAGACTTACGTCCATCGAGTCAGTGATGCCATCCAGCCATCTCATCCTCTGTCGTCCCCTTCTCCTCCTGCCCCCAATCCCTCCCAGCATCAGAGTCTTTTCCAATGAGTCAACTGTGCGCATAAGGTGGCCAAAGTACTGGAGTTTCAGCTTTAGCATCATTCCTTCCAAAGAAATCCCAGGGCTGATCTCCTTCAGAATGGACTGGTTGGATCTCCTTGCAGTCCAAGAGTCATTAAGTGTAGAGGGCTCACTGCTTGATATCGCCTCCTTCCATTCTTTAATATCTAGACCACTGTATTATGGCTATTGGAGAGAAAGCACCACATTGGTTGTGGTTCAGAGTGTATATTATCCTAAAGGACAGCATCTCAGGTAGGTAGAATAATGCCACACTCCCCCCCTGCCCACCCCCCAAGAATATGTACATATGTACCTTAATCTCTGAAATCTGTGGCTATGTCAGCCTACAAAGCAAAAAAAAACTAACATTACCGATAGAATTAGAGTTCATCTTAAGATAGGAAGAGTAGCTTGAATTATCCAGATGGGCCCAGTGTAATCAAAAATATGCTTAAAAGTAGAAGAGAGACAGATGAGAAACAGAGGAGCAGATGTGATGATAGAAGCAAGGTCAGAGTAGTGAGATATGACATGGACTCAACTCTCCTTTAATTGCTTTGAAGATGGAGGAAGGGAACCATGAGCCAACACATGCAGATAGACTCTAAAAGCTGAGAAAAGCCCAGGAAATCCTGGACTCCTGGATTCTACTTAGAGCTTACAGAAAATAACGCAGCTCTACCAAAGACTTAACATGAGTGGGACCTGTACTACAGGAATACAAGAGGATAAAATTGCATTGCTTAAGCCACTAAGTTTGTGGTGGTTTTTTAACTGTGGAAACAAAAAACCAATATAGTACCTCAGTCTCTCAGGGTGTTTATCCCTCAGTGCTATATAAATTTGCAGTAAGCCATTCTACTATCAGGCCAGATGCTTATGAATGATGGCCTTTATCATGAGATCAGTAAGTTCTATGAGAGTGATTTCATTGCTGGATTTTTCTCACCGTAAAATGAGTTCCTTGGTTAGAAATGTAATGGTGAATTAATCCCACAGGTGGTGGTGTTGGCAGGGACACTAGCAGAGAATATAAATCCAGAAAGTATCCAAATCAATGGGATAAGGTTAAGCCCATGGTTACTCTCTCCTTGTACCACCATGGCTGTTTGGTACATGGACCCCTGGCAGTTTTGCATATGGGTCCACTGAGCAAGCAAGCACTGGAGTAACTGAGGAAAGAAGATAAATTTCATCCACTGAATAGGTCATCTTTTCCACCTGAATATCAAGCATCTTCTCTGTGGTAGATGCCCTTTGAAGAGTATTCACATGGGACTCAATTATCTTCATACTCTATAGCCATTCTAGGTAATTCAGCGGCCTGAATTATCCTGAAAGTATACGATACTTTCTTGTAGTCAACCTCATTCTTTCCAAGCCTTTGATCACCTGGGCAAGTTAAACCATGAATCTTGTCTATGAATAAGAGTAGATCCATACCTTAGGACATCTCTCCTTCCAGGCAGACTAGACAACCAGATGTACTACTTGAAGATTTTTTGCACTGAAAGTTCCCTTTTCCCATGCCTATAAGGCCACCCTAGACTGTAACTTTTAGTGTGGCAGCTGGCATTCCCTGTTAGAACCAGCTTGTCGTGCATATTTATTTGTAAACCAGGCCCAAGTGTTTACTTCCTTCAACAAGGAGTTGGGACTCCTCATGAGTTCCATAGAATTGGACTGAGGGAAGTGGTGGTGCATTGAAGGAAATGTCCAGATAGTCTAAGAGTCAACTACCTGTTCAAGCATTTTACTTGAGCCTTCCAGGCCTGCTCAAGCGCAAACTTATATATGCCATTCCCCCTTGATAATGGGTTATTTTCTTGTCCACCCTAACTTGTGGCTTGCTGGCTCAGATAACACTGCAGTTTAATGCGTGGCTCTATAGTATTAAGTGTTCAATCTCTTTCAGGGCCAGTAGTAAGTAAGAGGCTATTCTCAAAAGGAAAAGTTCAGCAGTGTGGAACATAGGCTAGGTTCCAGAGTTTAGGGGTCTGTGTAAGATCTTCTTCTTGTGGCTTACCACAGAGCCCACACAGCATCATTCTTTGTAACAGGTACTTCTGGCACTAACATGTCTGTGAGGTCAGAAGATCTGAGTCACAGAGAAACTTGTATCATACCTTGGAGAAAATAAAGAGCCTCTGAAAAGTATTGATAACAATCTCATAGGTAACTCAGTAAAAGACTTGAAGCAGGAAATTTCGATGAGGAGTCTATTGTCTTCAAAATGTAAGAGGCTCAGCAAGCATTGTACCACCAAAGTGAGAATCAAGTCATTTTTCATTTTGATCAAAATGTTCCACTTGTCTTTCACCAGTGTGTTCCTGAACATCTAAAAATGTTTTTGAGTGACAGGTCCATGATTTTTTATGGGATTATCTTCTGCTTGCTAGACTGTATGTATCTTACTAAGGCATACAAAAAAGATCTTCACCACCCAGATAATCACAATGGTGTGATTGCTCACCTGGAGCCAGACATCCTGGAATGCAAAGTCAAATGGGCCTTAGGAAACATCACTTACGAACAAAGCTAGTGGAGGTGATGGAATTCCAGTTGAGCTATTTCAAATCCTGAAAGATGATGCTGTGAAACTGCTGCACTCAGTATGCCAGCAAGTTTGGAAAACTCAGCAGTGGCCACAGGACTGGAAAAGTTCAGTTTTCATTCCAATCCCAAAGAAAGGCAATGCCAAAGAATTCTCAAACTACCACACAATTGCACTCAACTCACAAGCTAGCAAAGTAATGCTCAAAATTCTCCAAGCCAGGCTTCAACAATATGTGAACCATGAACTTCCAGATGTTCAAGCTGGTTTTAGAAAAGGCAGAGGAACCAGAGATCAAATTGCCAACATCTGCTGGATCATCGAAAAAGCAAGAGAGTTCCAGAAAAACATCTATTTCTGCTTTATTGACTATGCCAAAGCCTTTGACTGTGTGGACCACAACAAACTGTGGAAAATTCTGAAAGAGATGGGA
>NW_011495076.1:1859715-1864111 GCF_000754665.1 Bison bison bison
TAAAGAAAGCTGAGCTCCGAAGAATTGATGCTTTCGAACTGTGGTTTTGGAGAAGACTCTTGAGAGTCCCTTGGACTGCAAGGAGATCCAACCAGTCCACCCTAAAGGAAATCAGTTCTGAATATTCATTGGAAGGACTGATGTTGAAGCTGAAACTCCAATACTTTGGCTACCTGATGCAAAGAGCTGACTAACTGGAAAAGACCCTGATTCTGGGAAAGATTGAAGGCAGGAGGAGAAGGGGATGACATAGGATGAAATGGTTGGATGGCATTACCAACTCAATGGACATGAATTTGAGTAAACTCCAGGAGTTGGTGATGGACAGGGAGGCCTGGTATGCTGTCTGGGATGGCAAAGAGTTGGACATGACTGAGCAACTGAACTGACTGATCTGACTGAAGGCATCTAAGATACTTGCTCTTACTGCTTACCAGGTCCAGTCACCATGATATTATTAATGTGGTGGGCCCAGCATGATGGTCTTGGAAGGTTTGATCAGAGACTCGATGGATGATATTATGACAAAGAGCAGGAGAGCTGACAGAGCCCTGAAGTGAGACAGTGAAGGTATACCACTGTTCTTACAAGCTACTGTTTTGATTGTGTGTATGCTCAGTTGTGTCTGACTTTTTGTGGCCCCATGGACTATAGCCTGCCAGGCTCCTTTGTCCATAGAATTTTCTGGGCAAGATTACTAGAGTAGGGTGCCATTTCCTTCTTAAGGGGATCTTCCTTACCTAGGGACTGAACCCACATCTCTTGTGTTTCCTTCAATGGTAGGTGGGTTCTTTACAGCTGAGTCACCAGGGAAGCTCATCTGTTAATTGACACAGAAAGAAAAGCATTTGCCATATCATGAGTTGCCTAAGTACCAGGTGCTCTGTTAAATTTTTTCAGTAAATATACATACATCTGAAACACCAATTACAATTGATACACAAGTTTATTAATTTAACACTAATTTCTATCCTCCAAATGGAGTCATTCTCTACCTGACTTTTGCCCAGGTCAAAAACAGATGGGTTAAATTGGATAAGAATAGGAGTCATCACCTCTGAATCTTTCAAGTCTTTTGATGCTACCATGAACCTCTGCAATTCTTCCAGATGCATTGTGTATTTTTTGGTTTATTGTTTTGATTGAAAGGGATAATTCCAGGGTCTTCAACTTGGTGGTTCCTGCCAAAGTAGCCCTTACATCAAGTCAGGGAGCCAATGAAGATATTTTTTCCATTCTCTCATAGTATGTCTTTTCCAACTATGTTCTCTCTGAGAAAATAGCTGCATGGATAGGGAAGTAGGCCCATTCTAGGACGGACCAGGACCCAAACTCCATTTATCATCTTAGACCTCCATAAACCTCCCAGTGTATCTAATGGATCACAGTGAAATGTGTCTAATAACTTCTGTGTCTAATAACTTTGTCTAATAACAAAGCCAGTGTCTAATAACTTCTGAAGTATTGGTATTAATGGCTTTTTTTTCTTTTACTGGTGCATTGTGGGGATGTGAGCAGGTAGTTAAAGAAAATACTGTCAGACCATGTTCATGTTATAAAGTTTTATGGAATTCCTTTCACTTTCTGGTAGATTTTAGTAAATAATCAAAGGAAATGTTGTGTATAACTCTTCAGATTATTTATCTTCTTTATCTGTGCCCCTTTTCTTGTACCATAAAATTATAAGTTCATAAATGTTCTGGTGCCTAAAGACATTAATATGCGTTTTTGTATCCTAACTATAAATAAATCAGAAATAATGTATTTTGGCAACCTACTTAGTTGAAAACTGTGATGATCAGAAAGAAAATAAATCTGAATGAAGAAAGCACTGGCTAAAAAAATATGGTCATAGACCACTTTGGGGAAGATGTGGAGAAAGATTTACAATGTACACTTATGGCAATGGAACCTGCTTTTAGCTCAAATTAAGGACTCTGGGTCTGCCCAGTGGCTTAAGTTTGGAAACTAGATGAAAGGTCTTTCTTTACTTCATGTTATGGCAAACACAAGTCTGAGTTATGCTCACTAAACCTACAAGTTTTCTGATGATGTAAATCAAGTAATATTTTGCCAGGCAGTCTATTTCTTTCCTAGAAGCACCATGATCAATTAACCAATATCATTAATTCTTATGTGTTTAAACACTCCAGTTGCCATTCAGACATGCTATCATGATGGCACCCACCTTGCTGCCACTTGGTCACTACTTGTCTGAAATCCCATCATTCCCACTGAAATCAGCATGCCTATTTCAGTGATAATATCTTCCACTACCACTGGATTCCTGCCTCCCAATCATTTTTTAAATTCCATAGTAGACTATATCCTGACACCTCCTAGGTATGCAGGGGTAGGTTGTCCATAATAAATTCACTGTGATATATTCATCTTAGTAAGCTTTCAGATTCCTTCTCCCACATTATACAAAAAGTTCCAGCATCCTGATCTCATTGAATGTAAATCATTAGTCTATAGGTTCAGTTACCCAAACAAGCAAAATGTTAGAGTCATTTGCAGCCAGGCAAGCTAGCATATTAAATTCAGAAGGTTGGATAAGTGTACCCATATTCGTAAATTAACGTATCCTATATTAGTCTAATAATTATTGATATCCACACTGGTGCCCAGGTTCTAACTAATATAAGTTATCAATAAATTGAAAATGTTCAGTATATAAGCTATATCTTTCCAGACAGACTTTACAGTTCTCCTCTTGAGGTGTGCTGGGATCTGAGCTTTTCTCTAGATCTGGAGGTCATGAGAGAAATGGGGAATGGTTTTGCAAAGAAAAAGTATCCTCTGGGAAGCAACTTCAAACAGGGAAAATATGATCTTAACCTTCATGTAAGAGATTCGCTGATGCTACATATTCAACTTTCAGTAACCCAGCACAATTCAGTTCAAATCTGGTCATTAGCTATATGTGCCCTGAGGCTATAAGAAATTTAATATTTTGAGGCTGCTATAGCATATCTGATTCTCAGGAATGCCTTGAGTTGAGAGTTAAATCACTGAGCTTATAATTTTATTTCCGTTAGTTTCCCAGCACTATTAGAAATATCCAGCCCATTTCATGAGTTTTTCTTTATTTATGAATACTGTAATGATCGGATGATGCAGCTATTTGATCTCTTAAAGCCTTTCTTCAAACAGCAGTTTATCCTAGGCAACCACATGTAATAACTGAAGTAATCTTGATGTCATTGTATGTTACATATCATCAGTACTCATTCCCCACAAGCAATGGGTCTTCCTGAACAGTGCAAACACTTCCTAACTATTTAACTCCATCAATCCCCTTCAAACCTTTTATGGAATTGTTAGCATATTTTTTACTTTACATATTCTATGAACTCCACAGGCACAATTATTGTTATTATCTTAAACAATATTTTAAAAATTTACCCATGCATTTTTAGCTTTTCCCAGCACTTTCATTCTTTTTTTATTGACAATTAAAAAAAAATTAACTGGAGTATAGTTGATTTCCAATGCTATGTTAGTTTCTGCTGTACAGCAAAGTGAATCAGTTATACATATACATACATCCACTCTTTTTTAGATTCTTTGCCCATATAGGTCCTTACAGAGTATTGAGTAGAGCTCCCTGTGCTCTACTGGGCTATATAGTAGCCCCTTATTATCTATTTTGTATATAGTAGTATGTATGTATATGTCGATCCCAGTCTCCCAATTTATCCCTCCCCCTTTATAACCGTAAATAGAGTCACATCTGTGACTCTATTTCTGTTTTGTAAATAAGTTCATTTATACCATTTTTTGATTCCACATATAAGTGATAGCATGTGATATTTGTCTTTCTCTGTCTGACTTACTTCACTCAGTATGGTACTCTCTAGGTTGATCCATGTTCCTGCAAATGGCATTATTTCCTTCTTCCCTTTTTTTTTTTAAAAATTTTATTTTATTTTTAAACTTTACAATATTGTATTAGTTTTGCCAAATATCAAAATGAATCCACCATAGGTATACATGTGTTCACCATCCTGAACCCTCCTCCCTCCTCCCTCCCCATACCATCCCTCTGGGTCATCCCAGTGCACCAGCCCCAAGCACCCAGTATCATGCATCAAACCTGGACTGGCGACTCATTTCATACATGATATTATACATGTTTCAATGCCATTCTCCCATATCTTCCCACCCTCTCCCTCTCCAACAGAGTCCATAAGACTGTTCTATACATCAGTGTCTCTTTTGCTGTCTCGTACACAGGGTTATTGTTACCATCTTTCTAAATTCCATATATATGCGTTAGTATACTGTATTGGTGTTTTTCTTTCTGGCTTACTTCACTCTGTATAATAGGCTCCAGTTTCATCCACCTCATCAGAACTGATTCAAATGTATTCTTTTTAATGGCTGAGTAATA
>NW_011495076.1:1864495-1880578 GCF_000754665.1 Bison bison bison
CTGATAATGAGTAATGTTGAGCATCTTTTCATGTGTTTGTTAGCCATCTGTATGTCTTCTTTGGAGAAATGTCTATTTAGTTCTTTGGCCCATTTTTTGATTGGGTCATTTATTTTTCTGGAGTTGAGCTGTAGGAGTTGCTTGTATACTTTTGAGATTAGTTGTTTGTCAGTTGCTTCATTTGCTATTATTTTCTCCCATTCTGAAGGCTGCCTTTTCACCTTGCTAATAGTTTCCTTTGATGTGCAGAAGCTTTTAAGTTGGAAATAAAAGCAAAAACAAACAAATGGGACCTAATTAAACTTAAAAGCTTCTGCACATCAAAGGAAACTATTTCATTCTTTCTTATAGCTAAGTAATACTCTATTGCATATATGTACCACATCTTCTTTATCCATTCCTCTGTCAATGGGCATCCATGCTTTCATTCTTTCCTTGAAGTTCTATATTTTCATCAGAGATTACTGTCTTTTAGTCTGAAGAATTTGTTTTGACATTTTTTTTTTACAGCTGAGGTAATTAATTTTCTTAATTATTTGTAACAAATGTACCATACTAATATAGATGTAAATAACAGAGGAAAACTTTCAGACTTTGGCAGGTCTATTCAGTCTACCATTTACTGAAAATACTGGGCAGAGCTATGGAAAAGCTTCAACGTATATGATCTCTATTCCTTTGTAGTATGATTAAGTTTTATCTAGGTGTAGCAATTTCCTCTTCTTTCTTCCTTGGGCAAAGGTAGAGTGAGGGTCTCCAGTTGTTGGGGCTGCAGAGCTGGCTCAACAGAGGCTCTGTCTTCTGGGGCACACAGGTGAATTTTGCACGAGAGGAAAATGGTCACAGCAAGTACTATGTATAAGAGACATGGAGGAGGTGACATGGGAATGTTGCCTGGAAAGGCTTCCTAGAGAAGACTTTGAAGGATGGCTGTGTGTGTGTGTGTGTTAGTCATTCAGTCATGTCCGACTCTGTGACCCCATGGACTGTAGCCCGCCAGGCTTCTCTGTCCGTGGAATTCTCCAGGCAAGAATACTGGAGTGGGTTGACAGATGGTTAGGAGTTCATAACCCAGCTAACTAACAAAGCCAGGTAGAATTAATGAAGCAGGAGTTTCTTTCTTAGATTGTGTTGGGAAAATGCAGAGGCCAGAGGAAGTGGTGCTTAGGTTCCACCTCACATACTACTAGACACACCATCCACATCTTTGCGTAACAATTAAAGGAAAAAATAAAAGCACACTTGTGTGCATGTGGCTACAGTAGAGAATCATTTTACACATATGGGCATGAACTCCAAACAGGAAAATAAATGACTTTCAAATCACGTTAATAGTCATGTGGTTGCAATGTGCTTGAGCCAGGAGCTGCCTGCAGAGAGAGATGTGACTTGCCCCAGAAGCTAACACTTGAGTAAGATGCAGATGCACAGTAGAAAACCAGGCCAGCCCACTGTGAGAAGCCAGGCAGTAGCAAGATATCATACCCAGTCGGGGCCTGTCTTCTTCAAGGTCTGGCTCCTAATGACCTCTCAAAATAGGCTAGCCATTTCTGTGATGCCTGGAGAAAGGTGCTATGTGGACGTCTTTTCTAATCTTTTCTGATGACAGGCCTGGTGACCTTCAGTGGCACACAAACTTTTTGACAGAAAAAAAAAAAGTATAAAGTGCAGAAGCCTAAACAATGCAGTTCCCAGGATTAGCAGACCATGTCCAGCCTTCACCTTGAATTCTTCATCTTGCTCAGTTTCCCATTAACATGAGACAAGGTATTAAAAAGGTCGGGGTTTTCAACCAGACCAGGGTGCTTGGTTTTCTTTATGGGTCTATCTTTGCAGCACAATTAAAAGCCTCACTTTAAAAATTTATTTACAGCTCAAGAGGCCAAAAAGAAATCTAAAAGTGATGTTCAGGGAAATATTCTGTGGCCTGGAGAGGGGTGCTCATGGTATTAATGTGAAACTACCTGTACCCATTCTCCTTTCAATAGCATGTCAGGGCACAAAGCCTCCCTTATGAGATCTGACAAGCGTATGTTCTAGAGGAAGCAGAGGGGAAGCTCTCCGTTCATATGACTAATTAGACGGACTTCATGCTGGGTTGCTCTTTTTTGATGCGGGTCCTGGTCCTAATTGTCAGTTTGCTCCTCAGAAAGTAAGGTTGAGTTCAAATGCTTATGTGCCCTGTTTTCTTTTAGCATTCCTGACCTGAAACTGATGCGGGGTGACAGGGAACAGACGGGAAAGAGACTTCTCATTGCATTCAGAGTAAACCTTTTCAAGTTCCCCACTTGGAAGACTGGACCACTAGCAGCAGATTTTACAGGCTATGTTTATCAATTAACATGGCTCACACCAGCTGGGAGTTCTGTTTAGGCGCGCGAGCCTCTGTGATGGGCAGCTCAGCCCAAGTGAAGAGACCAGAGGTGCTTATTGGTCATGTCTGCTTGGATAGCTATCCAACGGCCAAGGCAGTTACTGGCACAGACATGGCAATATGTTTAGGGATAATATTGGGAAATGAAGTATGACGGGTTGATTGTAAGAATGGCTGCAATTCTTTACCCCTCCCTATAGCCATACCCTTTGCAGTGTTCCTCCTTTCAAAGATTGGGGTCTATTGCCCCACCTTTAAATCTGGGCTGGCCTTTTGATTTGCATTGCCCAATTGAGTGAGGTAGAAGTGAGTTTATATCAGCATCAGGCCAGATCTGGAGAGGCCTGAGCCCTGATGCTCTATCTCTTGAGACAATGTTTTGTGCACTAGTGAAAGACTGAGAGATCATATGAAGCAGAGCTGAAGCATCCCAACTGGGGACATCCTAGATCATTCTACACCCAGCTGACCCACTACCTGACTGAAGCATAATCAAGCCCAGTGAGATCAACCCAGCTTGACTCAGGCCATAATCATAAGTACCACACAGACAAACTACGTAGACTTAAGAGCAAAATTAAATGCTTATTGTTTTCAGTGATTTAACTTTGAGGTGTGTTTTAGTTCAAGGCCTCTGGGAAGCAGATACCAAGCTGGAATTACAGGTACAAAGGATTTACTGGATTAAATCCTATTGGAAAGATAAAGAGGAGAGACCGAGAAGTTGAGAGCCTTCAGACTGAGACACAGGTCTGACCACTGTGGAAGACAGAGGGAAGGAAAGATTGAGTAGTTAAGAGCTTCAGGCTGCAGAACAGGGCTAGAAAAATTCTGGCTGGCCTGACCACAAGTTCTTCAGCCAAAGGAACCCCATGTAAAAGGAATCCCATGTTTGGCAGGAGTGGGTCTGTATTATCATGCCCCCTATGTTCAGTCACCGGAAGTGTGAATCATACCCTTACTGACTCGGGGATGGATCCAGGAGGGCAGCAGTTGGGCCATTAATCAGTTATACTCCCCACAGCAGGAAATACAAATGGCTTAAGTTGGTTTGTTACCCAACATTATTGAGGCAACAGATACACTCATCAGTTCAGTTCAGTCACTCAGTTGTGTCCTACTCTTTGCAACCCCATGGACTGCAGTATGCCAAGCTTCCCTGTCCATCACCAACTCCTGGAGCTTGCCTAAACTCATGTCCATCGAGTCAGTGATGCCATCCAACCATCTCATCCTCTGTTGTCCCCTTTTCCTCCTGCCTCCAATCTTTCCCAGCCTCAGGTCTTTCCTAATGAGTTGGCCCTTCATATCAGGTGGCCAAAATATTGGAGCTTCAGCATCAGCATCAGTCCTTCCAATGAATACATTCATACACAGGACAAATAGGTTACTGTTCCTCTAGAGACTTTTGTTTTGTTGTGAGCTTAGCCTGTCTTCACCCTATCATGTCTCTGTAACTAAAATGAGAGGAGAATCTTTTCATTGAATAACATCAAAATGTTTAAAGGTTTTGGCTAACTGTAGCTTCTAGACCAAGAATGTCCTATTAAAAATGCAACAGACTCAACACTCCATTCCTCTAGAAGGCATTATTTTGTTCATTATTTTGCCCAGGAAGGTGTCACATAGTGTCCACCATGGCAGGCCAGGAGGAAACAGACCTTGCTTAAAAGGCCTTTAATTACCTAGATTTGAAATTGGCTTCAACTTGTGAGATAAAATTTGTGGAATATTGTTGTTGATGACAAATCCTTTATATATCTGTATGGCCTAGATTAGCATGCCTCATTGTTAATTGTTTTTATAAAAGCAGTTTAATTACTAAGCATTTGTAATCACAATTATTAATTTGTGTTTTATAGATATCTGGGAAGAAGATACAACCTCAAATTCAATTAACAATTATGGAGCTCCTTTTATTGCTAGGCATTTTGCCAGGTACATATTTTATTGAATTCTCACCCAAACTACAGGAGGTATTTATTATCTCTGTTTGTCTCAGTGATCACACTGCTGGTAACTCAAAGAGCACAGGCTTGGAGTCAG
The DNA here is from genome assembly GCF_000754665.1 of Bison bison bison. NCBI lineage: Eukaryota > Metazoa > Chordata > Mammalia > Artiodactyla > Bovidae > Bison > Bison bison. Next base: position 1,868,916 of record NW_011495076.1, read on the forward strand.
GCTTCTGACTTCATAATTCACGTACTCCACAATCATTCACTGAGTATCCAAAGCATTCTAGGAGCTGTGCTATTTGATAGTAATGCAAACACAGTTCCTGTTCTCACGTCATCTGCAGATTAGTAGGTAAGACATATATATGGACCTCAGTGAGAATCATGCTATAATTGAGAGAAGCACAGGGCACTTAAGACACAGAAATGAAACCTCTCTGGGGATATTTGTGTTCTCTCAAAATTTGTATGTTGAAGTTTGAACTCAGTACTCAGATGTGACTGCATTTGGAAACTGGGTCATTAAAGAGGTAGTTAAGGTGAAATATGGTCATATTACTAATCCAATATGATTAGTGTTCTTATAGGAAGAGGAGATTGGCCACAGACATGTACACACAGAGGAGAGACCATATGAAGAGACAGGGGGAGAACAGCCATCTATAAGGCAGGGGGAGAGGCTGCAGGAGAAACCAAACCTGCTGACACCTTGATTTTGGTCTTCTAGCCTCCGGAGCCGCGAGAAAACAAATCTCTGCTATTTAAACCATCAGTCTGTGGTGTTTTATTATGGCAGCCCTAGCAAACTAATACAGAACCTAAGTACACTGAGTGGGGTACTGGGAAAAAGCCGTTACAGGAGGATCTCAAACAGAGAGGCATCAGCAGGTAAGAGTGAACATGAGGCTGAGATGAGGAAATATGGCATTTAGCCCCTGCTGGCCGTGGCATCACTGAATAGCCTTTAGCAAGTCACTTCCTTCCTCTGGGCATCAGCTTTCTCATCTGTGAAATGAGAGGATAAACCTTGAAGAGGGGTTCTAAAAATGTTTCATGGAACACTGGTTCCTGGAGACATTTCTCAGAAGAAGAGAGATAGGGAGGTCTCTGTGGGAGATACTGTACACGGTATGCTGCACTCCTTCTTGATGTACACTGAGCTGCACATTGTAGGTTCTGAGAAGTCCTGTTTTATGTAGAATTCACCTATTTATTTAGCCACAAAACACTATTTCCATAGCACATTCCTTAATACTAATGTGGGTTCCAAAGTAACCACACTGAGCCATTCAGGTCCAAGTTTCTTATCTCTCGGTTTTCCGACTCCAATACTTAGGACTTTAAATATTTAAAATAAAACATTTAAAAATGTCCCAAATACAAAGTCTTCAGAGTCTAGGAGTTAGACCTGTGACTTACAAACCATTGATCCAAAGAGGTAGTTCTAACACCAGAAACAAATGGTGGAAAGGAGATGGCATTGGTTTGTATTCTCCTGCTTGATATTTTTCTATTTATTTCTAGTATTTAAACCTAATTCTTTTTGATTGTCTTACTTCTTTAGCAAAAAGTCATCAGACAGTGTTGAATAATAGTGGTGATAGTGGAAATCCTTGTCTTGTTTTTGACTTTAATACAAACACTCCAGTGTTGCACTATTAATTTGATGTTGACTGTAGATCCAAAAAAACCCTTATTCTTTACTATGTTAAGAAAATATCTTTTTATTTATAGTTTTTAAAGAGTTTTTGTTAACAGAAGTTCTGTTGTCTTTTAACAAAATCCTTTTTGGGTTTTATAGATATAATCATATGCCTTTAGACTTTGAATTATTACTGTTTAACAATTATTCATTTGTTATTCATTTGATAAAATTATCCTTACACTATAAGGACAGTGGTAACTTAGTCATGATATATTATATTGTTGTTGTTCAGTTGCTCAGTCATGTCCTACTCTTTGCAACCCCATGGACTGCACCATGCCAGGCTTCCCTGTCCTTCATCATCTCCCAGAGCTTGCTCAAACTCATATCCATTGAGTCAGTGATGCCATCCAACCATCTCATCCTCTGTCATCCCCTTCTCCCCCTGCCTTCAGTCTTTCCCAGCATCAGGGTCTTTTCTTATGGGTCGACTCTTTGCATCAGGTGGCCAAAGTATTGGAGCTTCATCTTCAGCATCAGTCCTTCCAATGAATATTCAGGATTGATTTCCTCTAGGATTGACTGGTTTGTGGTATGTGTTGATTGATTTCAGAATTTCAACTGAATATAATTATTGACTTTCAGCTGACTATGTGTGTGTGTGTTCAGTCACTTCAGTTGTGTCTGATTCTTTGTGACCCTGTGGACTGTAGCCCGCCAGGCTCCTCTGTCCATGGGATTCTCCAGGCAAGAATACTGGAGTGGGTTGCCATGCCCTTCTCCATGAGATCTTCCCAATCCAGGAATCGAACCAGAGTCTCCTGAATCTCCTGCATTGCAGACAGATTCTTTTACTGCTGAGCCACAAAGGTTCAGCTGACTATAATCAGATGTATGTATTATATAAACATTTTAAACAAAGCAAAATTTTGAATAGCCCATCAAATTATACCAGGATGCTTTAGTTACCTTATATGATCAAACTGCCCAACTCTGGTTCAAGGTGATAGCAGTAGTCAGCTGTTAATCTATTGGAATACTCAGCAATGCATGCATAGAATTTTACGAAATATGGACAATCTTCTAAAGAAAATTGTCATGCAAATCTCAGTTTATATACATTAGGTGTAGGAACAACAAATATTATAAAAAGAGTTGTTTTTTAAGGCCAAATTATAAAATAAGACAATGAAAAAGGAATTAAAAATATGTTAGCAATTATCTTTGAAAATTCTCCTTTATTAACCCACTTAATAAAATATTAATATATAAAAATCCTTTTTTCTGAGAGGTTCAGCTCTGGCTGTGAAAACACTACATCTGATCTCAGTTAACAAATACACCTAACGTGTTCTTGTTGCAAGACCCTAGATTTAAAAGTGGTATCTTATCTAAGGACTTCCCTGGTGGTTCAGATGATAAAGAGTCTGTCTGCAATGTGGGAGACCCAGGTTCGAACTTTTTTTCAGATTGACTTTTAGAATATGTAAACAGAGCTAGACCAATTATTATGATAAAGTGGAAAAAATCACCAGAATGGATATTCTATATCTCTTATCTTAATAATGTAAAACAAAACAAAGAAAATAAGACACCAGGGGAAATGGCATTAGGCTGATTTATTTGGTAGTTAACCAGTTTATTTCAAATTTATTACTGATTTAAATGCTAACTCAAATCTTGATAGTAATACTCAGATACACATCAATGACAGATTATTAATTTATGCTTATGTCAGCAGTGTTTCCCATCCATGGAGATAATCAGGCTTTGGAGATCTTCAGAAAACACACACACACATTAAGTCCCCTAACATCATTAGCCTCTTAATTTCTCTTACACCATAGCAATAACCATGGAGCTCAGCTTGTGCTAAACTAGTGTTACAGAAGCCATGGAAAAACACCTTTGTGGTTTTTTCAATCCTGAGAATTCTAGGACAACTTCTTTGCTAAATGAGGAGCATGATGCAATGGATCATAGAATATTAGGGTTAGAAGGGCCCCAATTTACTGTTGAGAGCTCAGTTGGCTTTATCACATGCATTCCCTTATTTTTTGGACATCATTGAAAGCACTACAGACAAATGCCATATCAAGAAATTGAAGAAAAGTCTCAGATAAGAGTAGAGTAGTATTCTCTTATGTGTAACCATATCTGTGGACCCAAACTAGAGATATTCTCTTATTGAAATTATAGAATGCCAGAACTGAGTGAACCTGGAGATCCTTTTGTTCTACCGGTTTGTTATAAAGTGAGTTCCAGAGTGCTTGAGTGGTATGCTTTCTCACTATAGCACAGTGCCTACAAGCTCATCTGTCTCGTTTCTTTGACTGCGTTTACCAAACTCATGTTAGATTTGAAGTATATGACAAGCCAGGGTATGTGGGCATAAGTGCTGTGTGCCCTTCTAAGCCTAGCACAATCGTCTTCTCTCACTTATCAGTCAAACACAGAGGGTGCTGTGGTGGACTCAGGAACTTCTAGAAGCTAGAAGCCCAAATGATGAAAAAACTGATTTCCCTAAAATAACACATTAAAGGCCGGACACTCAGTTGGACCATGACATGGGTGAGAACTATAGTGCTGGGCTACTAAAATTTGGGGAGTTGTCTGTTACAGCAACTAGTGAATTATCTGACTAATACACTGATGGTGTAGCTTGGTAAAAAAGTTATAAACAGGATTTCTAATATCCTGCCCTTGCTCTCAATTAAATACCATTCTTTAGGCAGAAATTATTTATCTGCACAGGAATGTTTTTCTTCTTGAACACCTTCCAGGAGAGGAGAAATTGAACTTTTGCAAAGCTGAGTGACAAGCTATGGATGTGATCAAACTTACAAGTTCTCAGTTTTTCTGATAGCAGCATATACTTTTTTTCTTTCAGATGTGGTTGTTGGGCAATTGTCTAATGTGAAATGAACTGTGCTTTTTCCTCATTGCTTTTAAGACATGGAAAGTGAAAGAAAGAAAGAAAGTGAAGTCACTCAGTCATGCCCGACTCTTTGCGACCCCATGGACAGTAGCCTGCACCAAGCTCCTCCGTCCGTGGGATTTTCAACTCAAGAGTACTGGAGTGGATTGAACCCAGGTCTCTCGCATTGTAGACAGACAATTTACCATCTGAGCCACCAGGGAAGTCCTTAAGACATGGAGGAACTTAACAATGTTTAGGCACCTCTGGAAATTTCTCAGGAGTCAAGGGAAATGACTCAATCTGCTTGGGAAAGATGGTCTCATCTGCTTTTCATGATTCCTTTTATTCTTATCATTTGCTTAGAAAATGATTAAGAACACCATAGGTGGGGAATTTTCCACTTCACTCTCTGGTCTGCTGATAGAAAATGGAGCTTCCATTAAGCTATGGATGGCCTGTCTCCATAAATTTGCAAACAAGCCTGAAAATCATCTCAATTTCATGTTCATGGAGAGATGGAGAGAATGTTTGCTCTTTCTAGCCACTGAATTAGACTCATTGTTATATCTCATTGTGCTAAAAAAAGGGTGAATTCTGTTTCTTACTTGGAAATAATGAGCTTTTCAAGTGACGTTTCCTGTCAGATTCTTTTTCTGTCCTTGTTACTTTTTCCAATATGTTTTTCTGATTTAAATTTTTTTCAGACTATGATAAAGGATAATTTACTTTTAGTCTTTTTGTATCACTTATTTTACACTTCTTTCTTAGAAAAATAGAACTTTGGGAAAAAATAAAATTCTTGACAGAGAAAGACAAACATCATATGATATCACTTATATGTGGAATCCAATAAAATGATGCAAGTGAATCTGATGAACACGTTAACTTGAGTTGACCAACTGGCTTGTTTTTCAGTCTTCAGATAGATGGATTGTAATTGACTCCCTTTGGAGATTATCTCATAATTTTCAAGGTGGATTATGAAGCAGTTTGACCTAAACCAACATCTGTTTGAAGAAGTTAGAAAAAGATCAGCAAAACAAACTCAAATGAAGTAGAAGGAAATACATATGATAACAGAAATTAATAAAATGGAAAACATAGATACGATAGAGAGGGTCAACAAGACCAAAATTTTGTTCTTTGAAAAGACTATTAAAGTTGATCAGGAAATAAGCTGGAAAAACTTACCAAGAAAAACAAGAGAGACCTCTCTTATTTTCTAATATATTCATTTCAGGGCTATAATTTTCCTTCTTAAAAACTTTTTTGGCTACAACCCACAAGTTTTTAAGCATAGATATTTTTTGGTTAGCATTATATTCAGATGATTTCTAATTACATTATGATTTATTCTTTGACCCACAGTTTATTGAGGAGTATATTTATTAATTTCCAAGCACATTGATTTTATCTCATTTTTAGGTTTATTTCATTGTGGTCAGAGGTTATTCTTTACAGGATTTCAATCACTTGAAATTTTGATGAGATTTTCTTCATGACCTAGTATTAATATAAGTACCATTTAAAAAAATATTCTATTTGTACTTGAAAGACACATATGCTGTGTTGTATATATGTCAGTTGGTTAAAGTATATAATCATGTTGTTAATGTCGTCTATGTTCTTCCTGACTTTTGTCTGTCAATAGGGATACAGAAGATTTCAGCAACATGATTACAAGTAACTTATCAGTTTCTGAGAGAGACAATTATAGATTTGTTTCTTTTTCCTTATAACTCTGTCAGAACTTATCTTTATATATTTTGATGGCATATTTTAGGTATATATACACTGGTGAACAAATCTTGTATTATTATATATTGTATTTTTAATCTCCAGTAAATATTTTATACCTAAAGTCTACTAGTTTAATATTAACATAGCCACATCAGCTTTCATTTGGTTGTCACTTCCATTGACTATGTATAAATATTATATATAACATATATGTGATTCTTTAATGTTCTATCGTTCTTGTTTCTCATGTTTTAGATGCGCATCTTATATGCCATATATAGTTTTTTCTTTCTAAACCCAGTCTCACTATCTTTGTCTGTGATTAATATTTATTTCATTCTTTGATGCAGTGAGAAGTATTATAACACAGTACTATGACTAAATCTGTAAAAAAAAAAAAAATGTAGACCCAATTTAACAGCTTGGATTTGGGGTTGTAGACAGTAAGATTTGATTATAGCTACTGACTGAGAAAATTCTTACTGAGTTTCTGGACGGTACCAAAACAAGTCATAAGACAGACAGGGTTGTCTGAAACATTCTTTTTTTTTTCCTTTTCCTGAGAGTCATATTATCTGACAGAGTACATGAGATCATGAGATGGGAAGCAGGAGTGACCTGCCTGGCCAGTCAGCCCAGGCCCATCCACCCTGGCTCCTTACCAGCGACAAATGCCAGGGCCAGATCGCCCTGACATCCAGGATGCCCTGAGGGGTGTTCCGTTCCTTCTGATCCCCAGTGACTGGAAGCAAAGTGGCCACGTGCAGATTCTCAGCCTTCTGTGCAGATTTGGGCTGTGGTGTGGGACAGGAGTGCATCCACCTTCAGTGTTTGTCTAAGTAGATTTCCATCTGAAGGATGACAGCTTTTTTTCCCTTCTATCTCAGATTTCAAATCATGATGACGTGATTTCCGTGCTTCATTCTCTAGCCTGATAGAGATGATACCTAGAGCTAATGGAGCTCCCTATGTAGTCCTGACTATACTGCTGCTGCTGCTAAGTCACTTCAGTCATGTCCGACTCTGTGTGACCCCATAGATGGCAGCCCACCAGGCTCCCCCATCCCTGGGATTCTCCAGGCAAGAACACTGGAGTGGGTTGCCATTTCTTTCTCCAGTGCATGAAAGTGAAACTTGAAAGTGAAATTCCTCAGTTGTGTCTGACTCTCGGCGACCCCATGGATTGCAGCCCACCAGGCTCCTCCATACATGGGATTTTCCAGGCAAGAGTACTGGAGTAGGGTGCCATTGCCTGACTATACTGTTTACATTCAATTGTACCTCTGAATCTGTCTCTTGCACGTGGGGCATGAGTGCCATGAATAATTCTGCTTCTTATTCAAATTTAGTCTCCTTTATATCCTGGCATAAATTATGCATTCTATAAAATGATGGGGACATGAAAAGGGAGTAAATAATGTTTAAAGTAGCTGTTTTACTGGGGAATGTGGAAGAGTTAGAGAAAGTCGGTGATACAAAAGAAAAGTTTCCTTCACATTTGTTTACATTTCTTTTCTTTGGGAACTTACTGCTGTAGAGAGGTTAAGACATGCTTAATTTTTATATATAACTTGAAGTCCAAAGTGGTGTCTTCTTTTTGTCCCTAGTTTATAATGCAATTTATTATTTTTCATGAAATTCCTCCAGTAGTTCTTAGTATTTTGCTACTGAAAAGTGTTAGGGGCAATAATCATACAGTGACACCTGCCTGGTTTGTATTTGTTAGAATCCAGCCCTCTCTGTGATGTTGAGGTTTCAGCAGAAGGTGTTACCAAGGACTTTGAGCCCTTGGGCTTGGTTCTTTCTGCCAAGGAGGAGCTACATGTTTTTTAAGATACAAGCTACTTTAAAGAAAGACTGTATCATTTACAATAATGCTGAAAGCTATCTGACAACTGGTTAATATTGCTTTGAGTATGAAAGAAATTCAACATCCTCTCCAACAATTTAAATTCTAAAGGGAGAATGGCATTGAAACATGTGAAATGTCATGTATGAAACGAGATGCCAGTCCAGGTTCAATGCACGATGCTGGATGCTTGGGGCTGGTGCACTGGGACGACCCAGAGGGAGGGTATGGGGAGGGAGGAGGGAGAAGGGTTCAGGATGGGGAACACATGTATACCTGTGGCGGATTCATTTTGATATTTGGCAAAACTAATACAATATTGTAAAGTTTAAAAATAAAATAAAATTTTTAAAAAAAGATATAGTCCAAAAAAAAAAAAAAACAAGAACATATGGAAAAGTAAAAAGAATAAATTTAAAATCCTCATAAAAAAATAAATAAAATAAAATGACACCACATGTAAAAAAAAATTTTTTTTTAAATACATTCTAAAGGAAGATGTGTACCTCTGAACTCAAACCATCACATAATCATTGAGGCTTCTGCCCAGATGAATACAGCTACTTGACAAAGAACCAAGAGCTACTGAGAACAGAATGTACTGATGTCAATGGCTCTTTCTAACTAGTGGTTTGAAAGGAATCATGCAGTTTTGTTTGGGGTATATAAAGTGACACAAAAGGCAAAGAAGAAAAGGAAAGATATAAGCATCTGAATGCAGAGTTCCAAAGAATAGCAAGGAGAGATAAGAAAACCTTCCTCAGTGCTCAATTCAAAGAAATAGAGGAAAATAATAGAATGGGAAAGACTAGAGATCCCTTCAAGAAAATTAGAGATAGCAAAGGAACATTTCATGCAAAGATGAGCTCGATAAAGGACAGAAATGGTATGGACCTAACAGTAGCAGAAGATATTAAGAAGAGGTGGCAAGAACACACAGAAGAACTACACAAAAAAGATCTTCATGACCCAGATAACCATGATGGTGTGATCACTCACCTAGAGCCAGACATCCTGGAATATGAAGTCAAGTGGGCCTTAGGAAGCATCACTACAAACAAAGCTAGGGGAGGTGATGGAATTCCAGTTGAGCTATATCAAATCCTGAAAGATGATGCTGTGAAAGTGCTGCACTCAATATGCCAGCAAATTTGGAAAACCCAGCAGTGGCCACAGGACTGGAAAATGTCAGTTTTCATTCCAATCCCAAAGAAAGGCAATGCCAAAGAATGCTCAGACTACCACACAATTGCACTCATCTCACACGCTAGCAAAGTAATGCTCAAAATTCTCCAAGACAGGCTTCAACAGTACATGAACTGTGAACTTCCAGATGTCCAAGCTGGATTTAGAAAAGGCAGAGGAACCAGAGATCAAATTGCCAACATCGATTGCATCACTGAAAAAGCAAGAGAGTTCCAGAAAAACATCTAATTCTCCTTTATTGACTATGCCAAAGACTTTGACTGTGTGGACCACAACAAACTGGGAAATTTTTAAAGAGATGGGGATACCAGACCATCTGACCTGCTTCCTGAGAAATCTGTATGCAGGTCAAGAAGCAACAGCTGGAACCAGACATAGAACAACAGACTGGTTCCCAATCAGGAAAGGAGTACCTCAAGGCTATATATTGTCACCCTGCTTATTTAACTTATATGCAGAGTACATTATGAGAAACACTAGGCTAGATGAAGCACAAGCTGCAATCAAAATTGCCAGGAGAGATATAAATAACCTCAGACATGCAGATGATACCATACTTATGGCAGAAAGCAAAGAAGAATTAAAGAGCCTCTTGATGAAAGTGAAAGAGGACAGTGAAAAAGTTGGCTTAAAATTCAACATTCAGAAGACTAAAATCATGGCATCCAGTTCCATCGCTTCATGGCAAATAGATAGGGAACGAATGGAAACAGTGACATGCTGTTTTTTGGGGCTCCAAAATCACTGCAGATGGTAGCTGCAGTCATGAAATTAAAAGATACTTTCTCCTTGGAAGAAAAGCTATGACCAACCTTGACAGCATATTAAAAAGCAGAGACATTACTTTGCCAACAAAAGTCCATCTAGTCAAAGCTATGGCTTTTCCAGTAGTCATGTATGAATGCGGGAGTTGGACTATAAAGAAAGCTGAGCTCCGAAGAATTGATGCTTTTGAACTGTGGTATTGGAGAAGACTCTTGAGAGTCCCTTGGACTACAAGGAGATCCAACCAGTCCATCCTAAAGGAGATCAGTCCTGAATATTCATTGGAAGGACTGATGCTGAAGCTGAAATGCCAATACTTCGACTACCTGATACAAAGAACTGACTCATTGGAAAAGACCCTGATGTGGGAAAAGATTGAAGGCAGGAGGAGAAGGGGATGACAGAGGATGAGATGGTTGGATGGCATCACCGACTCCATGGACATGAGTTTGAGTAAGCTCCAGGAGTTGGTGATGGACATGTAAGCCTGGCATGCTGCAGTCCATGGGGTCACAAAGAGTTGGACACGACTGAGTGAATGGACTGAACTGAAAGTGACTCATTCTAAATTTTTAGTTAATGGGAAGCATGTAGATGTTGGGGACTCAGTTCTAGTATCATATATGCTGGTGTCACATCTTCTAGTTACAGTAAAAAATAAACCTGGAATGTTTTATATGCTATAAGTCCAGGTGAAAGAGGTGGTACAAAAACTACCATTTGTTGAATAAACCTTGGGAATATTTTCAAGGTCTTCCTACCTGGTATGAATTTGGGGCTATGTGAGTCACAGTAGCTATTTTGGAGCTGGTTCTCTTTTGCCACTTACAGGAGGGGAATTCATTCTTGGGACGGAAGACACTGAGATATTAGGAGAGAATTGCAGAGAAGCAGGAGAATGATAATGATATTGCTAAACAGTAGTACCCAGGGATGCACCCAGGTACATAGTCCCAGAAAATAGCCATAAGAAATTGGCATGGAGTGGTAAAAGGAGGGTTACTAATGTCAGTATTTTTCCATGGGAACCCTGTTGGCATCTTTGGAAGGACAACTGTTCTTCAGAGGAGTGCCCTGAACAATGTGGGACATTCAGTAAGCCTAGTCCTCAGGACACTAACACCCTCACATCATTGCATAACAATCAAATATGACCCTACATACTTCTAAATGCTCCCAGGGGAGTGATACTGTCCTCCATTGAAGGTTACTAGTTTAGTTCAGTTCAGTTCAGTTCAATCACTCAGTTGTGTCTGACTCTTTGCAACCCCATAGACTGCAGCACACCAGGCCTCCTTGTCCATCACCAACTCCCAGAGCTTACCCAAACTCATGTCCATTGAGTCTGTGATGCCATCCAACCATCTCATCCTCTGTCATCCCCTTCTCCTCCCGCCCTCAATCTTTCCCAGCATCAGGGTCTTTTCAAATGAGTCAGCTCTTTTCATCAGGTGGCCACAGTATTGGAGTTTCAGCTTCAACATCAGTCCTTCCAATGAGTATTCAGGACTGATTTCCTTTAGGATGGACTGGTTGGATCTCCTTGTAGTCCAAGGGACTCTCAAGAGTCTTCTCCAATACCACAGATCAAAAGCATTAATTCTTCAGCGCTCAGCTTTCTTTATAGTCCAACTCTCACATCCTTACATGACTACTGGAAAAACCATAGCCTTGACTAGATGGACCTTTGTTGACAAAGTAATGTCTCTGCTTTTTAATATGCTGTCAAGGTTGGTCATAGCTTTTCTTCCAAGGAGAAAGTAT